>NC_143039.1:80936114-81536114 GCF_057628025.1 Oncorhynchus mykiss
AAAGGGTCTGAATACTTATAAATAAGGTATTTATGTTTTTATTTGTAATGAATTTGCAAAAATGTCCAAAAAACTGTTTTCGCTTTGTCTTAATGGGGTACTGTGGGTAGATTGCTGAATTAGTTTATTTTTATTTTTTAGGCTGTAACGTAACAAAATGTAGAACAAGACTTGGGGTCTGAATACTTTCTGAAGGCAGTGGGGATGGGTGCCATTTTGGAACATAACACCACAGTGATTCAGCTGTGTCTCTACAGCAGTGGTTCCCAAAATGTTTTCTTTCTTTTTATAGTCCCGTACCCCTTCAAACATTCAACCTCCAGCTGCACCCCCTCTAGCACCAGGGTCAGCTGTACAACTCTAGCACCAGGGACAGCTGTACCCCCTCTAGCACCAGGGTCAGCTGTACCCCCTCTAGCACCAGGGTCAGCCGTACCCCCTCTAGCACCAGGGTCATCTGTACCCCCTCTAGCACCAGGGTCATCTGTACCCCCTCTAGCACCAGGGTCAGCCCACTCTCAAATTGTGTCTTTTTTGCCATCGTTGTAAGCCTGCCACACACACACACACACACACACACACTATACGATACATTTATTAAACATCAGAATGAGTGTGAGTTTTTGTCACAACCCGGCTCGTGGGAAGTGATAAAGCGCTCTTATAGGACCAGGGCACAAATAATAATATAATAATAATCAATCATTTTGCTATTTATTTACATACAAAACTGTATTTGTTAATCGAACGAATAACACACCACAGGTTAATGAGAAGGGCTTGAAAAGATGCACATAACTCTGCAATGTTGGGTTGTATTGGAGAGAGTCTCCGTCTTAAAATCATTTACCACACACAGTCTGTGCCTGTATTTAGTTTTCATGATAGTGAGGGCTGGGAATCCACTCCCACATAGGTACGTGGTTGCAAAGGGCATCAGTGTCTTAACAGCGCGATTTGCCAAGGCAGGATATTCTGAGCGCAGCCCTATCCAGAAATCTGGCTGCGGCTTCTGATTCAATTCAATTTTCACAGGACCGCTTGTTGCAATTTCGACGAGGCTCTGTTGTTCAGATATCGGTAAGTGGACTGGATGCAGGGCATGAAAAGGAATCCAGCCGTTTATCGTTGTCCCTGATTGAGAACCATATTTAGGTAGACTGGTTTCACTGTTGAGTTGTGGGTGATTATTTTCCGTGTCAGTGTTAGTTACCACACAGGACCGTTTCGTTTGTTTCACTTTGTTATTTTCTGTAGTGTAGTGTTCAGTTATTATTAAAATGGACACTTACCACGCTGCAAACTGGTCCGACCTCTCTTACTCCTCATCAGAGGAAGACGAGGAGCGTTACTGTCATCATGGAAGCGGACAAGTGAAAATGATGGTAAAGAAGTAAAGAAGGCTCATCTATCAATAAAAAAAAACGTGTCAATACTTTGACCCTTGATAACCAGCGCACTTCTGTTGTAAAAGCATTACATTACGTGCTTCTACACCTGCATTGCTTGCTGTTTGGGGGTTTAGGCTGGGTTTCTGTACAGCACTTTGAGATATCAGCTGATGTACGAAGGGCTATATAATTTTTTGGGATTTGATTTGATTACATGGTCGCTGTTCATATCATTGCATAACACAGAAAATACACAAGAGTTCAGGGGCCTTTTGCTTTAACAAAGTTAACCATTTTTACTGTAGTGTCCAAAACATCTTTCAAGCTGTCAGTCATTCCCTTGGCAGCAAGAGCCTCTCGGTGGATGCTGCAGTGTACCCAAGAGCCTCTCGGTGGATGCTGCAGTGTACCCAAGAGCCTCTAGGTGGATGCTGCAGTGTACCCAAGAGCCTCTCGGTGGATGCTGCAGTGTACCCAAGAGCCTCTCGGTGGATGCTGCAGTGTACCCAAGAGCCTCTCGGTGGATGCTGCAGTGTACCCAAGAGCCTCTCGGTGGATTCTGCAGTGTACCCAAGAGCCTCTAGGTGGATGCTGCAGTGTACCCAAGTGGCGTCGGGAGAAACTGCTTGCACGCGCGTTACCACTCCACTATGTCTCCCTGTCATGGCTTTTACGCCATCAGTACAGATACCAACACATCTTGACCACCAAAGTCCATTTGATGTCACAAAGCTGTCCAGTACTTTAAAAAGATCCTCTCCTGTTGCCCTGGTTTCCAGTGGTTTGCAGAAGAGGATGTCTTCCTTAATTGACCCCCCATAAACATAACAGACATATACCAGGAGCTGTGCCAGGCCCACCACGTCTGTTGACTCATCCAGCTGTAACAGACATATACCAGGAGCTGTGCCAGGCCTGGTCTGTTGAGTCATCCAGCTGTAACAGATATAATTCACTGGCGAAGCAGTAATTGTTTCAAAACATCTCCTGCCATGTCAATGGTGCGTCGTGAAACAGTGTTGTTTGATGAAGACATTGTCTGTATAGTTTGTCTTGGCCTTTTCCCCCAGCATTGTCCCAGCCATATCCGCGGCAGCAGGAAGAATGAAGTCCTCCACACTAGGGGCTTGCCTGTCCCAGCCATATACGCGGTAGCAGGAAGAATGAAGTCCTCCACACTAGGGGCTTGCCTGTCCCAGCCATATCCGCGGCAGCAGGAAGACTGAAGTCCTCCACACTAGGGGCTTGCCTGTCCCAGCCATATCCGCGGCAGCAGGAAGAATGAAGTCCTCCACACTAGGGGCTTGCCTGTCCCAGCCATATCCGCGGCAGCAGGAAGAATGAAGTCCTCCACACTAGGGGCTTGCCTGTCCCAGCCATATCCGCGGTAGCAGGAAGAATGAAGTCCTCCACACTAGGGGCTTGTCTGTCCCAGCCATATCCGCGGCAGCAGGAAGAATGAAGTCCTCCACACTAGGGGCTGGCCTGTCCCAGCCATATCCGCGGTAGCAGGAAGAATGAAGTCCTCCACACTAGGGGCTTGCCTGTCCCAGCCATATCGGCGGTAGCAGGAAGAATTAAGTCCTCCACACTAGGGGCTTGTCTGTCCCAGCCACTCGGTACCATATAAGACACTTCTAGCCCCTTCTTATTCATGTTATTATAATGTTATATTAATCATCTGTTGCTTTTATACATGTCTTAATACTCAAGTCGTCTCAATTCTCGCTCAAAAAACTCCTGCGGCTTATTTTTCGAAATTGCCATGTTTTGTTTCTAAATGACTGCAGAAGAGTTTCATTGAGTTGTGAGATAGTACTTTTGCACATATAACACACTGTGGCTGAGGAGAGGCACTACTCCCAATATAAGTGAACCCCAAATCAATGTAGTTCTCATTTTTGCACCTTTTCGCTGGTCCGACGTCCCTGTCTGTTGTTCGGTGCTTTCCCGGGTAAGGGGGGCAGTAGCTTGGTGCTTTCCTGGGTAAGGGGACAGTAGCTTGGTGCTTTCCTGGGTAAGGGGTCAGTAGCTTGGTGCTTTCCTGGGTAAGGGGCAGTAGCTTGGTGTTTTCCTGGGTAAGGGGCAGTAGCTTGGTGTTTTCCTGGGTAAGGGGACAGTAGCTTGGTGCTTTCCTGGGTAAGGTGGCAGTAGCTTGGTGCTTTCCTGGGTAAGGGGGCAGTAGCTTGGTGCTTTCCCAGGAAGGGGGCAGTAGCTTGGTGCTTTCCCAGGTAAAGGGGCAGTAACTTGGTGCTTTACCAGGTAAAGGGGCAGTAGCTTGGTGCTTTCCCAGGTAAGGGGGCAGTAGCTAGGTGCGTTCCCGGGTAAGGGGGCAGTAGCTTGGTGTTTTCCTGGGTAAGGGGCAGTAGCTTGGTGTTTTCCTGGGTAAGGGGACAGTAGCTTGGTGTTTTCCTGGGTAAGGGGACAGTAGCTTGGTGTTTTCCTGGGTAAGGGGTCAGTAGCTTGGTGCTTTCACCTGGTAAAGGGGCAGTAGCTTGGTGCTTTCCCAGGTAAGGGGCAGTAGCTTGGTGCTTTCCTGGGTAAGGGGGCAGTAGCTTGGTGTTTTCCTGGGTAAGGGGGGCAGTAGCTTGGTGCTTTCCTGGGTAAGGGGCAGTAGCTTGGTGCTTTCCTGGGTAAGGGGCAGTAGCTTGGTGTTTTCCTGGGTAAGGGGGGCAGTAGCTTGGTGCTTTCCTGGGTAAGGGGCAGTAGCTTGGTGCTTTCCTGGGTAAGGGGGCAGTAGCTTGGTGCTTTCCTGGGTAAGGGGGCAGTAGCTTAGTGCTTTCCCGGGTAAGTGGGCAGTAGCTCTTCGACTGCATCAGATTCACACCTGTCAGTGTCCATAGTAGCTGGGCTAACAAAAAATGTAGAATTACTGATGCTTTCATTGGATGTGCTCGTGGAAGCAGAACAACTTGTCGTTGACAGGTGCAGCTGTAGTACTGCTGGTAGTAGCAGCAGAGCTGGTAGTACAAGTAGAGCTGGTAGTACCAGTAGAGCTGGTAGTAGCAGTAGAGCTAGTAGTAGCAGTAGAGCTGGTAGTACCAGTAGAGCTGGTAGTAGCAGTAGAGCTGGTAGTAGCAGTAGAGCTGGTAGTAGAAGTAGAGCTGGTAGTAGCAGTAGTAGCAGTAGAGCTGGTAGTAGCAGTAGTTCCAGTAGAGCTGGTAGTAGCAGTAGTACCAGTAGAGCTGGTAGTAGCAGTAGAGCTGATCGTAGCAGTAGAGCTGGTCGTAGCAGTAGAGCTGGTAGTAGCAGTAGAGCTGGTAGTAGCAGTAGAGCTGGTCGTAGCAGTAGAGCTGGTAGTAGCAGTAGAGCTGGTAGTAGCAGTAGAGCTGGTCGTAGCAGTAGAGCTGGTAGTAGCAGTAGAGCTGGTAGTAGAAGTAGAGCTGGTAGTAGCAGTAGTAGCAGTAGAGCTGGTAGTAGCAGTAGTACCAGTAGAGCTGGTAGTAGCAGTAGTACCAGTAGAGCTGGTAGTAGCAGTAGAGCTGATCGTAGCAGTAGAGCTGGTCGTAGCAGTAGAGCTGGTAGTAGCCGTAGAGCTGGTAGTAGCAGTAGAGCTGGTCGTAGCAGTAGAGCTGGTAGTAGCAGTAGAGCTGGTAGTAGCAGTAGAGCTGGTCGTAGCAGTAGAGCTGGTATTAGCAGTAGAGCTGGTAGCAGCAGTAGAGCTGGTAGTAGCAGTAGTACCAGTATAGCTGGTAGTAGCAGTAGAGCTGGTAGTAGCAGTAGAGCTGGTAGTAGCAGTAGTAGCAGTAGAGCTGGTAGTAGCAGTAAAGCTGGTAGTAGCAGTAGAGCTGGTCGTAGCAGTAGAGCTGGTCGTAGCAGTAGAGCTGGTAGTAGCAGTAGAGCTGGTAGTAGCAGTAGTACCAGTAGAGCTGGTAGTAGCAGTAGAGCTGGTAGTAGCAGTAGAGCTGGTAGTAGCAGTAGTACCAGTAGAGCTGGTAGTAGCAGTAGAGCTGGTAGTAGCAGTAGAGCTGGTAGTAGCAGTAGAGCTGGTCGTAGCAGTAGAGCTGGTCGTAGCAGTAGAGCTGGTAGTAGCAGTAGAGCTGGTAGTAGCAGTAGAGCTGGTAGTAGCAGTAGTACCAGTAGAGCTGGTAGTAGCAGTAGAGCTGGTAGTAGCAGTAGAGCTGGTAGTAGCAGTAGAGCTGGTAGTAGCAGTAGTAGCAGTAGAGCTGGTAGTAGCAGTAGTAGAAGTAGAGCTGGTAGTAGCAGTAGTTGCAGTAAAGCTGGTAGTAGCAGTAGTACCAGTAGAGCTGGTAGTAGCAGTAGTAGCAGTAGAGCTGGTAGTAGCAGTAGAGCTGGTAGTAGCAGTAGAGCTGGTAGTAGCAGTAGTACCAGTAGAGCTGGTAGTAGCAGTAGTACCAGTAGAGCTGGTAGTAGCAGTAGTACCAGTAGAGCTGGTAGTAGCAGTAGTAGCAGTAGAGCTGGTAGTAGCAGTAGTACCAGTAGAGCTGGTAGTAGCAGTAGTACCAGTAGAGCTGGTAGTAGCAGTAGTACCAGTAGAGCTGGTAGTAGCAGTAGTACCAGTAGAGCTGGTAGTAGCAGTAGTACCAGTAGAGCTGGTAGTAGCAGTAGTAGCAGTAGAGCTGGTAGTAGCAGTAGTACCAGTAGAGCTGGTAGTAGCAGTAGTACCAGTAGAGCTGGTAGTAGCAGTAGTACCAGTAGAGCTGGTAGTAGCAGTAGTACCAGTAGAGCTGGTAGTAGCAGTAGTACCAGTAGAGCTGGTAGTAGCAGTAGTACCAGTAGAGCTGGTAGTAGCAGTAGTACCAGTAGAGCTGGTAGTAGCAGTAATACCAGTAGAGCTGGTAGTAGCAGTAGTACCAGTAGAGCTGGTAGTAGCAGTAGTAGCAGTAGAGCTGGTAGTAGCAGTAGTACCAGTAGAGCTGGTAGTAGCAGTAGTACCAGTAGAGCTGGTAGTAGCAGTAGTACCAGTAGAGCTGGTAGTAGCAGTAGTACCAGTAGAGCTGGTAGTAGCAGTAGTACCAGTAGAGCTGGTAGTAGCAGTAGTACCAGTAGAGCTGGTAGTAGCAGTAGTACCAGTAGAGCTGGTAGTAGCAGTAGTACCAGTAGAGCTTGTAGTAGCAGTAGTACCAGTAGAGCTGGTAGTAGCAGTAGTACCAGTAGAGCTGGTAGTAGCAGTAGTACCAGTAGAGCTGGTAGTAGCAGTAGTAGCAGTAGAGCTGGTAGTAGCAGTAGTACCAGTAGAGCTGGTAGTAGCAGTAGTACCAGTAGAGCTGGTAGTAGCAGTAGTACCAGTAGAGCTGGTAGTAGCAGTAGTACCAGTAGAGCTGGTAGTAGCAGTTGTACCAGTAGAGCTGGTAGTAGCAGTTGTACCAGTAGAGCTGGTAGTAGCAGTAGTACCAGTAGAGCTGGTAGTAGCAGTAGTAGCAGTAGAGCTGGTATGTGTCTCTATGTGTATGTGTCTCAATGTGTATGTGTCTCCATGGACACGGGAATTACTTTTTTTGAACCATTTATCTATAACAGCCTGAGAACATTTATTATTTCCAGATGATATTTTCCATCTCTCAATGTCGTCCCGGTTGACTTCCTTTAACATGTGATGGACCAGAGTGTTTAGACTGATGCTCCTGTGTGTGTCCATGTTTAGAGGGAACCTCCTGAGTCTCTCTCTCTCTCTGTCTCTCTGTCTCTCTGTGTGTGTCCATGTTTAGAGGGAACCTCCTGAGTCTCTCTCTCTCTCTGTCTCTCTGTCTCTCTGTGTGTGTCCATGTTTAGAGGAAACCTCCTGAGTCTCTCTCTCTCTCTGTCTCTCTGCGTGTGTCCATGTTTAGAGGGAACCTCCGGAGTCTCTCTCTCTCTCTGTCTCTCTGTGTGTGTCCATGTTTAGAGGGAACCTCCTGAGTCTCTCTCTCTCTCTGTCTCTCTGTCTCTGTGTGTGTCCATGTTTAGAGGGAACCTCCTGAGTCTCTCTCTCTCTCTGTCTCTCTGTCTCTCTGTGTGTGTCCATGTTTAGAGGGAACCTCCTGAGTCTTTCTCTCTCTGTCTCTGTGTGTCCATGTTTAGAGGGAACCTCCTGAGTCTTTCTCTCTCTGTCTCTGTGTGTCCATGTTTAGAGGGAACCTCCTGAGTCTTTCTCTCTCTGTCTCTGTGTGTCCATGTTTAGAGAGAACCTCCTGAGTCTCTGTGTGTCCATGTTTAAGGGGAAGCTCCTGAGTCTCTCTCTCTCTCTCTGTCTCTCTGTCTCTCTGTGTGTGTCCATGTTTAGAGGGAACCTCCTGAGTCTCTCTCTCTCTCTCTCTGTGTGTGTCCATGTTTAGAGGGAACCTCCTGAGTCTCTCTCTCTCTCTGTCTCTCTGTCTCTCTGTGTGTGTCCATGTTTAGAGGGAACCTCCTGAGTCTCTCTCTCTCTCTGTCTCTCTGTCTCTCTGTGTGTGTCCATGTTTAGAGGAAACCTCCTGAGTCTCTCTCTCTCTCTGTCTCTCTGCGTGTGTCCATGTTTAGAGGGAACCTCCGGAGTCTCTCTCTCTCTCTGTCTCTCTGTGTGTGTCCATGTTTAGAGGGAACCTCCTGAGTCTCTCTCTCTCTCTGTCTCTCTGTCTCTGTGTGTGTCCATGTTTAGAGGGAACCTCCTGAGTCTCTCTCTCTCTCTGTCTCTCTGTCTCTCTGTGTGTGTCCATGTTTAGAGGGAACCTCCTGAGTCTTTCTCTCTCTGTCTCTGTGTGTCCATGTTTAGAGGGAACCTCCTGAGTCTTTCTCTCTCTGTCTCTGTGTGTCCATGTTTAGAGGGAACCTCCTGAGTCTTTCTCTCTCTGTCTCTGTGTGTCCATGTTTAGAGAGAACCTCCTGAGTCTCTGTGTGTCCATGTTTAAGGGGAAGCTCCTGAGTCTCTGTCTGTCTCTGTGTGTCCATGTTTACAGGGAACCTCCTGAGTCTCTCAGAGGAGAAGAGAGGATATAACTCCCCCACCCTGTAACATCTCAGCTAAGAGGAGAGGATATAACTCCCCCACCCTGTAACATCTCAGCTCAGAGGAGAGGATAGAACTCCCCCCACCCTGTAACATCTCAGCTAAGAGGAGAGGATAGAACTCCCCCACCCTGTAACATCTCAGCTAAGAGGAGAGGATAGAACTCCCCCACCCTGTAACATCTCAGCTAAGAGGAGAGGATAGAACTCCCCACCCTGTAACATCTCAGCTAAGAGGAGAGGATAGAACTCCACCCACCCTGTAACATCTCAGCTAAGAGGAGAGGAGAGGATAGAACTCCCCCCACCCTGTAACATCTCAGCTAAGAGTAGAGGATAGAACTCCCCCACCCTGTAACATCTCAGCTAAGAGGAGAGGAGAGGATAGAACTCCCCCCACCCTGTAACATCTCAGCTAAGAGTAGAGGATAGAACTCCCCCACCCTGTAACATCTCAGCTAAGAGGAGAGGAGAGGATAGAACTCCCCCACCCTGTAACATCTCAGCTAAGAGGAGAGGAGAGGATAGAACTCCCCCACCCTGTAACATCTCAGCTAAGAGGAGAGGATAGAACTCCCCTACCCTGTAACATCTCAGCTTAGAGGAGAGGAGAGGATAGAACTCCCCCCACCCTGTAACATCTCAGCTAAGAGGAGAGGATAGGATAGAACTCCCCCACCCTATAACATCTCAGCTAAGAGGAGAGGATAGAACTCCCCCACCCTGTAACATCTCAGCTAAGAGGAGAGGAGAGGATAGAACTCCCCCACCCTGTAACATCTCAGCTAAGAGGAGAGGATAGAACTCCCCCACCCTGTAACATCTCAGCTAAGAGGAGAGGATAGAACTCCCCCACCCTGTAACATCTCAGCTAAGAGGAGAGGATAGAACTCCCCCACCCTGTAACATCTCAGCTCAGAGGAGAGGATAGAACTCCCCCCACCCTGTAACATCTCAGCTAAGAGGAGAGGATAGAACTCCCCCACCCTGTAACATCTCAGCTAAGAGGAGAGGATAGAACTCCCCCACCCTGTAACATCTCAGCTAAGAGGAGAGGATAGAACTCCCCACCCTGTAACATCTCAGCTAAGAGGAGAGGATAGAACTCCACCCACCCTGTAACATCTCAGCTAAGAGGAGAGGAGAGGATAGAACTCCCCCCACCCTGTAACATCTCAGCTAAGAGTAGAGGATAGAACTCCCCCACCCTGTAACATCTCAGCTAAGAGGAGAGGAGAGGATAGAACTCCACCACCCTGTAACATCTCAGCTAAGAGGAGAGGAGAGGATAGAACTCCCCCCACCCTGTAACATCTCAGCTAAGAGGAGAGTAGAGGATAGAACTCCCCCACCCTGTAACATCTCAGCTAAGAGGAGAGGAGAGGATAGAACTCCCCCCACCCTGTAACATCTCAGCTAAGAGTAGAGGATAGAACTCCCCCACCCTGTAACATCTCAGCTAAGAGGAGAGGATAGGATAGAACTCCCCCACCCTATAACATCTCAGCTAAGAGGAGAGGATAGAACTCCCCCACCCTGTAACATCTCAGCTAAGAGGAGAGGAGAGGATAGAACTCCCCCACCCTGTAACATCTCAGCTAAGAGGAGAGGATAGAACTCCCCCACCCTGTAACATCTCAGCTAAGAGGAGAGGATAGAACTCCACCCACCCTGTAACATCTCAGCTAAGAGGAGAGGATAGAACTCCCCCACCCTGTAACATCTCAGCTAAGAGGAGAGGAGAGGATAGAACTCCCCCACCCTGTAACATCTCAGCTAAGAGGAGAGGAGAGGATAGAACTCCCCCCACCCTGTAACATCTCAGCTAAGAGGAGAGGAGAGGATATAACTCCCCACCCTTTAACATCTCAGCTAAGAGGAGAGGATAGGATAGAACTCCCCCACCCTGTAACATCTCAGCTAAGAGGAGAGGATAGAACTCCCCCAACCTGTAACATCTCAGCTAAGAGGAGAGGATAGAACTCCCCCACCCTGTAACATCTCAGCTAAGAGGAGAGGATAGAACTCCCCACCCTGTAACATCTCAGCTAAGAGGAGAGGAGAGAACTCCCCCACCCTGTAACATCTCAGCTAAGAGGAGAGGATAGAACTCCCCCCACCCTGTAACATCTCAGCTAAGAGGAGAGGATAGAACTCCCCCACCCTGTAACATCGCAGCTAAGAGGAGAGGATAGAACTCCCCCACCCTGTAACATCTCAGCTCAGAGGAGAGGATAGAACTCCCCCACCCTGTAACATCTCAGCTAAGAGGAGAGGATAGAACTCCCCCACCCTGTAACATCTCAGCTAAGAGGAGAGGATAGAACTCCCCACCCTGTAACATCTCAGCTAAGAGGAGAGGATAGAACTCCCCCACCCTGTAACATCTCAGCTAAGAGGAGAGGATAGAACTCCACCCACCCTGTAACATCTCAGCTAAGAGGAGAGGATAGAACTCCCCCACCCTGTAACATCTCAGCTAAGAGGAGAGGAGAGGATAGAACTCCACCACCCTGTAACATCTCAGCTAAGAGGAGAGGAGAGGATAGAACTCCCCCCACCCTGTAACATCTCAGCTAAGAGGAGAGTAGAGGATAGAACTCCCCCACCCTGTAACATCTCAGCTAAGAGGAGAGGAGAGGATAGAACTCCCCCCACCCTGTAACATCTCAGCTAAGAGTAGAGGATAGAACTCCCCCACCCTGTAACATCTCAGCTAAGAGGAGAGGATAGGATAGAACTCCCCCACCCTATAACATCTCAGCTAAGAGGAGAGGATAGAACTCCCCCACCCTGTAACATCTCAGCTAAGAGGAGAGGAGAGGATAGAACTCCCCCACCCTGTAACATCTCAGCTAAGAGGAGAGGATAGAACTCCCCCACCCTGTAACATCTCAGCTAAGAGGAGAGGATAGAACTCCCCCACCCTGTAACATCTCAGCTAAGAGGAGAGGAGAGGATAGAACTCCCCCACCCTGTAACATCTCAGCTAAGAGGAGAGGATAGGATATAACTCCCCACCCTTTAACATCTCAGCTAAGAGGAGAGGATAGGATAGAACTCCCCCACCCTGTAACATCTCAGCTAAGAGGAGAGGATAGAACTCCCCCAACCTGTAACATCTCAGCTAAGAGGAGAGGATAGAACTCCACCCACCCTGTAACATCTCAGCTAAGAGGAGAGGATAGAACTCCCCCACCCTGTAACATCTCAGCTAAGAGGAGAGGAGAGGATAGAACTCCACCCACCCTGTAACATCTCAGCTAAGAGGAGAGGATAGAACTCCCCCACCCTGTAACATCTCAGCTAAGAGGAGAGGAGAGGATAGAACTCCCCCCACCCTGTAACATCTCAGCTAAGAGGAGAGGATAGAACTCCACCCACCCTGTAACATCTCAGCTAAGAGGAGAGGATAGAACTCCCCCACCCTGTAACATCTCAGCTAAGAGGAGAGGAGAGGATAGAACTCCCCCCACCCTGTAACATCTCAGCTAAGAGGAGAGGATAGAACTCCCCACCCTGTAACATCTCAGCTAAGAGGAGAGGATAGAACTCCACCCACCCTGTAACATCTCAGCTAAGAGGAGAGGATAGAACTCCCCCACCCTGTAACATCTCAGCTCAGAGGAGAGGATAGGATATAACTCCCCACCCTTTAACATCTCAGCTAAGACATCTTCCTCCTCCTCCCCTACGTCCTCCCTCACGTTGTCCCACACCTCCTCCTCCTGCTACTCCTCCTCTTCCTACTCCCTCCCTCACCACCTCCTCCTTAACCCCCAGCACCACCACCATCCTCCTCCTCCTCCCACACTACCTCCTCCTCCTCCCCCACCTGCTCCTCCTCCTCCCACACCAGCTCCTCCTCCTCCCACACCTGCTCCTCCTCCTCCTCCTCCCACACCATCTCCTCTTCCTCCTCCCTCACCACCTCCTCCTTCACCACCACCATCTCCTCTTCCTCCTCCCTCACCACCTCCTCCTTCACCACCACCATCTCCTCTTCCTCCTCCCTCACCACCTCCTCCTTCACCACCACCAGCTCCTCTTCCTCCTCCCTCACCACCTCCTCCTTCACCACCACCAGCTCCTCTTCCTCCTCCCTCACCACCTCCTCCTTCACCACCACCATCTCCTCTTCCTCCTCCCTCACCACCTCCTCCTTCACCACCACCATCTCCTCTTCCTCCTCCCTCACCACCTCCTCCTTCACCACCACCAGCTCCTCTTCCTCCTCCCTCACCACCTCCTCCTTCACCACCACCATCTCCTCTTCCTCCTCCCTCACCACCTCCTCCTTCACCACCACCAGCTCCTCTTCCTCCTCCCTCACCACCTCCTCCTTCACCACCACCATCTCCTCTTCCTCCTCCCTCACCACCTCCTCCTCCTCCCACACCATCTCCTCTTCCTCCTCCCTCACCACCTCCTCCTTCACCACCACCATCTCCTCTTCCTCCTCCCTCACCACCTCCTCCTTCACCACCACCATCTCCTCTTCCTCCTCCCTCACCACCTCCTCCTTCACCACCACCAGCTCCTCTTCCTCCTCCCTCACCACCTCCTCCTTCACCACCACCATCTCCTCTTCCTCCTCCCTCACCACCTCCTCCTTCACCACCACCAGCTCCTCTTCCTCCTCCCTCACCACCTCCTCCTTCACCACCACCATCTCCTCTTCCTCCTCCCTCACCACCTCCTCCTCCTCCCACACCATCTCCTCTTCCTCCTCCCTCACCACCTCCTCCTCCTCCCACACCATCTCCTCTTCCTCCTCCCTCACCACCTCCTCCTTCACCACCACCATCTCCTCTTCCTCCTCCCTCACCACCTCCTCCTTCACCACCACCATCTCCTCTTCCTCCTCCCTCACCACCTCCTCCTCCTCCCACACCATCTCCTCTTCCTCCTCCCTCACCACCTCCTCCTTCACCACCACCATCTCCTCTTCCTCCTCCCTCACCACCTCCTCCTTCACCACCACCATCTCCTCTTCCTCCTCCCTCACCACCTCCTCCTCCTCCCACACCATCTCCTCTTCCTCCTCCCTCACCACCTCCTCCTTCACCACCACCATCTCCTCTTCCTCCTCCTCCATGCTATGCTATTTTTTCTCTGCATCTTCATTTTATTATATCAAATGCTGTTTTTCCCCCAATGCATCTTCATTTTATTATATCAAATGCTGTTTTTCCCCCAATGCATCTTCATTTTATTATATCAAATGCTGTTTTTCCCCCAATGCATCTTCATTTTATTATATCAAATGCTGTTTTTCCCCCAATGCATCTTCATTTTATTATATCAAATGCTGTTTTTCCCCCAATGCATCTTCATTTTATTATATCAAATGCTGTTTTTCCCCCAATGCATCTTCATTTTATTATATCAAATGCTGTTTTTCCCCCAATGCATCTTCATTTTATTATATCAAATGCTGTTTTTCCCCCAATGCATCTTCATTTTATTATATCAAATGCTGTTTTTCCCCCAATGCATCTTCATTTTATTATATCAAATGCTGTTTTTCCCCCAATGCATCTTCATTTTATTATATCAAATGCTGTTTTTCCCCCAATGCATCTTCATTTTATTATATCAAATGCTGTTTTTCCCCCAATGCATCTTCATTTTATTATATCAAATGCTGTTTTTCCCCCAATGCATCTTCATTTTATTATATCAAATGCTGTTTTTCCCCCAATGCATCTTCATTTTATTATATCAAATGCTGTTTTCCCCCAATGCATCTTCATTTTATTATATCAAATGCTGTTTTTCCCCCAATGCATCTTCATTTTATTATATCAAATGCTGTTTTTCCCCCAATGCATCTTCATTTTATTATATCAAATGCTGTTTTTCCCCCAATGCATCTTCATTTTATTATATCAAATGCTGTTTTTCCCCCAATGCATCTTCATTTTATTATATCAAATGCTGTTTTTCCCCCAATGCATCTTCATTTTATTATATCAAATGCTGTTTTTCCCCCAATGCATCTTCATTTTATTATATCAAATGCTGTTTTTCCCCCAATGCATCTTCATTTTATTATATCAAATGCTGTTTTTCCCCCAATGCATCTTCATTTTATTATATCAAATGCTGTTTTTCCCCCAATGCATCTTCATTTTATTATATCAAATGCTGTTTTTCCCCCAATGCATCTTCATTTTATTATATCAAATGCTGTTTTTCCCCCAATGCATCTTCATTTTATTATATCAAATGCTGTTTTTCCCCCAATGCATCTTCATTTTATTATATCAAATGCTGTTTTTCCCCCAATGCATCTTCATTTTATTATATCAAATGCTGTTTTTCCCCCAATGCATCTTCATTTTATTATATCAAATGCTGTTTTTCCCCCAATGCATCTTCATTTTATTATATCAAATGCTGTTTTTCCCCCAATGCATCTTCATTTTATTATATCAAATGCTGTTTTCCCCCAATGCATCTTCATTTTATTATATCAAATGCTGTTTTTCCCCCAATGCATCTTCATTTTATTATATCAAATGCTGTTTTTCCCCCAATGCATCTTAATTTTATTATATCAAATGCTGTTTTTCCCCCAATGCATCTTCATTTTATTATATCAAATGCTGTTTTTCCCCCAATGCATCTTCATTTTATTATATCAAATGCTGTTTTTCCCCCAATGCATCTTCATTTTATTATATCAAATGCTGTTTTTCCCCCAATGCATCTTCATTTTATTATATCAAATGCTGTTTTTCCCCCAATGCATCTTCATTTTATTATATCAAATGCTGTTTTTCCCCCAATGCATCTTCATTTTATTATATCAAATGCTGTTTTTCCCCCAATGCATCTTAATTTTATTATATCAAATGCTGTTTTTCCCCCAATGCATCTTCATTTTATTATATCAAATGCTGTTTTTCCCCCAATGCATCTTCATTTTATTATATCAAATGCTGTTTTTCCCCCAATGCATCTTCATTTTATTATATCAAATGCTGTTTTTCCCCCAATGCATCTTAATTTTATTATATCAAATGCTGTTTTTCCCCCAATGCATCTTAATTTTATTATATCAAATGCTGTTTTTCCCCCAATGCATCTTAATTTTATTATATCAAATGCTGTTTTTCCCCCAATGCATCTTAATTTTATTATATCAAATGCTGTTTTTCCCCCAATGCATCTTAATTTTATTATATCAAATGCTGTTTTTCCCCCAATGCATCTTAATTTTATTATATCAAATGCTGTTTTTCCCCCAATGCATCTTAATTTTATTATATCAAATGCTGTTTTTCCCCCAATGCATCTTAATTTTATTATATCAAATGCTGTTTTTCCCCCAATGCATCTTAATTTTATTATATCAAATGCTGTTTTTCCCCCAATGCATCTTAATTTTATTATATCAAATGCTGTTTTTCCCCCAATGCATCTTAATTTTATTATATCAAATGCTGTTTTTCCCCCAATGCATCTTAATTTTATTATATCAAATGCTGTTTTTCCCCCAATGCATCTTAATTTTATTATATCAAATGCTGTTTTTCCCCCAATGCATCTTAATTTTATTATATCAAATGCTGTTTTTCCCCCAATGCATCTTAATTTTATTATATCAAATGCTGTTTTTCCCCCAATGCATCTTAATTTTATTATATCAAATGCTGTTTTTCCCCCAATGCATCTTAATTTTATTATATCAAATGCTGTTTTTCCCCCAATGCATCTTAATTTTATTATATCAAATGCTGTTTTTCCCCCAATGCATCTTAATTTTATTATATCAAATGCTGTTTTTCCCCCAATGCATCTTAATTTTATTATATCAAATGCTGTTTTTCCCCCAATGCATCTTAATTTTATTATATCAAATGAATCTCAAGAAAAGCAGGTCTTTAATCTCAAGTTCATCTGAGCCTATGAGATAGGGTTAGCCTTCATCAGCCCTCCTGTAGATTTGAACTCCAACCTTATAAACCAAACCTGATTCTAATAATTAGCTGGTTGATCAACTGAATCAGGATAGTTTACAACAGGTTGGAGTTAAAACATACAGGAGGGTTTCTCTCCAGGAACATGGTTGGAGTTATAACCTACAGGAGGGTTTCTCTCCAGGAACATGGTTGGAGTTATAACCTACAGGAGGGTTTCTCTCCAGGAACATGGTTGGAGTTAAAACCTACAGGAGGGTATCTCTCCAGGAACAGGGTTGGAGTTATAACCTACAGGAGGGTATCTCTCCAGGAACAGGGTTGGAGTTATAACCTACAGGGGGGTCTCTCTCCAGGAACAGGGTTGGAGTTAAAACTTCCAGGAGGACAGACTCACCACCAGCCCCAGCACCAGCATGCGGACGCGTTCTCCGATCTCAGGCGAGATGTCGTTTCCGAACTGCTGTAGAGTTGTGAGGAAGCGTTTCAGCTTGCTGAGCTGCCGGGCGCCGCACGCAAGAGGGAGCAGCTGATTCGCCAGCGAGGAAGATGAGGAGGAGCTAGGCCCGTTGCTGAAGCCGTTGGGTGGCGAGGGAGCTCCATTTAACGCCGTGGGGGAGTGGCTGTTGTTGCCGTTGGTTACTGTAAACACAAAGAAGATTGAGAAAGACACACTAGGGTTAAATACAACAATATAATAAATAACACCAGGATTAAATACAACAATATGATAAATAACACCAGGATTAAATACAACAATATGATAAATAACACCAGGATTAAATACAACAATATAATAAATAACACCAGGATTAAATACAACAATATGATAAATAACACCAGGATTAAATACAACAATATGATAAATAACACCAGGATTAAATACAACAATATGATAAATAACACCAGGATTAAATACAACAATATGATAAATAACACCAGGATTAAATACAACAATATGATAAATAACACCAGGATTAAATACAACAATATGATAAATAACACCAGGATTAAATACAACAATATAATAAATAACACCAGGATTAAATACAACAATATGATAAATAACACCAGGATTAAATACAACAATATGATAAATAACACCAGGATTAAATACAACAATATAATAAATAACACCAGGATTAAATACAACAATATAATAAATAACACCAGGATTAAATACAACAATATAATAAATAACACCAGGATTAAATACAACAATATGATAAATAACACCAGGATTAAATACAACAATATAATAAATAACACCAGGATTAAATACAACAATATGATAAATAACACCAGGATTAAATACAACAATATGATAAATAACACCAGGATTAAATACAACAATATGATAAATAACACCAGGATTAAATACAACAATATAATAAATAACACCAGGATTAAATACAACAATATGATAAATAACACCAGGATTAAATACAACAATATAATAAATAACACCAGGATTAAATACAACAATATGATAAATAACACCAGGATTAAATACAACAATATGATAAATAACACCAGGATTAAATACAACAATATAATAAATAACACCAGGATTAAATACAACAATATGATAAATAACACCAGGATTAAATACAACAATATAATAAATAACACCAGGATTAAATACAACAATATGATAAATAACACCAGGATTAAATACAACAATATAATAAATAACACCAGGATTAAATACAACAATATGATAAATAACACCAGGATTAAATACAACAATATGATAAATAACACCAGGATTAAATACAACAATATAATAAATAACACCAGGATTAAATACAACAATATGATAAATAACACCAGGATTAAATACAACAATATGATAAATAACACCAGGATTAAATACAACAATATGATAAATAACACCAGGATTAAATACAACAATATAATAAATAACACCAGGATTAAATACAACAATATGATAAATAACACCAGGATTAAATACAACAATATAATAAATAACACCAGGATTAAATACAACAATATGATAAATAACACCAGGATTAAATACAACAATATGATAAATAACACCAGGATTAAATACAACAATATGATAAATAACACCAGGATTAAATACAACAATATGATAAATAACACCAGGATTAAATACAACAATATGATAAATAACACCAGGATTAAATACAACAATATGATACATAACACCAGGATTAAATACAACAATATGATAAATAACACCAGGATTAAATACAACAATATGATAAATAACACCAGGATTAAATACAACAATATGATACATAACACCAGGATTAAATACAACAATATGATAAATAACACCAGGATTAAATACAACAATATAATAAATAACACCAGGATTAAATACAACAATATAATAAATAACACCAGGATTAAATACAACAATATGATAAATAACACCAGGATTAAATACAACAATATAATAAATAACACCAGGATTAAATACAACAATATGATAAATAACACCAGGATTAAATACAACAATATGATAAATAACACCAGGATTAAATACAACAATATGATAAATAACACCAGGATTAAATACAACAATATGATACATAACACCAGGATTAAATACAACAATATGATAAATAACACCAGGATTAAATACAACAATATGATAAATAACACCAGGATTAAATACAACAATATAATAAATAACACCAGGATTAAATACAAAAGCAGAATAGAAAACAGTTGGTTTATTCCTGGAATCCTGGGACGAACATGTTAAGTGTGTATATGTAACATATAGAGAGATACAGTATGTAAGACATTAGAGTGCATTGACTAATGAGATTGGACAGTCTGCGCAATTTCCCAAACACACACACACACACACACACACACACACACACACACACACACACACACACACATATATTTCCAATACTGGGAGAAACAAGGCAATTAACCTGCATCTGGAAACAATTAACACAAAGCTAGCAAATACATCTAACCCTTCAGAGTGTAGTATACTATACCTCTAACCCTTCAGAGTGTAGTATACTATACCTCTAACCCTTCAGAGTGTAGTATACTATACCTCTAACCCTTCAGAGTGTAGTATACTATACCTCTAACCCTTCAGAGTGTAGTATACTATACCTCTAACCCTTCAGAGTGTAGTATACTATACCTCTAACCCTTCAGATTGTAGTATACTATAACTCTAACCCTTCAGAGTGTAGTATAGTATAACTCTAACCCTTCAGAGTGTAGTATAGTATAACTCTCACCCTTCCTTCAGAGTGTAGTATAGTATAACTCTAACCCTTCAGAGTGTAGTATACTATACCTCTAACCCTTCCTTCAGAGTGTAGTATAGTATACATCTAACCATTAAGAGTGTAGTATAGTATAACTCTCACCCTTCAGAGTGTAGTATAGTATAACTCTAACCCTTCAGAGTGTAGTATAGTATAACTCTAACCCATCAGAGTGTAGTATAGTACAACTCTCACCCTTCAGCGTGTAGTATAGTATAACTCTAACCTTCAGAGTGTAGTATCGTATAACTCTAACCCTTCAGAGTGTAGTATAGTATAATTCTCACCCTTCCTTCAGAGTGTAGTATAGTATAACTCTCACCCTTCCTTCAGAGTGTAGTATAGTATAACTCTAACCCTTCAGAGTGTAGTATAGTATAACTCTAACCCTTCAGAGTGTAGAATAGTATAACTCTCACCCTTCAGAGTGTAGTATAGTATAACTCTCACCCTTCAGATTGTAGTATAGTATAACTCTAACCCTTCAGAGTGTAGAATAGTATAACTCTCACCCTTCAGAGTGTAGTATAGTATAACTCTCACCCTTCAGATTGTAGTATAGTATAACTCTAACCCTTCAGAGTGTAGAATAATATAACTCTCACCCTTCAGAGTGTAGTATAGTATAACTGTCACCCTTCCTTCAGAGTGTAGTATAGTATAACTCTAACCCTTCAGAGTGTAGTATAGTATAACTCTAACCCTTCAGAGTGTAGAATAGTATAACTCTCACCCTTCAGAGTGTAGAATAGTATAACTCTCACCCTTCAGAGTGTAGTATAGTATAACTGTCACCCTTCCTTCAGAGTGTAGTATAGTATAACTCTAACCCTTCAGAGTGTAGTATAGTATAACTCTAACCCTTCAGAGTGTAGTATAGTATAACTCTCACCCTTCAGAGTGTAGTGTAGTACAACTCTCACCCTTCAGAGTGTAGTATAGTATAACTGTCACCCTTCCTTCAGAGTGTAGTATAGTATAACTCTCACCCTTCAGAGTGTAGTATAGTATAACTCTAACCCTTCAGAGTGTAGTATAGTATAACTCTCACCCTTCCCTGTGTAGTATAGTGCTGCTTTAAAGACTGCTCATTGCTCCAGAGACACACTTTCATATGAGTTGATTACTGAGTTTATAATTTACTGAGTTATGATTTCTGAGTGACTGAGTCATGATTACTGAGCTATGATTACTGAGTCACTGACTTACGACTACTGAGTTACTGAGTCATGATTACTGAGTTACTGAGTCACGATAAACTGAGTTACCGAGTTACGATTACTGAGTCACTGAGTGACTGAGTCATGATTACTGAGTTACGATTACTGAGTCACTGAGTTACTGAGTCATGATTACTGAGTCATGATTACTGAGTTACGATTACTGAGTTACCGAGTCATGATTACTGAGTCACGATTGCTGAGTTACCGAGTCATGATTACTGAGTTACTGAGTTACTGAGTTACCAAGTCATGATTACTGAGTCACTGAGTTACTGAGTTATGATTACTGAGTTACCGAGTCATGATTACTGAGTTACCGAGTCATGATTACTGAGTTACTGAGTCATGATTACTGAGTCATGATTACTGAGTTACTATTACTGAGTTACCGAGTTACGATTACTGAGTCACTGAGTCATGATTACTGAGTTACCGAGTCATGATTACTGAGTCATGATTACTGAGTTACTGAGTCACGATAAACTGAGTTACCGAGTTACGATTACTGAGTCACTGATTGACTGAGTCATGATTACTGAGTTACGATTACTGAGTCACTGAGTTACTGAGTCATGATTACTGAGTCATGATTACTGAGTTACGATTACTGAGTTACCGAGTCATGATTACTGAGTCACGATTGCTGAGTTACCGAGTCATGATTACTGAGTTACTGAGTTACTGAGTTACCAAGTCATGATTACTGAGTCACTGAGTTACTGAGTTATGATTACTGAGTTACCGAGTCATGATTACTGAGTTACCGAGTCATGATTACTGAGTTACTGAGTCATGATTACTGAGTCATGATTACTGAGTTACTATTACTGAGTTACCGAGTTACAATTACTGAGTCACTGAGTCATGATTACTGAGTTACCGAGTCATGATTACTGAGTCATGATTACTGAGTTACTGAGTTACGATTAATGAGTTACTGAGTCATGATTACTGAGTTACTGAGCCATGATTACTGAGTTACTGAGTCATGATTACTGAGTTACTGAGTTACGATTACTGAGTTACCGAGTCATGATTACTGAGTTATGATTACTGAGTTACTGAGTCATGATTACTGAGTTACTGAGCCATGATTACTGAGTTACTGAGCCATGATTACTGAGTTACTGAGCCATGATTACTGAGTTACTGAGTTATGATTACTGAGTTACTGAGTTACGATTACTGAGTTACTGAGTCATGATTGCTGAGTCATGATTACAGAGTTACGATTACTGAGTTACTGAGTCATGATTACTGAGTCATGATTACTGAGTTACTGAGTCATGATTACTGAGTTACTGAGCCATGATTACTGAGTTACTGAGCCATGATTACTGAGTTACTGAGTCATGATTACTGAGGTACTGAGTAATGATTACTGAGTTACTGAGCCATGATTACTGAGTTACTGAGCCATGATTACTGAGTTACTGAGTCATGATTACTGAGTTACTGAGCCATGATTACTGAGTTACTGAGCCATGATTACTGAGTTACTGAGTTACGATTACTGAGTTACTGAGTCATGATTACTGAGTCCAACTGATCTGTTTTTAGGGATTCTGGCAGGAGTGAGAGAAGGTGGGATGAGTGTGTGTGTGCGTGTGTCTGTGTGTGTGTGTCTATATGAGTGACTCTGTGCAGGTACTCCCTGTATATAGCCTCGTTATTAGTTTGATTGGTTTACTATGTCCTTTTAATTTCACAAACGACTGTAAAAGCTTTTAACAGTAAAGTCTGAACCTGTTTTATCATGTGACCAATAGGATTTATATGGTTGGAACTGTCTCATAGCGATAGCAGGATACACTCTCTCTCTGTGTGTGTATGTGTGTGTGTGTGTGTGTGTGTGTGTGTGTGTGTGTGTGTGTGTGTGTGTCAGTACTTACATGTAGTAGGTGTGAATGAGCTGGTCCGAGGGGCTCCCTGGGTGGTTGGAGGAGGAGGAGGCATGGTGGATGGAGTTAACCTGGATTGTGTTTTCACATCCGCAGGTGAGTCGGGCATAGTGGAGCACTTCTCAGTGTGATCTGGAGACACAGAGGAATACACTGTTTTAGATACATGTAGGTAACATGGTCATGTAGGTAACATGGTCATTTAGGTAACATGGTCATTTAGATACATGTAGGTAACATGGTCATTTAGGTAACATGGTAATTTAGATACATGTAGGTAACATGGTCATTTAGATACATGTAGGTAACATGGTCATGTAGGTAACATGGTCATTTAGATACATGTAGGTAACATGGTCATTTAGGTAACATGGTCATTTAGATACATGTAGGTAACATGGTCATGTAGGTAACATGGTCATTTAGATACATGTAGGCAACATGGTCATTTAGATACATGTAGGTAACATGGTCATGTAGGTAACATGGTCATTTAGATACATGTAGGTAACATGGTCATTTAGGTAACATGGTCATTTAGGTACATGTAGGTAACATGGTCATTTAGATACATGTAGGTAACATGGTCATGTAGGTAACATGGTCATTTAGATACATGTAGGTAACATGGTCATTTAGATACATGTAGGTAACATGGTCATTTAGGTAACATGGTCATTTAGATACATGTAGGTAACATGGTCATTTAGATACATGTAGGTAACATGGTCATGTAGGTAACATGGTCATTTAGGTACATGTAGGTAACATGGTCATTTAGATACATGTAGGTAACATGGTCATGTAGGTAACATGGTCATTTAGGTACATGTAGGTAACATGGTCATTTAGGTAACATGGTCATTTAGATACATGTAGGTAACATGGTCATTTAGATACATGTAGGTAACATGGTCATGTAGGTAACATGGTCATTTAGGTACATGTAGGTAACATGGTCATTTAGATACATGTAGGTAACATGGTCATGTAGGTAACATGGTCATTTAGGTACATGTAGGTAACATGGTCATTTAGGTAACATGGTCATTTAGATACATGTAGGTAACATGGTCATTTAGATACATGTAGGTAACATGGTCATGTAGGTAACATGGTCATTTAGGTACATGTAGGTAACATGGTCATGTAGGTAACATGGTCATTTAGGTAACATGGTCATTTAGATACATGTAGGTAACATGGTCATTTAGATACATGTAGGTAACATGGTCATGTAGGTAACATGGTCATTTAGATACATGTAGGTAACATGGTCATTTAGGTAACATGGTCATTTAGGTACATGTAGGTAACATGGTCATTTAGGTAACATGGTCATTTAGATACATGTAGGTAACATGGTCATTTAGATACATGTAGGTAACATGGTCATTTAGATACATGTAGGTAACATGGTCATTTAGATACATGTAGGTAACATGGTCATTTAGGTAACATGGTCATTTAGATACATGTAGGTAACATGGTCATTTAGGTAACATGGTCATTTAGATACATGTAGGTAACATGGTCATTTAGGTAACATGGTCATTTAGATACATGTAGGTAACATGGTCATTTAGGTAACATGGTCATTTAGGTAACATGGTCATTTAGGTAACATGGTCATTTAGGTACATGTAGGTAACATGGTCATTTAGGTAACATGGTCATTTAGATACATGTAGGTAACATGGTCATTTAGGTAACATGGTCATTTAGGTAACATGGTCATTTAGATACATGTAGGTAACATGGTCATTTAGGTAACATGGTAATTTAGATACATGTAGGTAACATGGTCATGTAGGTAACATGGTCATTTAGGTAACATGGTCATTTAGATACATGTAGGTAACATGGTCATGTAGGTAACATGGTCATTTAGGTACATGTAGGTAACATGGTCATGTAGGTAACATGGTCATTTAGATACATGTAGGTAACATGGTCATGTAGGTAACATGGTCATGTAGGTAACATGGTCATTTAGATACATGTAGGCAACATGGTCATGTAGGTAACATGGTCGTTTAGATACATGTAGGTAACATGGTCATTTAGGTAACATGGTCATTTAGATACATGTAGGTAACATGGTCATTTAGATACATGTAGGTAACATGGTCATGTAGGTAACATGGTCATTTAGATACATGTAGGCAACATGGTCATGTAGGTAACATGGTCGTTTAGATACATGTAGGTAACATGGTCATTTAGATACATGTAGGTAACATGGTCATGTAGGTAACATGGTCGTTTAGATACATGTAGGTAATATGGTCATGTAGGTAACATGGTCATTTAGATACATGTAGGTAACATGGTCATGTAGGTAACATGGTCATTTAGATACATGTAGGCAACATGGTCATGTAGGTAACATGGTCGTTTAGATACATGTAGGTAACATGGTCATTTAGATACATGTAGGTAACATGGTCATGTAGGTAACATGGTCGTTTAGATACATGTAGGTAATATGGTCATGTAGGTAACATGGTCATTTAGATACATGTAGGTAACATGGTCATGTAGGTAACATGGTCATTTAGATACATGTAGGTAATATGGTCATGTAGGTTTCAACTGTTCTGCCTTATTATTATTCGACCATGCTGGTCATTTATGAACATTTGAACATCTTGGCCATGTTCTGTTATAATCTCCACCCGGCACAACCAGAAGAGGACTTGCCACCCCACATGTGCTCTCTCTAATTCTCTCTTTCTCTCTTTCTTTCTCTCTCTCGGAGGACCTGAGCCCTAGGACAATGCCCCAGGACTACCTGACATGATGACTCCTTGCTGTCCCCAGTCCACCTGGCCGTGCTGCTGCTCCAGTTTCAACTGTTCTGCCTTATTATTATTCGACCATGCTGGTCATTTATGAACATTTGAACATCTTGGCCATGTTCTGTTATAATCTCCACCCGGCACAGCCAGAAGAGGACTGGCCACCCCACATAGCCTGGTTCCTCTCTAGGTTTCTTCCTAGGTTTTGGCCTTTCTAGGGAGTTTTTCCTAGCCACCGTGCTTCTACACCTGCATTGCTTGCTGTTTGGGGTTTTAGGCTGGGTTTCTGTACAGCACTTTCAGATATCAGCTGATGTACGAAGGGCTATATAAATACATTTGATTTGATTTGATGTAGGTAACGTGGTTTTTAGATACATGTAGGTAACATGGTCATGTAGGTAACATGGTCATTTAGGTACATGTATGTAACATGGTCATGTAGCAAATACATTCATCCAGATCTGTACACGCAGAGGAGAACATATACAGTTTTAGATATACACTATAAGCTAATATCAAAAACGACTCACAGAACTGTCCACAGTGACAGTATTCTGTTGAAAGAGACAGAGGGAGAAAGCACACTGTTAGACAACTATGATATGATAAACCTCTATTTAGCTAGGTAAGTCCTTGAGAACACATTCTCTCTTAGAAGACCAGATAATATACTAATCCACGTGGTTGAGTAGTAGAGCCTTGAGTTCTAGAAGACGTATGACGCATCACGCAGTGGGAGAGAAAGTAGAGCCTTGAGTTCTAGAAGACGTATGACGTATCACGCAGTGGGAGAGAAAGTAGAGCCTTGAGTTCTAGAAGACCTATGACGCGTCACGCAGCGGGAGAGAAAGTAGAGCCTTGAGTTCTAGAAGACGTATGACGCATCACGCAGCGGGAGAGAAAGTAGAGCCTTGAGTTCTAGAAGACGTATGACGCATCACGCAGTGGGAGAGAAAGTAGAGCCTTGAGTTCTAGAAGACGTATGACGCATCACGCAGTAAGAGAGAAAGTAGAGCCTTGAGTTCTAGAAGACATATGACGCGTCACGCAGTGGGAGAGAAAGTAGAGCCTTGAGTTCTAGAAGACGTATGACGTATCACGCAGTGGGAGAGAAATTAGAGTCTTGAGTTCTAGAAGACGTATGACGTATCACGCAGTGGGAGAGAAAGTAGAGCCTTGAGTTCTAGAAGACGTATGACGCATCACGCAGTGGGAGAAAAAGTAGAGCCTTGAGTTCTAGAAGACGTATGACGCGTCACGCAGTGGGAGAGAAAGTAGAGTCTTGAGTTCTAGAAGACGTATGACGCATCACGCAGCGGGAGAGAAAGTAGAGCCTTGAGTTCTAGAAGACGTATGACGCGTCACGCAGTGGGAGAGAAAGTAGAGCAGTCTTTAGGAGACAGAGTTGATATCCCCCTGGGAGACAGCTGAAAGATGGGGGTGAGGAGTTTAGGTAGGTTAGAAACATGTCTCATTCCAGATACCAATAACCATTAACTACACATTAAAAGACCCGCAATAACAAGTGCACATTACAGGCAGCACACCAAAATAACAATGCACAGGTGCTGAACAGAGCGCTGAACAGAGGGCACATATACACAATTACTAATCAGGGGAACCAGGTAATGAGACAGTTCAGTGACGTCTAGAGGCCGGTGACGTAGACCTCCAGAACTGGTGCACGGAATGAGCAGCATTACCGGGGGGGATCCGTGACAATCGAATTCAAAATTACACTGCTTGTCTTTCAAACTGTGTTCATATATAATTGGATGTGTTGTGTCTGCTTGGGGGGGGGGGGGGGGGATAGAGAGAGGAAGTGATTCCCAAACCTTCCATAACAAAGCCATCACCTACAGAGAGATTAACCTGGAGAAGAGTCCCCTAAGCAAGCTGGTCCTGGGGCTCTGTTCACAAACACAAACAAACCCCACAGAGCCCCAGGACAGCAGCACAATTAGACAAAACCAAATCATGAGAAAACAAAGATAATTTTTTCCAATGTGTCACGTAATTAACAAAAAAACTGAGTGAACTAGAATGCTATTTGGCCCTAAACAGAGAGTACACAGTGGCAGAATACCTGACCACTGTGACTGACCCTAAACAGAGAGTACACAGTGGCAGAATACCTGACCACTGTGACTGACCCTAAACAGAGAGTACACAGTGGCAGAATACCTGTCAACTGTGACTGACCCAAAATTAAGAAAAGCTTTGACTATGTACAGACTCAGTGAGCATAGCCTTGCTATTGAGAAAGGCCGCCGTATGCAGACCTGACTCTCACGAGAAGACAGGCTATGTGCAAACTGACCACAAAATTAGGTGGAAACTGAACTGCAGCTCCTAACCTCCTCCTGACCTGGCTCTTAAAAATTCTTATGGCTGCAGGGGCAGTAGTGAGTAGCGTGGGTGAAAGGTGCCCAGAGGTGCCCAGAGTAAACGGCTTGCACCTCAGTCCCAGTTGCTATTATATGCATATTATTAGTAGTATTGGATACAAAACACTCTGAAGTTTCTAAAACAGTTTGAATGATGTCTGTGAGTATAACAGAACTCATATGGCAGGCAAAAAACCTGAGAAGAAATCCACCAGGCAGTGAGAATTCTGAGGTTCTGAGGTTCAACCCAGCCCCTATTGAATTCACAGTGGGATATGGATGAAGTTGCACTTCCTAGGGCTTCCACTAGATGTCAACCGTCTTTAGAAACTTGAACGAGGCTTCAACTGTGTTGTGGAGCTGAATGAGCCAGGTGTCTGGCAGAGAGCCACGGGCTGGTCACGCGCAATTCACATGATAGCGACCTGCGTTCCATGGCTTCTCTACACACAAAGGAATTCTGCGGTTGGAACTTTATTGAAGATTTATGATAACAACACCCTAAAGATTGATTCTATACTTAGTTTGACAAGTTTCTTCGACCTGTAATATAACTTTTTGAAGTTTTCGTCCGACGCTCGGATGGACCTGCACGAGCGTTTGGATTTGTGTATTAAACGCGCTAACAAAAGTAGCAACTTGGACATAAATAATGGACATTATCGAACAAATCAAGCATTTATTGTGGAACTAGGATTCCTAGGAGTGCATTCTGATGAAGATCATCAAAGGTTAGGGAATATTTATTATGTTATTCTGATTTCTGTTGACTCCAACTGAGCGCCGTCTCAGATTATTGCAGGGTTTGCTTTTTCCGTAAAGTTTTTTTGAAATCTGACACAGCGGTTGCATTAAGGAGAGGTATATCTATAATTTCATGTGTATTTATCTACATTTATGATGAGTATATCTGTTGAATCGATGTAGCTATGCAAAATCACTGGCTGTTTTTGGAACTAGTGAACGTAACGCGCCAATGTAAAATCTGATTTTTTTATATAAATATGAACTTTATCAAACAAAACATACATGTATTGTGTAACATGAAGTCCTATGATTGTCATCTGATGAAGAACATCAAAGGTTAGTGATTAATTTTATCTCTATTTGTGCTTTTTGTGACTCCTCTCTTTGGCTGGAAAAATGGCTGGGTTTTTCTGTGAGTTGGTGGTCACCTAACATAATCATTTGTGGTGCTTTCGCTGTAAAGCCTATTTGAAATCGGACACTGTGGTGGGATTAACAACAAGACTACCTTTAAAACGGTATAAAATACATGTTTGTTTGAGGAATTTTAATTACGAGATTTCTGTTGTTTTGAATTTGGCGCCCTGCACTTTAACTGGCTGTTGTCATATCATCCCATTAACGGGATTGCAGCCCTAAGAAGTTTTTAAGAGAAGAGAGGCTATATGCACACTGCCCACAAAATGAGGTGGAAATTAAGCTGCACTTCCTAACCTCCTGCCAAATGTATGACCATATTAGAGACACATATTTCCCTCAGATTATTGAGACCCCAAAATAATTCTAAAACACATCCAATTTTGATAAACTCCCATATGTACTGGGTGAAACACTACAGTGTGCCATCACAGAAGCAATATTTGTGACCTGTTGCCACAAGAAAAGGTCAACCAGTGAAGAACAATCACCATTGTAAATACAACCCATATTTATGTTTATTTATTTTCCCTTTTGAGCTTTAACTATTAGGCGTGTGTCGCAGGTCACTACATCACAGGAGAGCCGTTTGAATGTAAACTTTTCGTTTTGGCAGAAATGCCTTCTGGAACATGTGAACGTTCCTGTGCCTTTTAACAAACTTGTTTGCCATCTGTAAATACGAATAAAAAGGTTAAAATTACGAGCCTAGTTGGTTTAGCCACAGAAAAGACAGCATCCTTCCGACTACCCATGATTGGCTGAGATTATGAGTGGGCTGGACATACCGAGAGATGAGTTGGGATTGGTCTGCCATGTAGCACGCTTCTGTCTGTTTGAGTTGGTCAGCTTTTCTAGGTAATCCTGTCTAACACAGCTTTAAAAAAAAAAAATATTGCAGAGTAAAACAAAAGACTCCACTATGCAAGTATCCATTTCAATAGAACATCACTGCAACAACTGTTTCAGAGCACTCTGGTCTGAGTGTACGTCAGTAAACGTTGTGGCTATGAGGACAGTAACAGTCACCAACGCTCTGGATAACATGAAAACAACCTAACCAGCTCTGCCAGGGAAATTAAAATGGTCAGAGTTTGGTTCGGGGTAAAAGCTTAAGAGGGTTCTTATGGCATTGGACACGATCAGTGTGAACCAGTGTCTTGACACAACAATGGGACGAGCAACGGAAACGACACAGGAAGTCTTGTTTAATGAAAGGGGTTGCAGTCTGCCGTGAAGCTTTCATCCATGTGTACAGGTAAGAATCTAGTTTCAGATATTATATGTATCTAATTTTATCAGAAAGTTGTTTGTCATTGCAAGTTAAAGCGTACTGTTAGCTGACGTTAGATGGTCGGGTCGCCATCTATGATCTGTGTGTAGTAATGTTAACTCAGAAGGCCATTTCGCATTCATCAACAACTACGCAGAGGATAATGCAACAGTGTTACCAGGACGCCACCCAGGACACAAACACTTTGGTGGAAAGCTGATGTCATCCCATGTTAAAAAAGCTACAAGGAATCGATGACAACACTTGGTATGTGTTAAGGGAATTTTTATCAATGATGACTAATTGTGTATACATTTCAATCAGGACTGACTAATCCGAATACTATTATGTTACTGTACATGTATGAATTTTCTCTCTTGCTCCCAGTATTGAATATAATGTAGTCAAGAGTTTAGAACAATGACGGTCTGTTCCTTGGTACAAATGAATGAACTATCTCCAGATGGCAGGGACGGACTATCTCCAGACTGTCTAGAATGCTTATCAACACTGACTGACCTTGGCTCTAGGCGAGGAGGGAAGGCTTGAGAACTATAGGGCCTTTCTACCAGTGTCAAGAAGAGACGGAACATTTAGAAAACGCTGACGTCACTTTCAGTTTATAACCTGTGGTAAAATGTGTATGAACTCAGTACTCTCTTGAATAAAGACTGTTACTTGACTTTAAGACCGGGACTCTGTCCATTCCTATAAAATAAGGGTCATACAAATCCTTATGAATTGACAGAGTGTTTAATTTTGATTGGGAATTAAAACAGAGGTATCAAATTCCTTCAACAGTATGGAAAGCATAAACAACACGTTTTTATGTTCTTATTGACCTCCAACATGATTGGCACTACTTTTATGGATCTCACATTATTGTTATCATTTTACCTTCCAGTTTACAAGATGATGTTTCAGTATGCAGTGCTGCTGTTCTGCACATTTGTAGGTAAGTGAACCTTACCTGATAATGATGCATTAGAACATTATATTACGTTTTAAGTTACATTTTATTTTCATGAACATATCTGAATGTTCTTTTGTTGTTTGCAGGTGCACTATCCTTCTGACCCTATGTAACCAGGTCCCATCTACTATCCTGCTGAACCAGGTCCCATCTACTATCCTGCTGAACCAGGTCCCATCTACTATCCTTCTGACCCAGGTCCATCTGCTATCCTTCTGACCCTATGTAACCAGGTCCCATCTACTATCCTCCTGACCCAGGTCCATCTACTATCCTTCTGACCCTATGTAGCCAGGTCCCATCTACTATCCTCCTGACCCAGGTCCAATCTACTATCCTCCTGACCCAGGTCCATCTACTATCCTTCTGACCCTATGTAGCCAGGTCCCATCTACTATCCTCCTGACCCAGGTCCATCTACTATCCTTCTGACCCTATGTAGCCAGGTCCAATCTACTATCCTTCTGAACCTATGTAGCCAGGTCCCATCTACTATCCTTCTGACCCTATGTATCCAGGTCCCATCTACTATCCTCTTGACCCTATGTAGCCAGGTCCCATCTACTATCCTTCTGACCCTATGTAGCCAGGTCCCATCTACTATCCTTCTGACCCTATGTAGCCAGGTCCCATCTACTATCTTTCTGACCCTATGTAGCCAGGTCCCATCTACTATCCTTCTGACCCTATGTAGCCAGGTCCCATCTACTATCCTTCTGACCCAGGTCCATCTACTATCCTTCTGACCCTATGTAGCCAGGTCCCATCTACTATCCTCCTGACCCAGGTCCATCTACTATCCTTCTGACCCTATTTATCCAGGTCCCATCTACTATCCTCTTGACCCTATGTAGCCAGGTCCATCTACTATCCTTCTGATTCTATGGAGCCAGGTCCATCTACTATCCTTCTGACCCAGGTCCCATCTACTATCCTTCTGACCCTATGTAGCCAGGTCCCATCTACTATCATTCTGACCCTATGTAGCCAGGTCCATCTACTATCCTTCTGACCCTATGTAGCCAGGTCCCATCTACTATCCTCCTGACCCTATGTAGTCAGGTCCATCTACTATCCTTCTGACCCTATGTAGCCATGTCCATCTACTATCCTTCTGACCCTATGTAGCCAGGTCCCATCTACTATCCTTCTGACCCTATGTAGCCAGGTCCATCTACTATCCTTCTGACCCTACGTAGCGAGGCCCATCTACTATCCTTCTGACCCTATGTAGCCAGGTCCCATCTACTATCTTTCTGACCCTATGTAGCCAGGTCCCATCTACTATCCTTCTGACCCTATGTAGCCAGGTCCCATCTACTATCCTTCTGACCCAGGTCCATCTACTATCCTTCTGACCCTATGTAGCCAGGTCCCATCTACTATCCTTCTGACCCTATGTAGTCAGGTCCCATCTACTATCCTTCTGACCCTATGTAGCCAGGTCCATCTACTATCCTTCTGACCCTATGTAGTCAGGTCCGATCTACTATCCTTCTGACCCAGGTCCCATCTACTATCCTTCTGACCCTATGTAGCCAGGTCCATCTACTATCCTTCTGACCCTATGTAGCCAGGTCCCATCTACTCTCCTTCTGACCCTATGTAGCCAGGTCCCATCTACCATCCTTCTGACCCAGGTCCCATCTGCTATCCTTCTGACCCTATGTAGCCAGGTCCCATCTACTATCCTTCTGAGCCTATGTAGCCAGGTCCCATCTACTATCCTTCTGACCCTATGTAGCCAGGTCCCATCTACTATCCTCCTGACCCTATGTAGCCAGGACCATCTATTATCCTTCTGACCCTATGTAGCCAGGTCCCATCTACTATCCTTCTGACCCAGGTCCATCTACAATCCTTCTGAACGTATGTAGCCAGGTCCCATCTACTCTCCTTCTGACCCAGGTCCCATCTACAATCCTTCTGACCCTATGTAGCCAGGTCCTTCTACTATCCTTCTGACCCTATGTAGCCAGGTCCCATCTACTATCCTTCTGACCCAGGTCCCATCTGCTATCCTTCTGACCCTATGTAGCCAGGTCCCATCTACTATCCTTCTGACCCTATGTAGCCAGGTCCCATGTACTATCCTCCTGACCCTATGTAGCCAGGACCCATCTATTATCCTTCTGACCCTATGTAGCCAGGTCCTTCTACTATCCTTCTGACCCTATGTAGCCAGATCCCATCTACTATCCTTCTGACCCTATGTAGCCAGGTCCCATCTACTATCCTTCTGACCCAGGTCCCATCTGCTATCCTTCTGACCCTATGTAGCCAGGTCCCATCTACTATCCTTCTGAGCCTATGTAGCCAGGTCCCATCTACCATCCTTCTGACCTTATGTAGCCAGGTCTCATCTACTATCCTCCTGACCCTATGTAGCCAGGACCATCTATTATCCTTCTGACCCTATGTAGCCAGGTCCCATCTACTCTCCTTCTGACCCAGGTCCCATCTACAATCCTTCTGACCCTATGTAGCCAGGTCCTTCTACTATCCTTCTGACCCTATGTAGCCAGGTCCCATCTACTATCCTTCTGACCCTATGTAGCCAGGTCCCATCTACTATCCTTCTGACCCTATTTAGCTAGGTCCCATCTACTATTCTTCTGACCCTATGTAGCCAGGTCCCATCTACTATCCTTCTGACCCTATGTAGCCAGGTCCATCTACGGTGCTGGTGGAAAGCTTTGGCTGACTCAGTACTTCAGGCCGCTGCCACAGATCAAGCAGTAACCGCACTTCAGGTGAATATCATTTTCATTACATACATGAAGGGAACAATTTGGCATTTTGCATTTGATTGATGAGGACAAAATGATGACATTTAGAAGTGTCCCAGAGTCACAAGACTAGGTTAATTGAAACCGCCTCGGCCCATAGAGACGGACCCTAAAGTTTCTGTCTGATAGCTATTTCAGGGACCTCGTAGCAATGCCTGGATAAAGTGGATTTTCAGCACTAATTAAGGTGACTGCTCGGGCTCCGAATGACCCATTGAGCTGAAACTCGGGATTCAGGGTTGCCTCAGCTAGGCTTACACATAATGTCAGAACTGGACCTGAAGCTAGAATATAACTACGTGTTTCATGATTTTTATTATGGTTTAAACAGAAGGCGCTGTGAATTTTGGGCTGAAATATGTGATAGTTGGCTTCTAAACGTGTTGGACAAAGTGGGTTTGGTGTCAGTTTGTTGTCAAAAATTGTAGTTATTTTTTTTATTTCACCTTTAGGTAGGCTAGTTGAGAACAAGTTCTCATTTGCAACTGCGACCTGGCCAAGATAAAGCAAAGCAGTGTGACACAGACAACAACACAGAGTTACACTTGGAGTAAACAATAAACAAGCCAATAACACAATAAACAAATCAATGACACAGTAGAAAAAAGAAAGTCTATATACAGTGTGTGCAAAAGGCATGAGGAGGTAGGCAATAAATAGGCCATAGGAGTGAATAATTACAATTTAGCAGATTAACACTGGAGTGATCAATGAGCAGATGATGATGTGCAAGTAGAGATACTGGTGTGCAAAAGAGCAGAAAAGTAAATCAAATAAAATCAGTATGGGGATGAGGTAGATAGATTGGGTGGGCTATTTACAGATGGACTATGTACGGCTGCAGCGATCAGTTAGCTGCTCAGATAGTTGATGTTTAAAGTTGGTGAGGGAAATAAAAGTCTCCAACTTCAGAGATTTTTGCAATTCGTTCCAGTCACTGGCAGCAGAGAACTGGAATGAAAGGCGACCAAATGAGGTGTTGGCTTTGGGGATGATCAGTGAGATATACCTGCTGGAATGTGTGCTACGGGTGGGTGTTGTTATCGTGACCAGTGAACTGAGATAAGGTGGAGCTTAACCTAGTATAGACTTATAGATGACCTGGAGCCATTGGGTCTGGTGACGAATATGAACGATACCTTGTTGACTGACGCTGACTTGATGGCTGAATTTTGTCAGTTTGCAATAAGTTTAAACAGTGATGAACCATCACCAAATTGACATGCTGAAATCAACACCAATGAGCGATGGAGAGGAAACACCATCACTGCCCGGCCATTCCGAGTTCAACGGGCCAGTGAATTGGATATTTCTGCAGTATATTAGAGCATGTCAATTTTGTGATGGTGAATGCCCATCGTAAAACATTGAAAATGGACAGTAGAGTCGTGGCCAAAAGTTTTGAGAATGACACAAATATTATTTTCCACAAAGTTTGCTGCTTCAGTGTCTTTAGATATTTTTGTCAGATGTTACTATGCATACTGAAGTATAATTACAAGCATTTCATAAGTGTCAAAGGCTTTTATTGACAATTACATGAAGTTGATGCAAAGAGTCAATATTTGCAGTGTTGACCCTTCTTTTTCAAGACCTCTGCAATCCGCCCTGGCATGCTGTCAATTAACTTCTGGGCCACATCCTGACTGATGGCAGCCCATTCTTGCATAATCAATGCTTGGAGTTTGTCAGAATTTGTGGGTTTTTGTTTGTCCACCCACCTCTTGAGGATTGACCACAAGTTCTCAATGGGATTAAGGTCTGGGGAGTTTCCTGGACATGGACCCAAAATATCAATGTTTTGTTCCCCGAGCCACTTAGTTATCACTTTTGCCTTATGGCAAGGTGCTCCATCATGCTGGAAAAGGCATTGATCGTCACCAAACTGTTCCTGGATGGTTGGGAGAAGTTGCCCTCGTAGGATGTGTTGGTACCATTTTTTCTTCATGGCTGTGTTCTTAGGCAAAATTGTGAGTGAGCCCACTCCCTTGGCTGAGAAGCAACCCCACACATGAATGGTCTCAGGATGCTTTACTGTTGGCATGATACAGGACTGATGGTAGCACTCACCTTGTCTTCTCCGGACAAGCTTTTTTCCAGATGCCCCAAACAATCGGAAAGGGGATTCATCAGAGAAAATTACTTTACCCCAGTCCTCATCAGTTCAATCCCTGTACCTTTTGCAGAATATCAGTCTGTCCCTGACGTCTTCCCTGAAGAGAAGTGGCTTCTTTGCTGCCCTTCTTGACACCAGGCCATCCTCCAAAAGTCTTCACCTCACTGTGCATGCAGATGCACTCACACCTGCCTGCTGCCATTCCTGAGCAAGCTCTGTACTGGTGGTGCCCTGATCCCGCAGCTGAATCAACTTTAGGAGACGGTCCTGGCGCTTGCTGGACTTTCTTTGGCGTCCTGAAGCCTTCTTCACAACAATTGAACCGCTCTCCTTGAAGTTCTTGATAAATGGTTGATTTAAGTGCAATCTTACTGGCAGCAATATCCTTGCCTGTGAAGCCGATTTTGTGCAAAGCGATGATGAAGGCACGTGTTTCCTTGCAGGTAACCATGGTTGATAGAGGAAGAACAATGATTCCAAGCACACCCTCCTTTTGAAGCTTCCAGTCTGTTATTCAAACTCAATCACCATGACAGAGTGATCTCCAGCCGTGTCCTCGTCAACACTCACACCTGTGTTAACGAGAGAATCACTGACATGATGTCAGCTGGTCCTTTTGTGGCAGGGCTGAAATGCAGTGGACATGATTTTTTGGGATTCAGTTCATTTGCATGGCATTGCGAGGAGGGACTTTGTTCATTTTCTATGTTTCCTATTTCTTTGTTTTTGGCCGAGTGTGGTTCTCAATCAGAGGCAGCTGTCTATCGTTGTCTCTGACTGGGAATCGTACTTAGGTAGCCTTTTTTCCCACCTGTGTTTTGTGGGTATTTATTTTCTGTTTAGTCTCTGTTACCTGACAAAACTGTTCACTTTCATTTTGTTACTTTGTTCAAGTGTTTTTTGATAAATAAATAACCATGAACCCTTTTCACGCTGCACTTTGGTCCACTCCTTCCGTCGACAGGCGTTACAGACCCACCACCAAAGGACCAAGCAGCGTGGTAAAAAGGACGAGTGGACATGGGAGGAGATCCTGGACGGAAAAGGACCCTGGGCGCAGGCTGGAGAGTATCGCCGTCCAAGGGAGGAGATAGAAGCAGCAAGAGCGGAACGGCAAAGAGACTAGGAAATAGAGGAACGGCAACGAGACCAGGAGTCACGACAACAACGGGAGCCCGAGAGGGGGGGTGCACGGGGAGATTGGTGGTGTCAGGGCTTAGACCTGAGCCAACTCCTCGTACTTACGGTGGGGAGCATGTGACTGGTCAGGCACCGTGTTATGCGGTGATGTGCAAGGTGTCTCCAGTGAGCATTCACAGGCCAGTGCCCCGCCTGGCGGAAGTGGGCATCCATCCAGGACAGGTTGTGCCAGCTCTATGCTCGAGACCTCCAGGGCGCCTCCAAGGCCCAGTGTATCCGGTGCCTGCTCCACGTACCAGGTCTCCAGTATGTCTCCCCAGCCTGGTTAGCCCTGTGGCAGCTCCACGCACCAGGCTTCCAGTACGTCTCCTCAGGCCGGTGAGAACTGTTCCGGTTCCACGTACCATGCCTCCAGTATGTCTCCCCAGCCTGGTAAGCCCTGTGGCAGCTCCATGCACCAGGCCTCCAGTACGTCTCCTCAGTCCTGTGAGACCTGTTCTGGCTCCACGTACGAAGCCTCCAGTGATAATCCATGGCCCAGAGCCTGCAGTGAAAATCCAGGGCAAGGAGCCTCCAGCGACGGTCCACAGTTCGGAGCATCTAGCGACCGTCCGCAGTCCGGAGCCTCCAGCGACTGTCCCCAGTCCGGAGCCTCCAGCGGCGGTCCCCAGTCCGGAGCCCCCAGCGACGGTCCCCAGTCCGGAGCCCCCAGCGACGGTCCCCAGTCCGGAGCCCCCAGCGACGGTCCCCAGTCCGGAGCCCCCAGCGACGGTCCCCAGTCCGGAGCCCATAGCAACGGTTCCCAGTCCGGAGCCCCCAGCGACGGTCCGGAGCCCCCAGCGACGGTCCCCAGTCCGGAGCCCCCAGCGACCGTCCCCAGTCCGGATCCCCCAGCGACAGTCCCCAGTCCGGAGCCTCCAGCGTCTCTACTTTTATCCAATGTAAAAAATAAATTTTCAAATTTTGCTACATCAGACCGATTTGAGCCGGTCGGTCACACTTGCACATCGTTACAACACTGTATATAATAATATGACATTACAAATGTCTTAATACTTCTGGAACTCTGTTATTTGATTGTTTATTTAACTTTTGTTTATTATCTAATTTCTTTGGCAATGTTAACATATGTTTCCCATGCCAATAAAGCCCCTTGAATTGAAATTGAGAGAGAGAGAACTCAGTAGCACTCAGTTGTAATATGTGGGCAGAGAGGAAAGGAGGAACGGAGGCGACACAGCACACAACAGATCTGGAATTTAAACTCTAATCTCACCATACACACAGACGGTCCCCTGTCCCCAGTCCCTCACCATACACACAGACTGTCCCCTGTCCCCAGTCCCTCACCATACACACAGACTCTCCTGTCCCCTATCCCCAGTCCCTCACCATACACACAGACTGTCCTGTCCCCTGTCCCCAGTCCCTCACCATACACACAGACTGTCCTGTCCCCTGCCCCCAGTCCCTCACCATACATACAGATGGTCCTATACACACATCCCTCAATCACCTCTCATTGACAACAACCAAACTACTGTGTGTGTGTGTGTGTGTGTGTGTGTGTGTGTGTGTGTGTGTGTGTGTTTACAGCTTTGTAATAGGGATTATTAACACCTAGGTCAGTGTTATGATTAAATTGTTGTTGAGCACTGGAATAGAACGAAAATAAACCCTGGTGGCAACATCTGAAACTCATCCACAGTCCCTGTTGGCCAGAGAAGGAGAGGATAGAGACATGCTCATCTACAGTCCCTGTTGGCCAGAGATAGAGAGGATAGAGACATGCTCATCTACAGTCCCTGTTGGCCAGCGATAGAGAGGATAGAGATGCTCATCTACAGTCCCTGTTGGCCAGAGAAGGAGAGGATAGAGATGCTCATCTACAGTCCCTGTTGGCCAGAGATAGAGAGGATAGACATGCTCATCTACAGTCCCTGTTGGCCAGAGATAGAGAGGATAGACATGCTCATCTACAGTCCCTGTTGGCCAGAGATAGAGAGGATAGAGATGCTCATCTACAGTCCCTGTTGGCCAGAGATAGAGAGGATAGAGACATGCTCATCTACAGTCCCTGTTGGCCAGCGATAGAGAGGATAGAGATGCTCATCTACAGTCTCTGTTGGCCAGAGATAGAGAGGATAGAGATGCTCATCTACTGTCCCGGTTGGCCAGAGATAGAGAGGATGGAGACATGCTCATCTACAGTCCCTGTTGGCCAGAGATAGAGAGGATAGAGACATGCTCATCTACAGTCCCTGTTGAGAGTGTATAATCCATGTGAACACACAAACTAGCCCCATGATAACACAGCTGAACACTAGCCCCATGATAACACATCTGAACAATAGCCCCATGATAACACAGCTGAACACTAGCCCCATGATAACACATCTGAACAATAGCCCCATGATAACACAGCTGAACACTAGCCCCATGATAATACATCTGAACACTAGCCCCATGATGACACAGCCGAATACTAGCCCCATGATAACACAGCCGAACACTAGCCCCATGATAATACATCTGAACACTAGCCCCATGATAACACAGCTGAACACTAGCCCCATGATAACACAGCTGAACACTAGCCCCATGATAACACAGCTGAACACTAGCCCCATGATAACACAGCCGAACACTAGCCCCATGATAACACAGCCGAATACTAGCCCCATGATAACACAGCCGAACACTAGCCCCATGATAACACAGCCAAACACTAGCCCCATGATAACACAGCTGAACACTAGCCCCATGATAACACAGCTGAACACTAGCCCCATGATAACACAGCCGAACACTAGCCCCATGATAACACAGTCGAACAGTAGCCCCATGATAATACAGCTGAAAACTAGCCCCATGATAACACAGCCGAACACTAGCCCCATGATAACACAGCTGAACACTAGCCCCATGATAACACAGCTGAACACTAGCCCCATGATAACACAGCCGAATACTAGCCCCATGATAACACAGCCGAACACTAGCCCCATGATAACACAGCCGAACACTAGCCCCATGATAATACAGCTGAACACTAGCCCCATGATAACACAGCCGAACACTAGCCCCATGATAACACAGCTGAACACTAGCCCCATGATAACACAGCTGAACACTAGCCCCATGATAACACAGCCGAACACTAGCCCCATGATAACACAGCTGAACACTAGCCCCATGATAACACAGCTGAACACTAGCCCCGTGATAACACAGCTGAACACTAGCCCCGTGATAACACAGCTGAACACTAGCCCCATGATAACACAGCTGAACACTAGCCCCATGATAACACAGCTGAACACTAGCCCCATGATAACACAGCTGAACACTAGCCCCATGATAATACAGCTGAACACTAGCCCCATGATAACACAGCCGAACACTAGCCCCATGATAACACAGCCGAACACTAGCCCCATGATAACACAGCTGAACACTAGCCCCATGATAATACAGCTGAACACTAGCCCCATGATAACACAGCCGAACACTAGCCCCATGATAACACAGCCGAACACTAGCCCCATGATAACACAGCTGAACACTAGCCCCATGATAACATAGCCGAACACTAGCCCCATGATAACACAGCTGAACACTAGCCCCATGATAACACAGCTGAACACTAGCCCTGTGATAACACAGCTGAACACTAGCCCCATGATAACACCGCTGAACACTAGCCCCATGATAACACAGCTGAACACTAGCCCCATGATAACACAGCTGAACACTAGCCCTATGATAACACAGCTGAACACTAGCCCCATGATAATACAGCTGAACACTAGCACCATGATAACACAGCCGAACACTAGCCCCATGATAACACAGCTGAATACTAGCCCCATGATAACACAGCTGAATACTAGCCCCATGATAACACAGCTGAACACTTAAACAGCCAGGAAAAGAAAGTGAAGCTTGTTTAACAGATTCTCTTAATGTCCCATAATGTTCATCACCGGCTTTAATGTACAACACTTCTACACTCCATGGGGAATAGAGTGTAATTTGGGATTCAGCTTCATGTCTGGCAGCTGGCCAAACCTGTTCAGAAAGCGAAGGTAGCGTGAGTGGCGGAAGCAACGGAACAAATGCACACTTTTCTGGCAGGTCAGGATGGATATTGATGTAGCTACCTACCGGTTTGATTTAATGCACCTCTCAGTCCCACAAAGGACAACTGACTATCTCTCTCTCGGAGACTGATGAAGCCAGAGTTGAATCAATTTGGAGAGCAATTAAAGCCAAGGCTTTAGCCCTGCTCAGAGGCCTTTATTGCAAATAAATAGAATCCTCTGGCTAAGTGTTTTGTGCTTCACTACGCTACTCGCTGCTTCTGATGCTTTTCATTAGAGCAGTAAAAAGTGAGTCACATCCTTGACTCCGGTACCTTCCACTGTAGTAAGATGGCCCCACTATTACATCAGCCGTGATCGACGATGTAACCAGGTCTCATATTGACCATATCTTCTTTCAGCTGCCTTAGAAAACCTATAGAAAAGAGGATTTCAAAACCAACTGACTGCTTTTTTTTCATGGGGCTTGTTAGAGTCCCAGAGTTAGCCTTATCTTGTTATAGTCCCAAGTTAGCCTAATCTTACCTCATTCTCTGACCAGAGCAGGGGAGCTGAAGAAGTCTAGACATACATGGTTCAGCCTGGAAAACCTGCTGCTAACTCCTAGTCAAATAATCTCTAAAACAGTAAAAGCTAAATGAAGGTTGTTTGATAAAGCTCACACAGACCGTATACATAATGTAACTAAGTCCTCCTGTCCTTACCCAGTTCATATGGTAATTTTACCATTCACACACACACTGTGTTTGGAGGTGAGCTCTAGCTATGATACCAGTGTCTGTCAAGTAATATCTCATGTGAGACTCATTTTATAGAGGGCATCAATCCATTGTAGAATTATTCAGAATGACTGATGAACACAATTCAACTTTGTGAAGTAATAGTCTGGACCTGGAATGTGCCCCTGCTCTTCATTTGAACTCTTTCTGCTAGCTAAATCAACTTGAAAGAGGGACCGCTCTTCTGGTGATAGGGCAAAGCAACCCTTTCTTCTGTGCTCAACTTGGTGTTAATGTGAAAAACATGAACACAGCACACACACGGCGAGGGCAAGGCAAGCCGCAGGAAGCCAGTGAAGTGAACGTCAATGCCGACAAGATGCCAGCGAGACAGACAGAGCCTCTGGGTACTCAGCCACCTCCTGCGCACGGCAGAGAGGTCACAGAGGAATAAAACAGAACGGAAGGACAAAGAGAGAAGGAGCGATGCTTAGTGAAAAGTAAAGGCTGGTATCGGAGGTGATTTACTGACAGAATGGGGTTGTCTGTGTCTGAGCCACAAGAGGAAAGCAAGGAGAGGGAGAGAGAATCAGAGGAATGGAAGAAAGCAAGGTTTGAGAATGTGAAATAAGGTAGAGGGCAGAGGTAAAGACAGGAAGGATAACAGTTCATCAGTCTCTCTCTCTCATGCAGTCCCCTCCCTCCCCTTCTCCCCCAGAACAGATGACTTAATGAACCTGCCCTTTCCTGTATGCCCCCTCCTCTCGCAGTCCTCTCCCTCCCCTGCCAGCACCATGCAATCAGCCCTGCCAGATGAACCAGAATGTCCCATCAAACCAACCCCTCCTCTCCTGGTGTGTGTTTTTTATATATATATATATATTTTTTTTTTTTCATTCACTCCGACACCCTAAAAAAGTGTAAAGGGAAGCCAGTTTGGATTTGGCTTCAGTCCAATCACATCGTATCGAGAGCCATTCATTCAACGTCATTGACAGAAACTCGTGCATCTCGTTGTATTGCTGTCTTCCGGTGGCTGGCTAGCTAGCTAAAATCGTCCTTTTCCTGAATTAGCCATGGATGGAGATAGAGATTTGGACTTGTGGTTTAACTTAAATCTCCGTACTGGCCAATAATTAAAATGCTGGTTCTGATCCAACCATTAATTCATACATTGTGCCACTGGCCTGAGAGGATGGAAGTTCAATATGTAGCTAGATGTACAGTAACAGTCAAAAGTTTGGACACAGCTACAAATTCAAGGGTTTTTCTTTGTTTTTACTATTTTCTACATTGTAGAATAATAGTGAAGACATCAAAACTATGAAATAACACATATGGAATCACGTAGTAACCATAAAAGTGTCAACAAATCAACATCCATTTTATATTTCAGATTCTTCGAAGTCGCCACCCTTTGTCTTGATGACAGCTTTGCATACTTTTTGTCCAAACTTTTGACTGCTACTTTAGAAGGCTAATGTTACCTAGCAGGCCTGGCGCATCATTGCCATGAAAGGAAGTCAGGCTAGCGAGCAAGCATTTTAGCCAGGTAGCCTAGGACAACAGAAACTAAAAGTGTGTACAGTACTGAATGACAGAGTCATAGACCGTTTAGGCAACATGAACAGCTGATAACTGTTTTATTTAAAGTAATATACATGGCTAACAATCAACAAATCAATCAATCATGATACAGTGCCTTGCGAAAGTATTCGGCCCCCTTGAACTTTGCGACCTTTTGCCACATTTCAGGCTTCAAACATAAAGATATAAAACTGTATTTTTTTGTGAAGAATCAACAACAAGTGGGACACAATCATGAAGTGGAACGACATTTATTGGATATTTCAAACTTTTTTAACAAATCAAAAACTGAAAAATTGGGCGTGCAAAATTATTCAGCCCCCTTAAGTTAATACTTTGTAGCGCCACCTTTTGCTGCGATTACAGCTGTAAGTCGCTTGTTACACAACATTCTAAAGACAGGCACATTTCTGCATATGACCAAATTCAATGTCTTTGCTAACCGGAACATACACATCTATGATGTTTCAGTTCCTATCAACCCAGTAAGGGTTAGGGTTAGGGTTAGGGTTAATGTTCCTATAGACTCATTAAGGCCAGCAGGATAATGTTCCTATAGACTCAGTAAGGCCAGCAGGATAATGTTCCTATAGACTCATTAAGGCCAGCAGGCTAATATACCTATCCACACAGTAAGACCAGCAGGTTAATGTTCCAATCCACCCAGTAAGCCAGCAGGCTACTGCTACTATAGACTCAGTAAGGCCAGCAGGATAATGTTCCTATAGACTCATTAAGGCCAGCAGGCTAATGTTCCTATAGACTCAGTAAGACCAGCAGGCTAATGTTCCTATAGACCCAGTAAGACCAGCAGGCTAATGTTCCTATAGACTCAGTAAGGCCAGCAGGCTAATGTTCCTATAGACTCATTAAGGCCAGCAGGCTAATGTTCCTATAGACTCAGTCAGACCAGCAGGCTAATGTTCCTATAGACTCAGTCAGACCAGCAGGCTAATGTTCCTATAGACTCAGTAAGGCCAGCAGGCTAATGTTCCTATAGACTCATTAAGGCCAGCAGGCTAATGTTCCTATAGACTCAGTCAGACCAGCAGGCTAATGTTCCTATAGACTCAGTCAGACCAGCAGGCTAATGTTCCTATAGACTCAGTAAGGCCAGCAGGCTAATGCTCCAATCCACCCAGTAAGCCAGCAGGCTAATGTTCCTATAGACTCAGTAAGGCCAGCAGGATAATGTTCCTATAGACTCAGTAAGGCCAGCAGGCTAATGTTCCTATAGACTCAGTAAGGCCTGCAGGCTAATGTTCCTATCCACCCAGTAAGGCCAGCAGGCTACTGTTCCTATCCACTCAGTAAGACCAGCAGGCTAATGTTCCTAGACTCATTAAGACCAGCAGGCTAATGTTCCTAACCACTCAGTAAGGCCAGCAGGCTAATGTTCCTATCCACCCAGTAAGGCCAGCAGGCTAATGTTCCTATAGACTCAGTAAGACCAGCAGGCTAATGTTCCTATAGACTCAGTAAGACCAGCAGGCTAATGTTCCTACAGACTCAGTAAGACCAGCAGGCTAATGTTCCTATAGACTCAGTAAGACCAGCAGGCTAATGTTCCTATCCACCCAGTAAGACCAGCAGGATAATGTTCCTATAGACTCAGTAAGGCCTGCAGGGTAATGTTCCTATCCACTCAGTAAGACCAGCAGGCTAATGTTCCTATCCACCCAATAAGATCAGCAGGCTACTGTTCCTATCCACTCAGTAAGACCAGCATGCTAATGTTCCTAGACTCATTAATGCCAGAAGGCTAATGTTCCTATCCACTCAGTAAGGCCAGCAGGCTAACGTTCCTATCCACCCAGTAAGGCCAGCAGGCTAATGTTCCAATCCACCCAGTAAGGCCAGAAGGCTAATGTTCCTATCCACCCAGTAAGGCCAGCAGGCTAATGTTCCTATCCACCCAGTAAGACCAGCAGGCTAATGTTCCTATAGACTCAGTAAGGCCAGCAGGCTAATGTTCCTATAGACTCAGTAAGACCAGCAGGCTAATGTTCCTATAGACTCACTAAGACCAGCAGGCTAATGTTCCTATAGACTTAGTAAGACCTGCAGGCTAATGTTCCTATAGACTCAGTCAGACCAGCAGGCTAATGTTCCTATAGACTCAGTAAGACCAGCAGGCTAAGATTCCTATCGACTCAGTAAGACCAGCAGGCTATTGTTCCTATCCACCCAGTAAGGCCAGCAGGCTAATGTTCCTATAGACTCAGTCAGACCAGCAGGCTAATGTTCCTATACTCAGTAAGACCAGCAGGCTAATGTTCCTATAGACTCAGTAAGACCAGCAGGCTAATGTTCCTATAGACCCAGTAAGACCAGCAGGCTAATGTTCCTATAGACTCAGTCAGACCAGCAGGCTAATGTTACCTATCCACCCAGTAAGACCAGCAAGCTAATGTTCCTATAGACTCAGTCAGACCAGCAGGCTAATGTTCCTATAGACTCAGTAAGGCCAGCAGACTAATGTTCCTATAGACTCAGTAAGACCAGCAGGCTAATGTTCCTAAAGACTCAGTAAGGCCAGCAGGCTAATGTTCCTATAGACTCAGTAAGACCAGCAGGCTAATGTTCCTATAGAATCAGTAAGACCAGCAGGCTAATGTTCCTATAGACCCAGTAAGACCAACAGGCTAATGTTCCTATAGACTCAGTAAGACCAGCAGGCTAATGTTCCTATAGACCCAGTAACACCAGCAGGCTAATGCTCCTATAGACTCAGTAAGACCAGCAGGCTAATGTTCCTATAGACTCAGTAAGACCAGCAGGCTAATGTTCCTATAGACTCAGTCAGACCAGCAGGCTAACGTTACCTATCCACCCAGTAAGACCAGCAGGCTAATGTTCCTATAGACTCAGTCAGACCAGCAGGCTAATGTTCCTATAGACTCAGTAAGGCCAGCAGACTAATGTTCCTATAGACTCAGTAAGACCAGCAGGCTAATGTTCCTAAAGACTCAGTAAGGCCAGCAGGCTAATGTTCCTATAGACCCAGTAAGGCCAGCAGGCTAATGTTCCTATAGACTCAGTCAGACCAGCAGGCTAATGTTCCTATAGACTCAGTAAGACCAGCAGGCTAATGTTCCTATAGACTCAGTCAGACCAGCAGGCTAATGTTCCTATAGACCCAGTAAGACCAGCAGGCTAATGTTCCTATAGACTCAGTCAGACCAGCAGGCTAATGTTCCTATAGACTCAGTAAGACCAGCAGGCTAATGTTCCTATAGACTCAGTAAGGCCAGCAGGCTAATGTTCCTATAGACTCAGTAAGACCAGCGGGCTAATGTTCCTATAGACTCAGTAAGACCAGCGGGCTAATGTTCCTATAGACTCAGTAAGACCAGCGGGCTAATGTTCCTATAGACTCAGTCAGACCAGCAGGCTAATATTCCTATAGACTCAGTAAGACCAGCAGGCTAATGTTCCTATAGACTCAGTAAGACCAGCAGGCTAATGTTCCTATAGACTCAGTAAGACCAGCAGGCTAATGTTCCTATAGACTCAGTAAGACCAGCAGGCTAATGTTCCTATAGACTCAGTAAGACCAGCGGGCTAATGTTCCTATAGACTCAGTAAGACCAGCGGGCTAATGTTCCTATAGACTCAGTAAGACCAGCGGGCTAATGTTCCTATAGACTCAGTCAGACCAGCAGGCTAATATTCCTATAGACTCAGTAAGACCAGCAGGCTAATGTTCCTATAGACTCAGTAAGACCAGCAGGCTAATGTTCCTATAGACTCAGTAAGACCAGCAGGCTAATGTTCCTATAGACTCAGTAAGACCAGCAGGCTAATGTTCCTATAGACTCAGTAAGGCCAGCAGGCTAATGTTCCTATAGACTCAGTAAGACCAGCAGGCTAATGTTCCTATAGACTCAGTAAGACCAGCAGGCTAATGTTCCTATAGACTCAGTAAGGCCAGCAGGCTTATGTTCCTATAGACTCAGTAAGGCCAGCAGGCTAATGTTCCTATAGACTCAGTCAGACCAGCAGGCTAATGTTCCTATAGACTCAGTAAGGCCAGCAGGCTAATGTTCCTATCCACTCAGTAAGGCCAGCAGGCTAATGTTCCTATCCACCAAGTAAGGCCAGCAGGCTAATGTTCCTATAGACTCAGTAAGACCAGCAGGCTAATGTTCCTATAGACTCAGTAAGGCCAGCAGGCTAATGTTCCTATAGACTCAGTAAGGCCAGCAGGCTAATGTTCCTATAGACTCAGTAAGACCAGCGGGCTAATGTTCCTATAGACTCAGTAAGACCAGCGGGCTAATGTTCCTATAGACTCAGTCAGACCAGCAGGCTAATGTTCCTATAGACTCAGTAAGGCCAGCAGGCTAATGTTCCTATAGACTCAGTAAGGCCAGCAGGTTAGTCTCTTTGTCAATTTGTTTTGTTATTTAAACGCCACTTTAAACATGTCCATGATACTGAAACAAAATGTCCCTGTGGAAAGTCAGTAAAGTAAAGAATATGGCCAGTGTCAGTAAACGTCTGTAAAGAAGTGTCATGTAATTGTTGCCAGCAGAGCTGGTTAGGCTGTTTTCATGTTACCCAGAGGTAAAAAATTCAAATCGGCCAGAGCTTCAAGTGCTTCGAGAGCGAAACGAGGAGGGTGGGGCTAAAGCTTAAGAGGGTGTGAACGATGCTGAATGGGTGTAGACAAATAAGAGCTCTTCACTTGATACCAAAACATTCAAAGGCCCATTTTCTCCAAAGTGAGATTACAAGTTTATCAACTTTCAAAACAAAATGACTTTCCCATTGTTCCTCAACTGTAGTGTTTAATATACCATTTTCTAGGTCTGAGTCTCTACTTTTATCCACTGTAAAAAAACACAATTTCAAATGAGGTTTCTCTGTCATAAATATGAATGTCTGAAAACCATCTCTTGTTTAAACAAGAGAGAATCCCTGACGGACCAATAAAACAGATTCAGATTGGGGTCCACATGGAACCCTGGTCAAAACAGCGCACTGGGAAATGAAGAAGTCTTCTTCCCTCTTCCACAAAACTGATTTATTGAACATGTTTGAACCATCTGTTGAAATGCACACAGAGCAGAGCAGAGCAGAGCAGAGCAGAGCAGAGAGAGAGAGAGAGAGAGAGAGAGAGAGAGAGAGAGAGAGAGAGAGAGAGAGAGAGAGAGAGAGAGAGAGAGAGAGAGAGAGAGAGAGAGAGAGAGAGAGAGAGAGAGAGAGAGAGAGAGAGAGAAACTGAGAGAGAGTGAGACAGAGAAACTGAGAGAGAGTGAGACAGAGAAACTGAGAGAGAGTGAGACAGAGAAACTGAGAGAGAGTGAGACAGAGAAACTGAGAGAGAGTGAGACAGAGAAACTGAGAGAGAGAGAGACAGCGAGACAGAGCAGAGCAAAGTGAGAGAGAGAAACTGAGAGAGAGAGAGACAGCGAGAGAGAAAGAGAGAGAGACAGCGAGAGAGAGAGAGAAACAGCGAGAGAGAGAGAGAAACAGCGAGAGAGAGAGAGAAACAGCGAGAGAGAGAGAGAAACAGCGAGAGAGAGAGAGAAACAGCGAGAGAGTGCGAGACAGAGCAAGAGAAAGAGAGAGCAAGAGAGAGAGAGATCACAAAAAACTATGCATACCTCGTCCCTAAACATCACGGCCACAGGTAACTTCCATAAAGCTGTGAAAGATCTGAGAGACAAGGGCCTTCTATGCCATCAAATATATTCCAATTAGGATCTTCGTCCCCAGGAGGGGTGCGTCACTTGAGTGGGTTGAGTTGCTGACATGGTGATGTGATCTTCCTGTCTGGGTTGGCGCCCCCCTTGGGTTGTGTCATGGTGGAGGTCTTTGTGGGCTATACTCGACCTTGTCTCAGGATGGTAAGTTGGTGGTTGAAGATATCCATCTAGTGGTGTGGGGGCTGTGCATTGGCAAAGTGGGTGGGGTTATATCCTGCCTGTTTGGCCCTGTCTGGGGGTATCATCGGATGGGGCCACAGTGTCTCCTGACCCCTCCTGTCTCAGCCTCCAGTATTTATGCTGCAGTAGTTAATGTGTCGGGGGACTAGGGACAGTTTGTTATATCTGGAGTACTTCTCCTGTCTTATCCGGTGTCCTGTGTGAATTTAAGTATGCTCTCTCTAATTCTCTCTTTCTTTCCCTCTCTCGGAGGACCTGAGCCCAAGGGCCATGACTCAGAACTACCTGGCCTGATCACTCCTTGCTGTCCCTAGTCCACCTGGCTGTGCTGCTGCTCCAGTTTCAACTGTTATGCCTGCGGCTATGCAACCCTGACCTGTTCACAGGACGTGCTACCTGTCCCAGACCTGCTGTTTTCAACTCTCTAGAGACAGCAGGAGCGGTAGAGATACTCTGAATGTGGTACTACCTGTCCCAGACCTGCTGTTTTCAACTCTCTAGAGACAGCAGGAGCGGTAGAGATACTCTGAATGTGGTGCTACAGGTCCCAGACCTGCTGTTTTCAACTCTCTAGAGACAGCAGGAGCGGTAGAGATACTCTGAATGTGGTACTACCTGTCCCAGACCTGCTGTTTTAAACTATCTAGAGACAGCAGGTGCGGTAGAGATACTCTGAATGTGGTGCTACAGGTCCCAGACCTGCTGTTTTCAACTCTCTAGAGACAGCAGGAGCGGTAGAGATACTCTGAATGTGGTGCTACAGGTCCCAGACCTGCTTTTTTCAACTCTCTAGAGACAGCAGGAGCAGTAGAGATACTCTGAATGTGGTGCTACAGGTCCCAGACCTGCTGTTTTCAACTCCCTAGAGACAGCAGGAGCGGTAGAGATACTCTGAATGTGGTGCTACAGGTCCCAGACCTGCTGTTTTCAACTCCCTAGAGACAGCAGGAGCGGTAGAGATACTCTGAATGTGGTGCTACAGGTCCCAGACCTGCTGTTTTCAACTCCCTAGAGACAGCAGGAGCGGTAGAGATACTCTGAATGTGGTGCTACAGGTCCCAGACCTGCTGTTTTCAACTCTCTAGAGACAGCAGGAGCGGTAGAGATACTCTCAATGATCGGCTATGAAAAGCCAACTGACATTTACTCCTGAGGTCCTGACTTGCTGCACCCTCGACAACCACTGTGATTATTATTATTTGACCATGCTGGTAATTTATGAACATTTGAACATCTTGGCCATGTTCTGTTATAATCTCCACCCGGCACAGCCAGAAGAGGACTGGCCACCCCTCATAGCCTGGTTCCTCTCAAGGTTTCTTCCTAGGTTTTGGCCTTTCTAGGGAGTTTTTCCTAGCCACCGTGCTTCAACACCTGCATTGCTTGCTGTTTGTGGTTTTAGGCTGGGTTTCTGTACAGCACTTTGAGATATCAGCTGATGTAAGAAGGGCTGTATAAATACATTTGATTTGATTTGACAAAAAATACCTGAATCAGTTATTGAACCCAGTTTATGGTTGTGTATTTGAAAACAAATCCAATGTTGATAAACTCCCATATCTATTGGGTGAAATACCACAGTGTGACATCACAGTAGTAAGATGTGTGACCTGTTGCCACAAAAGAAGGGCAACCAGTGAAGAACAAACACCACTGTCAATACAACCCATATTTATCTTACTTTTGTTTTCCTTTTGTACATAAAAACATTTTCCACCAGCATGTCACATGTGCAACCAGAGGAAAACAACTCCAGACCACCTTTACTCAACACACAGAGACGTGTACAAAGCTCTCCCCCACCGTCCTCCATTTGGCAAATCTGACCATAACTCTATCCTCCTGATTCCTGCTTCCAAGCAAAAACGAAAGTAGGAAGTACCAGTGACTCGCTCAATACGGAAGTGGTCAGATGACGCGAATGCTACGCTACCGGACTGTTTTGCTAGCACAGACTGGAATATGTTCCAGGATTCATCCAATGGCATTGAGGAGTACACCACATCACCACCTGTCAACATCAGTCATGTGCTTCATCAATAAGTGCATTGACGACGTCGTCCCCACAGTGATCATACGTCCCACCAAGGGATCTCAATTACATCCGATACGATCCTCAACACTGCGGCCCCTCAGGGGTGCGTGTTCAGTCCCCTCCTGTACTCACTGTTCACCCACGACTGCGTGGCAAAACACGACTCCAACACCATCATTAAGTCTTCAGACGACCCAACAGTGGCCTGACCACCGACAACGATGAAACAGCCTATAAGGAGGAGGCCAGAGACCTGGTGCTGCAATGACAACAACCTGTCCTACAACATTGAGGCAGCCTATAGGGAGCTCAGAGACCTGGCAGTGTGGTGCCAGGACACCAACCTCTCCCTCAAAGTGATCAAGACAAAGAAGGTAATCGTGTACTACATGAAAAGGCGGTCCGAACAGGCCCTCATTAACCCGTGACTGGGCTGTAGCCAGTCTATTATGGTCCAAATACACCAAGACAGTCATGAAGAGGTCACTGCAACACCTTTTCCACTCAGGAGACTGAAAAGATTTGGCATGGGTCCTCAGATTCTCAAAAAGTTCTACAGCTGCACCATCGAGAGCATCGAGAGACTGGTATGACAACTGCTCGGCATCTGACCGCAAGGCACTACAGAGGATAGTGCGTACGGCCCAGTACATCACTGTGGCCAAGCTTCCTGCCATCCAGGACCTCTGTAATGTTTACTGTTCATTTTTTTATTGTAAATTCCACTTTTTGTTTATGATCTATTTCACTTGCTTTGGAAATGTTTCCCATGCCAATAAAGCCCTTCAATTAAAATTACATTTACATTGAATTGAGAGAGAGAGAAAGGGCGAGAAATAAATAGAAAGAGAGAGGGAGAGAGAGAGAGAGAGAGGCAGAGAAATCAAGAGGGAGAAAAAGGAGGGAGAAAGGGAGAGAGAGAGTCAGAGGCTCAGAGAAAGGAAAGCAAAGAGCTTGTATACTTTATACTTCTCAATGTATCTACTAAACAACAGCATTACAACTGAATCAGAGCAAAACAGATAAGTGTTATTTCAAGCTAACACATTAATACCATATGTCCCCACACAGAGAACACATACTGTGCATCACACCAATACAAGCACCAAGGATCTCCACCGCAACACAGGCTAGTGGAAAACACTGAAAATACTAACTTTCCAGTTTGTAATCAGGACAGCTGGCATCATAGCCTTCCCTGTAGAGAGGAAACATGCTTTTAGAGTCACATCAGTACTTTGAAACAACCTAGATGAAATGAAGAAAGTCTGTCCAATGGAACGAGTCGAGGCGCTCTGTGGTTCAGGCAGAATGACAACTGAAAAGAGGAGACAAGGGGAGGGGGAGTGGACAGACATGTCGGAGTGTGTCAGGGATGATAGTGAATGGTAAATGCTTCAGTGATTATAGGTTGTAAGAGGCTGTAAGAGGTCTGTATTCTTACAGGGGCTGTTACTGTGTGTTATGCAGTGTCAGGGTTGGTGGCTCCAGCATAATGTGTAGTACACAGACACTCTCAAAATGTAGTAGTGTCTAAGGTGGCAGAACAGAGTACAGGGAGGTAGGGTTAGTGTCTGAGATGCAGAACAGAGTACAGGGAGGTAGCCGGTTAGTGTCTGAGATGCAGAACAGAGTACAGGGAGGTAGCCGGTTAGTGTCTAAGATGCAGAACAGAGTACAGGGAGGTAGCCGGTTAGTGTCTGAGATGCAGAACAGAGTACAGGGATGTAGCCGGTTAGTGTCTAAGATGCAGAACAGAGTACAGGGAGGTAGCCGGTTAGTGTCTAAGATGCAGAACAGAGTACAGGGAGGTAGCCGGTTAGTGTCTACAGTAGCAGAACAGAGTACAGGGAGGTAGCCGGTTAGTGTCTACAGTGGCAGAACAGAGTACAGGGAGGTAGCCGGTTAGTGTCTACAGTGGCAGAACAGAGTACAGGGAGGTAGCCAGTTAGTGTCTAAGATGCAGAACAGAGTACAGGGAGGTAGCCGGTTAGTGTCTAAGATGCAGAACAGAGTATAGGGAGGTAGCCGGTTAGTGTCTAAGATGCAGAACAGAGTACAGGGAGGTAGCCGGTTAGTGTCTAAGGTGGCAGAACAGAGTACAGGGAGGTAGCCGGTTAGTGTCTAAGATGCAGAACAGAGTACAGGGAGGTAGCCGGTTAGTGTCTAAGATGCAGAACAGAGTACAGGGAGGTAGCCGGTTAGTGTCTAAGATGCAGAACAGAGTATAGGGAGGTAGCCGGTTAGTGTCTAAGATGCAGAACAGAGTACAGGGAGGTAGCCGGTTAGTGTCTAAGATGCAGAACAGAGTACAGGGAGGTAGCCGGTTAGTGTCTAAGATGCAGAACAGAGTACAGGGAGGTAGCCGGTTAGTGTCTAAGATGCAGAACAGAGTATAGGGAGGTAGCCGGTTAGTGTCTAAGATGCAGAACAGAGTATAGGGAGGTAGCCGGTTAGTGTCTAAGATGCAGAACAGAGTACAGGGAGGTAGCCGGTTAGTGTCTAAGGTGGCAGAACAGAGTACAGGGAGTTAGCCGGTTAGTGTCTAAGGTGGCAGAACAGAGTACAGGGAGGTAGCCGGTTAGTGTCTAAGATGCAGAACAGAGTACAGGGAGGTAGGGTTAGTGTCTAAGGCAGGGGTCTCCAACATTTTTCTAGCATGAGAGCTAGAAAAGGAAGTAGGGTTAAAGGCAGCCTCCTACACCTCTCTCTGCCTAAAATGACATACCCAAATCTAACTGCCTGTAGCTCAGGCCCCGAAGCAAGGAGATGCATATTCTTGGTACAATTTGAAAGGATACACTTTGAAGTTTGTGGAAATATGAAAGGAATGTCGGATAATTAAACACAGTAGATAAAAGACAATAAAAAGAAAAAAAACTTATTTAAAAAAAAAAAACTTAGTTATTTTATATTTTTTTCATCTTTGAAATGCAAGAGAAAGGTCATAATGTTTTATTCCAGCCAAGAAGCAATTTAGATTTTGGCCACTAGATGGCAGCAGTGTGTGTACAACGTTTTAGACTGATCCAAAGAACCATTGCTTTTCTGTTCTATATGTTGTATCAAGACTGCCCAAATGTGCCTAATTTGTTTATTAATAACTTGTCATGTTCATAACTGTGCACTCTCCTCCAACAATAGCATGGTATTCTTTCACTGTAATAGCTACTGTAAATTGGACAGTGCAGTTAGATTTAACAAGAATATAAGCTTTCTGCCAATATCAGATATGTCTATGTCCTGGGAAATGTTCTTGTTACTTACAACCTGATGCTAATCGCATTAGCCTACGTTAACTCAACCGTCACGTGGAAAAGGACACCGATCCCGAAGACGTTTTAACTACTGTGCCAATCTGAAATGGTCCACCCACACAGAGAGTGAAGGCCTTTAAGACACTCACAATCTTTTACGCACATTTGCACTTTTATTATTTTATTCCATTCTTTTACTTTAGATTTGTGTGTATTGTCGGGAATTGTTAGATGTCACTGCATTGTTGGAGCTAGAAACACAAGAATTTCGCTACAACCACATTAACATCTGCTAAATATGTTCATCTGGTCAATGATTCTACAGTAGAACTAAGAACAGATATAGCCCTTGGTTGACTCCAGACCTGACTGTCCTCGACCAGCACAAAAACATCCTGTGGCGTACTGCACTAGCTTCGAATAGTCCCCGTGATATGCAACTTTTCAGGGAAGACAGGAACCAATATACTCCTCAGTAAAGAAAGCAGAGGCTAGCTTTATCAAACGGAAATTTGCATCCTGCAGCACTAACTACAAAAGGTTTTGGGATACTGTAAAGCCCACGGAGAATAAGAGCACCTCCTTTCAGCTGCCCACTACACTGAGGCTAGGTAACACTGTCACCACCGAAAAATCCACGATAATCGAGAATTTCAATAAGCATTTTCTACGGCTGGCCATGCTTTCCACCTGGCTACCCCAACCCCGGCCAACAACTCTGCATCCCCCGCAGCTACTGGCCCAAGACCCCACGCTTCTCCTTCTCCCAAATCCAGATAGCTGATGGTCTGAAAGAGCTGCAGAATCTGGACCCCTACAAATCGGTTGTGTTAGAAAATCTGGACCCTCTCTTCCTAAAATTACCCAACGCCATTGTCGCAACGCCAATTACTAGTCTGTTCAACCTCTCTTTTATATTGTCTGAGATTCGTAAAGATTGGAAAGCGGCCACGGTCATCCTCCTCTTCAAAGGGGGTGACATTCTAGACCAAACAGTTGCAGACCTATGTCGTGTCTTGGGCTATGCCGGATTAATTGCTATGATATGCTATTCTATAAAACAATTTCTCCGTAATTAATATCACCTGATTGAGCTAATCATGTAAATGTATTTAACTAGAGAGTCGGGCACCACAAAATAATATTTATAGAGCTGTTATCTTCCGAATGAGCTCTTAAAGATGAGTAATTATTTCATATCCATAGCAGTCAACATTAATCTTCATCTTACTTCAGTCTCATCTGAAAGTTGTAAATTCTTGGTTATCTGCAAGAATCCTGGCTAACAAGTTGAATCAGCAATACAACATTTGGTTTAATTATTTATTTACTAAATACCTAACTAATCACACAGAATAACATACAAAGAATTAATTATACCGGGATAATTCTTTACGTCCCTCGCGGGTGGAACAGATGTGACAGCTTGTTACACAAAGGAAAAGGGGCGGGGTTTGAGTGAAAGAAAGAAGAAAAGAGCGGGAAGACTGAGGAACAAAGGGAAGAAGCTGTGCTATCGTAAATAATACAGAATCTTATGCATTCTAAATTACCGCCCATTTGGAAAAGGAAAATGCAATAAATATTTACTCTGAGCTGCGCTTCAGTAGGTTGGTGGTAGATGGAAGACCGTGTTGCCAAACCGAGTCCTCTGTCCTTTGAATAATGTCTCTGGTGGTCACTTGGATAAGTTGTAGTAACGTTGTTTGGTGGTAGATGGGATACTCTGTCTGTTCCTTCCTAACCTGCGTTTGCAGCTGTGGTCGCTAACTCAACGGCTAGGAGGTATCACTTCTGTCGTGAATAAGAGTTCAACGTTCATACCATTCGCAACCAAAGCTCATGCTGATGTTGGCTTCGTTCTGTAGTTTTTATCTGAACCATTCTGACATGGGATCGTCATCTCACATCCGCGGAACAGGAAGTTATGTTGTAGTCAAGAGCTTATATAGGAAGGAAGAGGAGGGCGTGTTTGAAAAGCTTTATAGCCTTTGTCCCTTCACAAGGGAGGGCCACTGATTGAGCAGAGCCCTATCTTATGAAAATCCAAATCTTACATTTTAGAGGCTAAAATCACATTTCATCCCATCACAAATAATTTCATATTCAAACATTTAAATTGAACAACAATTCCATGTGAATCCGATAACTCTGATGTGTACACTTTCCACTGTGGAGTTTGTCATCTTATCATTGATGAGAATGTCTCAGATGACAACCGAACTGACATCATATTCATTAAGTACCACCGCACATGTTAAATTGTTCGGATTACCAGAATATAGTTCATTTCCACCCACATTCTGATGTTCCCAGAATCTCTATGTTAACCAAGGTTTTTTTTAAATGTAACCTCAGTAGGTTAGAGAAGAGAAAAGGGGGGAAGAGGTATTTATGACGGTCATAAACCTACCAACGTCATGACACCTATATCCATCCTGCAATTCTAAAGTCTTTCGAAAGCCAAGTGAACAAACAGATCATCGACCATCTCGAATCCCACCGTACCTTCTCCGCTATGCAATCTGGTTTCCGAGCTGGTCATGGGTGCACCTCAGCCACTCTCAAGGTCCAAAACGATATCTTAACCGCCATCGATAAGAAACATTACTGTGCAGCCATCTTCATCGACCTGGCCAAGGCTTTCGACTCTGTCAATCACCGTATACTTAACGGCAGACTCAACAGCCTTGGTTTCTCTAATGGCTGCCTCACCTGGTTCACTAACTACTTCTTAGACAGATTACAGTGTGTCAAATTGGAGGGCCTGTTGTCAGGACCTATGGCAGTTTCTATGGGGGTGCCACAGAGTTCAATTCTCAGGCCGACTCTCTTCTCTGTATACATCAATGATGTCGCTCTTGCTGCTGGTGATTCTTTGATCCACCTCTACACAGACGACACCATTCTGTATACTTCTGGCCCTTCTTGAGACACTGCATTAACAAACTTCCTAACGAGGTTCAATGCCATACAACACTCCTTCCGTGGCCTCCAACTGCCCTTAAAAGCTAGTATAACTACAGTTGAAGTCGGAAGTTTACATACACTTAAGTTGGAGCCATTATAACTCGTTTAAAACCACTCCACAAATGTCAAACTATAACAAACTATAGTTTTGGCAAGTTGGTTAGGACATCTACTTTGTGCAGGACACAATACATGTTTCCTACAATATTGTTTACAGACAGATTTTTTAACTTATAATTCACTGTATCACAATTCCAGTGTGTCAGAAATGTACATGCCCAAAGATGACTGTGCCTTTCAACAGCTTGAAAAATTCCAGAAAATGATGTCATCGCTTAAGACGCTTCTGATAGGCTAATTGACTTCATTTGAGTGAATTGGAGGTGTATCTGTGGATGCATTACAAGGCCTACCTTCAAACTTAGTGCCTCTTTGCTTGACATCATGGGAAAATCAAAAGAAATCAGCCAAGACCTCAGAAAACAGAAAAAAATGGTAGACCTCCACAAGTCTGGTTCATCCTTGGGAGCAATTTCCAAATGCCTGAAGGTACCACGTTCACCTGTACAAATAATAGTACCCAAGTATAAACACCATGGGACCACGCAGCCATCATACTGCTCAGGAAGGAGATGCGTTCTGTCTCCTAGAGATGAACATACTTTGGTGCGAAAAGTGCAAATCAATCCCAGAACAACAGCAAAGGACCTTGTGAAGATGCTGGAGGAAACAGGTACAAAAGTATCTATATCCACAGTGAAACGAGTGCTATATCGACATAACCTGAAAAGCCGCTCAGCAAGGAAGAAGCCACTGCTCCAAAACCGCCATAAAAAAGCCAGACTACGGTTTGCAACTTCACACGGGGACAAAGAGCGTACTTTTTGGAGAACTGTCCTCTGCTATGATGAAACAAAAATAGAACTGTTTGGCCATAATAACCATTGTTATGTTAGGATTGATGTCAGGAACATATACAGGATGCTACCCTCGACAACATAACCCTCACTTCAAATCAAAACTTACAACCTGATTTTGGAGGGAATTATGGAATCACCTGGAATGTTTACAACTACCAAGGATTATTATTCTATATAGCAAATTCTCTGGAAAACAACAGAAACCTGAAAACACCACCCAACCTGGAACTGAGTGAGTAATGTTTAGTCTGAAACTGTATTCTATTTCCAAAAGCCAAGAAGAAAAATACACAACATTACTTTATAAGAACTGAATGCTAAAATAATTCTGCCAAGCTTGATACAGCTTCAACTAGCACTGACCTGTTAAGTGAGAGGTGTCAAAGCCCATTAGCCCAACAATGGCAGGAGAGTCACACAGTCTACCCCAACCAAATGGAGAGGCCTTAGAAGCTCCCTCCCGCTGTTCAGAGGTAATTAAAATACAGTACCCTGTGTATGTAAAGAATGATAAGGCAAGAAAAGATTACAAAATGAAGCTCCTTATGGAAAATCAAGAGACACTTTTTTGCTGACTATTACAAAAATGGGAACATCAGCAACCTTATCTTCCACACAAACCATCCCCTGGCATGGCACAGTGCTATATTAGCACACTACCCCTTTGTTAAGAGAGGGGGGGTTAATGAGGGGTGGAAACTCAGGATACTAGACAACGAAGACTATGAGTCAGCTAATATAAACCTCTAAGTCCAGAACAGTAATGGTACAGGGCAACCCCAAACAGTTTCAGCTGGACTTTCACCAAATTAAAGAATTAGCCCAGCAGGAGAAGCACCCCCAGACACATCCACACCCCCACGTCAACCATGCCCACACCTCATTTAGGCCCCCTCAGATCAGACCTATGCCCCTCCTGCCCAGATGCTCAGCAGGCTCTGCTCACACTTACTGACCTGAGGCCAAACCACGACCAACAACATTGGACACTTTATGGAACAAAAAGCCTTCACTATATCATCCTGGAATATCCAAGGCCTGAGGTCATCTGCCTTTGGCCTAAAGAGCAGGAACCTGGACTTCACCAAAGAAATCGGTAATACAGACATTGTCATCCTGCAAGAAACCTGGTATAGAGGAGACGGACCCACTGATTGCACTTTAGGTTACAGAGAGCTGGTAGTCCCATCCACCAAACCACCAGGTGTGAAACAGGGAAGGGACTCAAGGGGTATGCTAATATAGTTTTGAGCAGACCTAACTTACTCCATTAAATTAATCAAAACAGGAGCATTTTACATTTGGCTAGAATTCAAAATTCAATTCGATCTTAACAGAGATAAATGTCCTCCTGTGTGCTATCTATATCCCCCCACTAGAATCCCCATACTTTAATGAAGACAGCTTCTCCATCCTGGAGGGGTAAATCAATCATTTCCAGGCCCAGGGACATGTACTAGTTTGTGGCGACCTAAATGCCAGAACTGGACAAGAACCTAACACTCTCAGCACACAGGGGGACAAACACCTACCTGGAGGTGACAGTATTCCCTCCCACATATGCACCCCTAGACACAACTACGACAACATAACCAACAAAAACGGGTCACAACTCCTGCAGCTCTGTCGCATGCTGGGTATGTACATAGTCAATGATAGGCTTTTGAGGGGACTCCTATGGTAGGTACACCTATAGCTCATCTCTTGACAGTAGTACTGTAGACTACTTTATCACTGACCTCAACCCAGAGTCTCTCAGAGCGTTCACAGTCAGCCCACTGACACCCCTATCAGACCACAGCAAAATCACAGTCTACTTGAACAGAGCAATACCCAATCACGAGGCATCAAAGCCAAAGGAACTGAGTAACATTAAGAAATGCTATAGATGGAACGAATGCAGTTTGGAAACCTACCAAAAAACTATTAGGCAACCACAAATTCAATCCCTTTTAGACAATTTCCTGGGTAAAACGTTCCACTGCAATAGTGAAGGTGTAAACTTGGCAGTAGAAAATCTTAACAGTATATTTGACCTCTCAGCTTCCCTATCAAATCTAAAAATCTCAAATAGAAAACCGAAGAAAATGAACAACAATGACAAATGGTTTGATGAAGAATGCAAAAATCTAAGAAAGAAATTGAGAAACCTGTCCAACCAAAAACATAGAGACCCGGAAAACCTTAGTCAACACCTTCACTATGGTGAATCAGTAAAACAATACAGAAATACACTACGGAAAAAGAAGGAACAGCACGTCAGAAATCAGCTCAATGTAATTGAAGAATCCATAGACTAACCACTTCTGGGAAAATTGGAAAACACTAAACAAACAACGACATGAAAAATGATCTATCCAAAATGGAGATGTATGGGTAAACCACAAGAACCTGACACTCTCAGAATTCTCCAATTACCTTGAATGAGTTACAGGACAAATACAAACCCTCCAACCCAAAAAGGCCTGTGGTGTTGATGGTATCCTTAATGAAATGATCAATTATACAGACAACAGATTCCAATTGGCTATACTAAAACTCTTTAACATCATCCTTAGCTCTGGCATCTTCCCCAATATTTGGAACCAAGGACTGATCACCCCAATCCACAAAAGTGGAGACAAATTTGACCCCAAAAACTACCGTGGAATATGCGTCAACAGTAACTTTGGGAAAATCCTCTGCATTATCATTAACAGCAGACTCGTACATTTCCTCAACGAAAACAATGTACTGAGCAAATGTCAAATTGGCTTTTTACCAAATTACCGTACAACAGACCATTTATTCACCCTGCACACCCTAATTGACAACCAAACAAACCAAAACAAAGGCAAAGTCTTCTCATGCTTCGTTGATTTCAAAAAAGCCTTCGACTCAATTCGGCATGAGGGTCTGCTATACAAATTGATGGAAAGTGGTGTTGGGGGTAAAACATACGACATTATAAAATCCATGTACACAAACAACAAGTGTGCGGTTAAAAGTGGCAAAAAACACACACATTTCTTCTCACAGGGTTGTGGGGTTAGACAGGGATGCAGCTTAAGCCCCACCCTCTTCAACATATATATCAACGAATTGGCGCGGGCACTAGAAAAGTCTGCAGCACCCGGCCCCACCCTGCTAGAATCTGAATTCAAATGTCTACTGTTTGCTGATGATCTGGTGCTTCTGTCACCAACCAAGGAGGGCCTACAGCAGCACCTAGATCTTCTGCACAGATTCTGTCAGACCTGGGCCCTGACAGTAAATCTCAGTAAGACCAAAATAATGGTGTTCCAAAAAAGGTCCAGTCGCCAGGACCACAAATACAAATTCCATCTAGACACTGTTGCCCTAGAGTGCACAACAAACTAGACATACCTTGGCCTAAACATCAGCGCCACAGGTAACTTCCACAAAGCTGTGAACGATCTGAGAGACAAGGCAAGAATGGCATTCTATGCCATCAAAAGGAACATAAATTTCAACATATCAATTAGGATCTGGCTGAAAATACTTGAATCAGTCATAGAGCCCATTGCCCTTTACGGTTGTGAGGTCTGGGGTCCGCTCACCAACCAAGACTTCACAAAATGGGACAAACACCAAATTGAGACTCTGCATTCAGAATTCTGCAAAAATATCCTCCGTGTACAACGTAGAACACCAAATAATGCATGCAGAGCAGAATCAGGCCGATACCCACTAATTATCCAAATCCAGAAAAGAGCAGTTAAATTCTATAACCACCTAAAAGGAAGTGATTCCCAAATATTCCATAACAAAGCCATCACCTACAGAGAGATGAACCTGTAGAAGAGTCCCTCCCCTAAGCAAGCTGGTCCTGGGGCTCTGTTCATAAACACGAACACACCCCACAGAGCACCAGGACAACAGCACAATTAGACCCAACCAAATCATGAGAAAACAAAAAGATAATTACTTGACACATTGGAAAGAATTAACAAAAAAACAAATTAGAATGCTATTTGGCCTTAAACAGAGAGTACACAGTGACAGAATACCTGACCACTGTGACTGACCCAAACTTAAGGAAAGCTTTGACTATATACAGACTCAGTGAGCATAGCCTTGCTTTTTAGAAACACCGCCGTAGGCAGACATGGCTCTCAATAGAAGACAGGCTATGTGCACACTGCCCACAAAATGAGGTGGAAACTGAGCTGCACTTCCTAACCTCCTGCCCAATGTATGACCATATTAGAGACACATATTTCCCTTAGATTACACAGATCCACAAAGAATTTGAAAACAAATCCAATTTTGACAAACTCCCATATCTACTGGGTGAAATTCCACAGTGTGCCATCACAGCAGCAAGATTTGTGACCTGTTGCCACGAGAAAAGGGCAACCAGTGAAGAACAAACACCATTGTAAATACAACCCATATTTGTGCTTATCTATTTTCCCTTGTGTACTTTAACCATTTGTACATTGTATTCAACACTGTATATATATATATATATATACACACATATACTGCTCAAAAAAATTAAGGGAACACTTAAACAACACAATGTAACTCCAAGTCAATCACACTTCTGTGAAATCAAACTGTCCACTTAGGAAGCAACACTGACATGCTGTTGTGCAAATGGAATAGACAACAGGTAAATTATAGGAAATTAGCAAGACACCAACCAATAAAGGAGTGGTTCTGCAGGTGGTGACTACAGACCACTTCTCAGTTCCTATGCTTCCTGGCTGATGTTTTGGTCACTTTTGAATGCTGGCGGTGCTTTCACTCTAGTGGTAGCATGAGACGGAGTCTACAACCCACACAAGTGGCTCAGGTAGTGCAGCTCATCCAGGATGGGACATCAATGCGAGCTGTGGCAAGAAGGTTTGCTGTGTCTGTCAGCGTAGTGTCCAGAGCATGGAGGCGCTACCAGGAGACAGGCAAGTACATCAGGAGACGTGGAGGAGGCCGTAGGAGGGAAACAACCCAGCAGCAGGACCGCTACCTCCGCCTCCGCCTGAAAGCAGGTTCACACTGAGCACGTGACAGATGTGACAGAGTCTGGAGACGCCGTGGAGAACGTTCTGCTGCCTGCAACATCCTCCAGCATGACCGGTTTGGCGGTGGGTCAGTCATGGTGTGGGGTGGCATTTCTTTGGGGGGACGCACAGCCCTCCATGTGCTCACCAGAGGTAGCCTGACTGCCATTAGGTACCGAGATGAGATCCTCAGACCCCTTGTGAGACCATATGCTGGTGCGGTTGGCCCTGGGTTCCTCCTAATGCAAGACAATGCTAGACCTCATGTGGCTGGAGTGTGTCAGCAGTTCCTGCAAGAGGAAGGCATTGATGTTATGGACTGGCCCGCCCGTTCCCTAGACCTGAATCCAATTGAGCACATCTGGGACATCATGTCTCGCTCCATCCACCAACGCCACGTTGCACCACAGACTGTCCAGGAGTTGGCAGATGCTTTAGTTCAGGTCTGGGAGGAGATCCCTCAGGAGACCATCCGCCACCTCATCAGGAGCATGCCCAGGCATTGTAGGGAGGTCATACAGGCACGTGGAGGCCACACACACTACTGAGCCTCATTTTGACTTGTTTTAAGGACATTACATCAAAGTTGGATCAGCCTGTAGTGTGGTTTTCCACTTTAATTTTGAGTGTGACTCCAAATCCAGACCTCCATGGGTTGATACATTTGATTTCCATTGATCATTTTTGTGTGATTTTGTTGTCAGCACACTCAACTATGTAAAGAAAAAAGTATTTAATAAGAATATTTCATTCATTCAGATCTAGGATGTGTTATTTTAGTGTACCCTTTATTTTTTTGAGCAGTGTATATATATATATATATATAATATGACATTTGTAATGTCTTTATTGTTTTGAAATATGTATGAATTCTGTATGTGTAATGTTTACTGTTAATTTGTATTGTTTATTTCACTTTGTATATTATCTGATCTCCCTCTTTGCTCTGTCTCTCACTTGCTTTGGCAATGTTAACACATGTTTCCCATGCCAATAAAGCCCCTTGAATTGAATTGAGAGCAGAGAGAGAGCAGAGAGGGAGTGGAGAGGCAGCAGAGAGTGACAGCAGAGAGAGAGAGAGACAGAGCAAATAGGGAGATCAGAGAGGGAGAGCAGAGGGGAGAGAGTGAGCAGAGAGAGCAGAGAGGGGGAGAGCAGAGAGAGGGAGAGCAGAGAGGGGGAGCAGAGAGGGGGAGCAGAGAGAGAGCAGAGAGAGAGCAGGGAGGGGGAGAGCAGAGAGGGGGAGAGCAGAGAGGGGGAGATCAGAGAGGGAGAGCAGAGAGGGGGAGCAGAGAGGGCAGAGAGCAGAGAGAGCAGAGAGAGAGCAGAGAAAGAGCAGAGAGAGGGAGAGCAGAGAGGGAGAGCAGAGAGAGAGCAGAGAGGGAGAGCAGAGAGAGAGCAGAGAGAGCAGAGAGAGCAGAGAACGAGCAGAGAGAGGGAGAGCAGAGATGGAGAGCAGAGAGGGAGAGCAGAGAGAGAGCAGAGAGAGCAGAGAGAGAGCAGAGATGGGGAGAGCAGTGAGAGAGCAGAGAGAGGGAGAGCAGAGAGAGAGCAGAGAGAGAGGGAGAGCAGAGTGAGGGAGAGCAGAGAGAGGGAGAGCAGAGAGATCAGAGAGGGAGAGCAGAGAGAGAGAGCAGAGAGAGCAGAGAGGGGGAGAGCAGAGAGAGAGCAGAGAGAGGGAGAGCAGAGGGAGAGCAGAGAGAGAGCAGAGAGAGAGCAGAGAGGGAGAGCAGAGAGAGAGTTCTCTACCTGCGTTTGCGGCTGCAGTAGCTAACGCAATGGCTAGGAGGTATCACTTCTGTCGTGAATAAGAGTTCAAAGTTCATACCATGCGCAACCAAAGCTCATGCTGATGTTGGCTTCGTTCTGTAGTTTTTATCTGAACCATTCTGACATGGGATCGTCATCTCACATCCGCGGAACAGGAAGTTATGTTGTAGTCAAGAGCTTATATAGGAAGGAAGAGGAGGGCGTGTTTGAAAAGCTTTATAGCCTTTGTCCCTTCACAAGGGAGGGCCACTGATTGAGCAGAGCCCTATCTTATGAAAATCCAAATCTTACATTTTAGAAGCTAAAATCACATTTCATCCCATCACAAATAATTTCATATTCAAACATTTAAATTGAACAACAATTCCATGTGAATCCGATAACTCTGATGTGTAGACTTTCCACTGTGGAGTTTGTCATCTTATCATTGATGAGAATGTCCCAGATGACAACCGAACTGACATCATATTCATTAAGTACCACCGCACATGTTAAATTGTTCGGATTACCAGAATATAGTTCATTTCCACCCACATACTGATGTTCCCAGAATCTCTATGTTAACCAAGGTTTTTTTTTTAAATGTAACCTCAGTAGGTTAGAGAAGAGAAAAGGGGGGAAGAGGTATTTATGACGGTCATAAACCTACCAACGTCATGACACCTATATCCATCCTGCAATTCTAAAGTCTTTCGAAAGCCAAGTGAACAAACAGATCATCGACCATCTCGAATCCCACCGTACCTTCTCCGCTATGCAATCTGGTTTCCGAGCTGGTCATGGGTGCACCTCAGCCACTCTCAAGGTCCAAAACGATATCTTAACCGCCATCGATAAGAAACATTACTGTGCAGCCATCTTCATCGACCTGGCCAAGGCTTTCGACTCTGTCAATCACCGTATACTTAACGGCAGACTCAACAGCCTTGGTTTCTCTAATGATTGCCTCACCTGGTTCACTAACTACTTCTCAGACAGAGTTCAGTGTGTCAAATTGGAGGGCCTGTTGTCAGGACCTATGGCAGTTTCTATGGGGGTGCCACAGAGTTCAATTCTCAGGCCGACTCTCTTCTCTGTATACATCAATGATGTCGCTCTTGCTGCTGGTGATTCTTTGATCCACCTCTACACAGACGACACCATTCTGTATACTTCTGGCCCTTCTTGAGACACTGCATTAACAAACTTCCTAACGAGGTTCAATGCCATACAACACTCCTTCCGTGGCCTCCAACTGCCCTTAAAAGCTAGTATAACTACAGTTGAAGTCGGAAGTTTACATACACTTAAGTTGGAGCCATTATAACTCGTTTAAAACCACTCCACAAATGTCAAACTATAACAAACTATACTTTTGGCAAGTTGGTTAGGACATCTACTTTGTGCAGGACACAATACATTTTTCCTACAATATTGTTTACAGACAGATTTTTTAACTTATAATTCACTGTATCACAATTCCAGTGTGTCAGAAATGTACATGCCCAAAGATAACTGTGCCTTTCAACAGCTTGAAAAATTCCAGAAAATGATGTCATCGCTTAAGACACTTCTGATAGGCTAATTGACTTCATTTGAGTGAATTGGAGGTGTATCTGTGGATGCATTACAAGGCCTACCTTCAAACTTAGTGCCTCTTTGCTTGACATCATGGGAAAATCAAAAGAAATCAGCCAAGACCTCAGAAAACAGAAAGAAATGGTAGACCTCCACAAGTCTGGTTCATCCTTGGGAGCAATTTCCAAATGCCTGAAGGTACCACGTTCACCTGTACAAATAATAGTACCCAAGTATAAACACCATGGGACCATGGGACCATGCTCAGGAAGGAGATGCGTTCTGTCTCCTAGAGATGAACATACTTTGGTGCGAAAAGTGCAAATCAATCCCAGAACAACAGCAAAGGACCTTGTGAAGATGCTGGAGGAAACAGGTACAAAAGTATCTATATCCACAGTGAAACGAGTCCTATATCGACATAACCTGAAAAGCCGCTCAGCAAGGAAGAAGCCACTGCTCCAAAACCGCCATAAAAAAGCCAGACTACGGTTTGCAACTTCACACGGGGACAAAGAGCGTACTTTTTGGAGAAATGTCCTCTGCTATGATGAAACAAAAATAGAACTGTTTGGCCATAATAACCATTGTTGTGTTAGGATTGATGATTTGACACAGACATCACTAACTCAATTTGTTGTGATTTTACTGTCATCACACAACACCACAGTGATGGGCTAACCAGCATAGCACTACAATAACTGCCATTGTTGCAAAGAGAGAGTAGAAAGAGAGCAGAGAGGGAGCAGAGAGAGAGAGAGAGAGAAAGAGAGAGAGAGAGAGCGAGAGAGAGAGAGAGAGAGAGAGAGAGCACAGAGAGAGAGAGCACAGAGAGAGAGAGAGAGAGCACAGAGAGCAGAGAGCAGAGAGAGCACAGAGAGCAGAGAGAGCACAGAGAGCAGAGGTCACGACCAGATGAGTTCCTGCATCTTTCAGCATTTTCTTAAAAAAATATAGGTTTAGAAATAGATAAACTTTGATTTTTTTGTCAGGAACATATACAGGATGCTACCCTCGACAACATAACCCTCACTTCAAATCAAAACTTACAACCTGATTTTGGAGGGAATTATGGAATCACCTGGAATGTTTACAACTACCAAGGATTATTATTCTATATAGCAAATTCTCTGGAAAACAACAGAAACCTGAAAACACCACCCAACCTGGAACTGAGTGAGTAATGTTTAGTCTGAAACTGTATTCTATTTCCAAAAGCCAAGAAGAAAAATACATGACATTACTTTATAAGAACTGAATGCTAAAATAATTCTGCCAAGCTTGATACAGCTTCAACTAGCACTGACCTGTTAAGTGAGAGGTGTCAAAGCCCATTAGCCCAACAATGGCAGGAGAGTCACACAGTCTACCCCAACCAAATGGAGAGGCCTTAGAAGCTCCCTCCCGCTGTTCAGAGGTAATTAAAATACAGTACCCTGTGTATGTAAAGAATGATAAGGCAAGAAAAGATTACAAAATGAAGCTCCTTATGGAAAATCAAGAGACACTTTTTTGCTGACTATTACAAAAATGGGAACATCAGCAACCTTATCTTCCACACAAACCATCCCCTCGCATGGCACAGTGCTATATTAGCACACTACCCCTTTGTTAAGAGAGGGGGGGTTAATGAGGGGTGGAAACTCAGGATACTAGACAACGAAGACTATAAGTCCAGAACAGTAATGGTACAGGGCAACCCCAAACAGTTTCAGCTGGACTTTCACCAAATTAAAGAATTAGCCCAGCAGGAGAAGCACCCCCAGACACATCCACACCCCCACGTCAACCATGCCCACACCTCATTTAGGCCCCCTCAGATCAGACCTATGCCCCTCCTGCCCAGATGCTCAGCAGGCTCTGCTCACACTTACTGACCTGAGGCCAAACCACGACCAACAACATTGGACACTTTATGGAACAAAAAGCCTTCACTATATCATCCTGGAATATCCAAGGCCTGAGGTCATCTGCCTTTGGCCTAAAGAGCAGGAACCTGGACTTCACCAAAGAAATCGGTAATACAGACATTGTCATCCTGCAAGAAACCTGGTATAGAGGAGACGGACCCACTGATTGCACTTTAGGTTACAGAGAGCTGGTAGTCCCATCCACCAAACCACCAGGTGTGAAACAGGGAAGGGACTCAGGGGGTATGCTAATATAGTTTTGAGCAGACCTAACTTACTCCATTAAATTAATCAAAACAGGAGCATTTTACATTTGGCTAGAATTCAAAATTCAATTCGATCTTAACAGAGATAAATGTCCTCCTGTGTGCTATCTATATCCCCCCACTAGAATCCCCATACTTTAATGAAGACAGCTTCTCCATCCTGGAGGGGTAAATCAATCATTTCCAGGCCCAGGGACATGTACTAGTTTGTGGCGACCTAAATGCCAGAACTGGACAAGAACCTAACACTCTCAGCACACAGGGGGACAAACACCTACCTGGAGGTGACAGTATTCCCTCCCACATATGCACCCCTAGACACAACTACGACAACATAACCAACAAAAACGGGTCACAACTCCTGCAGCTCTGTCGCACGCTGAGTATGTACATAGTCAATGATAGGCTTTTGAGGGGACTCCTATGGTAGGTACACCTATAGCTCATCTCTTGGCAGTAGTACTGTAGACTACTTTATCACTGACCTCAACCCAGAGTCTCTCAGAGCGTTCACAGTCAGCCCACTGACACCCCTATCAGACCACAGCAAAATCACAGTCTACTTGAACAGAGCAATACTCAATCATGAGACATCAAAGCCAAAGGAACTGAGTAACATTAAGAAATGCTATAGATGGAAGGAATGCAGTTTGGAAACCTACCAAAAAACTATTAGGCAACCACAAATTCAATCCCTTTTAGACAATTTCCTGGGTAAAACGTTCCACTGCGATAGTGAAGGTGTAAACTTGGCAGTAGAAAATCTTAACAGTATATTTGACCTCTCAGCTTCCCTATCAAATCTAAAAATCTCAAATAGAAAACCGAAGAAAATGAACAACAATGACAAATGGTTTGATGAAGAATGCAAAAATCTAAGAAAGAAATTGAGAAACCTGTCCAACCAAAAACATAGAGACCCGGAAAACCTTAGTCAACACCTTCACTATGGTGAATCAGTAAAACAATACAGAAATACACTACGGAAAAAGAAGGAACAGCACGTCAGAAATCAGCTCAATGTAATTGAAGAATCCATAGACTAACCACTTCTGGGAAAATTGGAAAACACTAAACAAACAACGACATGAAAAATGATCTATCCAAAATGGAGATGTATGGGTAAACCACAAGAACCTGACACTCTCAGAATTCTCCAATTACCTTGAATGAGTTACAGGACAAATACAAACCCTCCAACCCAAAAAGGCCTGTGGTGTTGATGGTATCCTTAATGAAATTATCAATTATACAGACAACAGATTCCAATTGGCTATACTAAAACTCTTTAACATCATCCTTAGCTCTGGCATCTTCCCCAATATTTGGAACCAAGGACTGATCACCCCAATCCACAAAAGTGGAGACAAATTTGACCCCAAAAACTACTGTGGAATATGCACCAACAGTAGTAACCTTGGGAAAATCCTCTGCATTATCATTAACAGCAGACTCGTACATTTCCTCAATGAAAACAATGTACTGAGCAAATGTCAAATTGGCTTTTTACCAAATTACCCTACAACAGACAGTGCATTCACCCTACACACCCTAATTGACAACCAAACAAACCAAAACAAAGGCAAAGTCTTCTCATGCTTTGTTGATTTCAAAAAAGCCTTCGACTTAATTTGGCATGAGGGTCTGCTATACAAATTTATGGAAAGTGGTGTTGGGGGTAAAACGTACAACATTGTAAAATCCATGTACACAAACAACAAGTGTGCAGTTAAAATTGGCAAAAAACACACACATTTCTTCACACAGTGTCGTGGGGTGAGACAGGGATGCAGCTTAAGCCCCACCTTCTTCAACATATATATCAACGAATTGGCGCGGGCACTAGAAAAGTCTGCAGCACCCGGCCTCACCCTACTAGAATCCGAAGTCAAATGTCTACTGTTTGCTGATGATCTGGTGCTTCTGTCACCAACCAAGGAGGGCGTACAGCAGCACCTAGATCTTCTGCACAGATTCTGTCAGACCTGGGCCCTGACAGTAAATCTAAGTAAGACCAAAATAATGGTGTTCCAAAAAAGGTCATGTCTCCAGGACCACAAACACAAATTCCATCTAGACACTATTGCCCTAGAGCACACAAAAAAACTATACATACCTTGGCCTAAACATCAGCGCCACAGGTAACTTCCACAAAGCTGTGAACGATCTAAGAGACAAGGCAAGAAGGGCATTCTATGCCATCAAAAGGAACACAAATTTTAACATACCAATTAGGATCTGGCTAAAAATACTTGAATCAGTCATAGAGCCCATTGCCCTTTATGGTTGTGAAGTTTAGGGTCCGCTAACCAACCAAGACTTCACAAAATGGGACAAACACCAAATTGAGACTGCATGCAGAATTCTGCAAAAATATCCTCCGTGTACAACGTAGAACACCAAATAATGCATGCAGAGCAGAATCAGGCCGATACCCACTAATTATCCAAATCCAGAAAAGAGCAGTTAAATTCTATAACCACCTAAAAGGAAGTGATTCCCAAATATTCCATAACAAAGCCATCACCTACAGAGAGATGAACCTGTAGAAGAGTCCCTCCCCTAAGCAAGCTGGTCCTGGGGCTCTGTTCATAAACACGAACACACCCCACAGAGCACCAGGACAACAGCACAATTAGACCCAACCAAATCATGAGAAAACAAAAAGATAATTACTTGACACATTGGAAAGAATTAACAAAAAAACAAATTAGAATGCTATTTGGCCTTAAACAGAGAGTACACAGTGACAGAATACCTGACCACTGTGACTGACCCAAACTTAAGGAAAGCTTTGACTATATACAGACTCAGTGAGCATAGCCTTGCTTTTTAGAAACACCGCCGTAGGCAGACATGGCTCTCAATAGAAGACAGGCTATGTGCACACTGCCCACAAAATGAGGTGGAAACTGAGCTGCACTTCCTAACCTCCTGCCCAATGTATGACCATATTAGAGAAACATATTTCCCTTAGATTACACAGATCCACAAAGAATTTGAAAACAAATCCAATTTTGATAAACTCCCATATCTACTGGGTGAAATTCCACAGTGTGCCATCACAGCAGCAAGATTTGTGACCTGTTGCCACGAGAAAAGGGCAACCAGTGAAGAACAAACACCATTGTAAATACAACCCATATTTGTGCTTATCTATTTTCCCTTGTGTACTTTAACCATTTGTACATTGTATTCAACACTGTATATATATATATATATATACACACATATACTGCTCAAAAAAATTAAGGGAACACTTAAACAACACAATGTAACTCCAAGTCAATCACACTTCTGTGAAATCAAACTGTCCACTTAGGAAGCAACACTGACATGCTGTTGTGCAAATGGAATAGACAAACGGTGTAAATTATAGGAAATTAGCAAGACACCCCCAATAAAGGAGTGGTTCTGCAGGTGGTGACTACAGACCACTTCTCAGTTCCTATGCTTCCTGGCTGATGTTTTGGTCACTTTTGAATGCTGGTGGTGCTTTCACTCTAGTGGTAGCATGAGACGGAGTCTACAACCCACACAAGTGGCTCAGGTAGTGCAGCTCATCCAGGATGGCACATCAATGCGAGCTGTGGCAAGAAGGTTTGCTGTGTCTGTCAGCGTAGTGTCCAGAGCATGGAGGCGCTACCAGGAGACAGGCCAGTACATCAGGAGACGTGGAGGAGGCCGTAGGAGGGAAACAACCCAGCAGCAGGACCGCTACCTCCGCCTCCGCCTGAAAGCAGGTTCACACTGAGCACGTGACAGATGTGACAGAGTCTGGAGATGCCGTGGAGAACGTTCTGCTGCCTGCAACATCCTCCAGCATGACCGGTTTGGCGGTGGGTCAGTCATGGTGTGGGGTGGCATTTCTTTGGGGGGGCGCACAGCCCTCCATGTGCTCGCCAGAGGTAGCCTGACTGCCATTAGGTACCGAGATGAGATCCTCAGACCCCTTGTGAGACCATATGCTGGTGCGGTTGGCCCTGAGTTCCTCCTAATGCAAGACAATGCTAGACCTCATGTGGCTGGAGTGTGTCAGCAGTTCCTGCAAGAGGAAGGCATTGATACTATGGACTGGCCCGCCCGTTCCCCAGACCTGAATCCAATTGAGCACATCTGGGACATCATGTCTTGCTCCATCCACCAACGCCACGTTGCACCACAGACTGTCCAGGAGTTGGCGGACGCTTTAGTCCAGGTCTGGGAGGAGATCCCTCAGGAGACCATCCGCCACCTCATCAGGAGCATGCCCAGGCATTGTAGGGAGGTCATACAGGCACGTGGAGGCCACACACACTACTGAGCCTCATTTTGCCTTGTTTTAAGGACATTACATCAAAGTTGGATCAGCCTGTAGTGTGGTTTTCCACTTTAATTTTGAGTGTGACTCCAAATCCAGACCTCCATGGGTTGATAAATTTGATTTCCATTGATAATTTTTGTGTGATTTGGTTGTCAGCACATTCAACTATGTAAAGAAAAAAGTATTTAATAAGAATATTTCATTCATTCAGATCTAGGATGTGTTATTTTAATGTTCCCTTTATTTTTTAAAGCAGTGTATATATATATATATATATATATAATATGACATTTGTAATGTCTTTATTGTTTTGAAATATGTATGAATTCTGTATGTGATGTTTACTGTTAATTTGTATTGTTTATTTCACTTTGTATATTATCTGATCTCCCTCTTTGCTCTGTCTCTCACTTGCTTTGGCAATGTTAACACATGTTTCCCATGCCAATAAAGCCCCTTGAATTGAATTGAGAGCAGAGAGAGAGCAGAGAGGGAGTGGAGAGACAGCAGAGAGCGACAGCAGAGAGAGAGAGACAGAGCAAATAGGGAGATCAGAGAGGGAGAGCAGAGGGGAGAGAGTGAGCAGAGAGAGCAGAGAGGGGGAGAGCAGAGAGAGGGAGAGCAGAGAGGGGGAGCAGAGAGGGGGAGCAGAGAGAGCAGAGAGAGAGCAGGGAGGGGGAGAGCAGAGAGGGGGAGAGCAGAGAGGGGGAGATCAGAGAGGGAGAGCAGAGAGGGGGAGCAGAGAGGGCAGAGAGCAGAGAGAGCAGAGAGAGAGCAGAGAAAGAGCAGAGAGAGGGAGAGCAGAGAGAGGTGAGCAGAGAGAGAGCAGAGAGGGGGAGAGCCGCGAGAGAGCAGAGAGAGGGAGAGCAGAGAGAGAGCAGAGAGAGAGCAGAGAGAGATCAGAGATGGGGAGAGCAGTGAGAGAGCAGAGAGAGGGAGAGCAGAGAGAGAGGAGAGAGAGCAGAGAGAGGGAGACTGAGCAGAGAGAGGGAGACTGAGCAGAGAGGGGGAGAGCAGAGAGAGAGCAGAGAGAGGGAAAACAGACAGAGGGAGAGCAGAGAGAGGGAGAGCAGAGAGAGAGCAGAGAGGGGGAGACTGAGCAGAGAGAGCAGAGAGAGAGCTGCCATAGCACAGATTGTCACCACTACTTTCTGTGGATCAGGGCCAGTGAACAGATTGCCGTTGGCTGCGCGGCGGCAGAGAGGACAGAGAAGACAGAGAGGTTAGTCTGCACGATGGAATAGGAACAGTAGCAGAAGCTGGAGTGAATATGGGTGGCACTGTGTGTGTGTTTGTGTCAGTTCTGCTCTAGTGTCCCTGACCTGGCACTCTGCTGGTCACAGCTGCATCCTGACAGCATGAGGAGAGCACCACTGACTGGCTCAAAGAGCGTGCGCGCGCACACACACACCAGTAATGAGGAGAGCACCAATGACTGGCTCAAAGAGCACACACACACACACACACACACACACACACACACACACACACACACACACACACACACACACACACACACACACACACACACACACACACACACACACACACACACACCAGTAATGAGGAGAGCACCACTCACAATACAATCTGTTACAATACAGCCTCTGTCACCAAATGTTGTGACACCAGATCTCCTCCATATCTATTTAACACAGACTATATAAACACATGGTAACACCGTGGCATCCTCCTCACTCAACCAGGAACACAGACTATAGAAACACATGGTAACACCGTGGCATCCTCCTCACTCAGCCAGGAACACAGACTATAGAAACACATGGTAACACCGTGGCATCCTCCTCACTCAGCCAGGAACACAGACTATAGAAACACATGGTAACACCGTGGCAACCTCCTCACTCAGCCAGGAACACAGACTATAGAAACACATGGTAACACCGTGGCATCCTCCTCACTCAGCCAGGAACACAGACTATAGAAACACATGGTAACACCGTGGCATCCTCCTCACTCAGCCAGGAACACAGACTATAGAAACACATGGTAACACCGTGGCATCCTCCTCACTCAGCCAGGAACACAGACTATAGAAACACATGGTAACACCGTGGCATCCTCCTCACTCAGCCAGGAACACAGACTATAGAAACACATGGTAACACCGTGGCATCCTTCTCACTCAGCCAGGAACACAGACTATAGAAACACATGGTAACACCGTGGCATCCTCCTCACTCAGCCAGGAACACAGACTATAGAAACACATGGTAACACCGTGGCATCCTCCTCACTCAGCCAGGAACGCAGACTATAGAAACACATGGTAACACCGTGGCATCCTCCTCACTCAGCCAGGAACGCAGACTATAGAAACACATGGTAACACCGTGGCATCCTCCTCACTCAGCCAGGAACGCAGACTATAGAAACACATGGTAACACCGTGGCATCCTCCTCACTCAGCCAGGAACGCAGACTATAGAAACACATGGTAACACCGTGGCATCCTCCTCACTCAGCCAGGAACACAGACTATGGAAACACATGGTAACACCGTGGCATCCTCCTCACTCACTCAGGAACACAGACTATAGAAACACATGGTAACACCGTGGCATCCTCCTCACTCAGCCAGGAACACAGACTATAGAAACACATGGTAACACCGTGGCATCCTCCTCACTCAGCCAGGAACACAGACTATAGAAACACATGGTAACACCGTGGCATCCTCCTCACTCAGCCAGGAACACAGACTATAGAAACACATGGTAACACCGTGGCATCCTCCTCACTCAGCCAGGAACACAGACTATAGAAACACATGGTAACACCGTGGCATCCTCCTCACTCAGCCAGGAACACAGACTATAGAAACACATGGTAACACCGTGGCATCCTCCTCACTCAGCCAGGAACACAGACTATAGAAACACATGGTAACACCGTGGCATCCTCCTCACTCAGCCAGGAACACAGACTATAGAAACACATGGTAACACCATGGCATCCTCCTCACTCAGCCAGGAACACAGACTATAGAAACACATGGTAACACCGTGGCATCCTCCTCACTCAGCCAGGAACGCAGACTATAGAAACACATGGTAACACCGTGGCATCCTCCTCACTCAGCCAGGAACGCAGACTATAGAAACACATGGTAACACCGTGGCATCCACCTCACTCAGCCAGGAACACAGACTATAGAAACACATGGTAACACCGTGGCATCCTCCTCACTCAGCCAGGAACACAGACTATAGAAACACATGGTAACACCGTGGCATCCTCCTCACTCAGCCAGGAACACAGACTATAGAAACACATGGTAACACCGTGGCATCCTCCTCACTCAGCCAGGAACGCAGACTATGGAAACACATGGTAACACCGTGGCATCCTCCTCACTCAGCCAGGAACACAGACTATAGAAACACATGGTAACACCGTGGCATCCTCCTCACTCAGCCAGGAACGCAGACTATAGAAACACATGGTAACACCGTGGCATCCTCCTCACTCAGCCAGGAACACAGACTATAGAAACACATGGTAACACCGTGGCATCCTCCTCACTCAGCCAGGAACACAGACTATAGAAACACATGGTAACACCGTGGCATCCTCCTCACTCAGCCAGGAACACAGACTATAGAAACACATGGTAACACCGTGGCATCCTCCTCACTCAGCCAGGAACGCAGACTATAGAAACACATGGTAACACCGTGGCATCCAGCCAGGAACACAGACTATAGAAACACATGGTAACACCGTGGCATCCTCCTCACTCAGCCAGGAACACAGACTATAGAAACACATGGTAACACCGTGGCATCCTCCTCACTCAGCCAGGAACACAGACTATAGAAACACATGGTAACACCGTGGCATCCTCCTCACTCAGCCAGGAACACAGACTATAGAAACACATGGTAACACCGTGGCATCCTCCTCACTCAGCCAGGAACACAGACTATAGAAACACATGGTAACACCGTGGCATCCTCCTCACTCAGCCAGGAACACAGACTATAGAAACACATGGTAACACCGTGGCATCCTCCTCACTCAGCCAGGAACACAGACTATAGAAACACATGGTAACACCGTGGCATCCTCCTCACTCAGCCAGGAACACAGACTATAGAAACACATGGTAACACCGTGGCATCCTCCTCACTCAGCCAGGAACACAGACTATAGAAACACATGGTAACACCGTGGCATCCTCCTCACTCAGCCAGGAACACAGACTATAGAAACACATGGTAACACCGTGGCATCCTCCTCACTCAGCCAGGAACGCAGACTATAGAAACACATGGTAACACCGTGGCATCCTCCTCACTCAGCCAGGAACACAGACTCTAGAAACACATGGTAACACCGTGGCATCCTCCTCACTCAGCCAGGAACGCAGACTATAGAAACACATGGTAACACCGTGGCATCCTCCTCACTCAGCCAGGAACACAGACTATAGAAACACATGGTAACACCGTGGCATCCTCCTCACTCAGCCAGGAACACAGACTATAGAAACACATGGTAACACCGTGGCATCCTCCTCACTCAGCCAGGAACACAGACTATAGAAACACATGGTAACACCGTGGCATCCTCCTCACTCAGCCAGGAACACAGACTATAGAAACACATGGTAACACCGTGGCATCCTCCTCACTCAGCCAGGAACACAGACTATAGAAACACATGGTAACACCGTGGCATCCTCCTCACTCAGCCAGGAACACAGACTATAGAAACACATGGTAACACCGTGGCATCCTCCTCACTCAGCCAGGAACACAGACTATAGAAACACATGGTAACACCGTGGCATCCTCCTCACTCAGCCAGGAACACAGACTATGGAAACACATGGTAACACCGTGGCATCCTCCTCACTCAGCCAGGAACACAGACTATAGAAACACATGGTAACACCGTGGCATCCTCCTCACTCAGCCAGGAACACAGACTATAGAAACACATGGTAACACCGTGGCATCCTCCTCACTCAGCCAGGAACACAGACTATAGAAACACATGGTAACACCGTGGCATCCTCCTCACTCAGCCAGGAACACAGACTATAGAAACACATGGTAACACCGTGGCATCCTCCTCACTCAGCCAGGAACACAGACTATAGAAACACATGGTAACACCGTGGCATCCTCCTCACTCAGCCAGGAACACAGACTATAGAAACACATGGTAACACCGTGGCATCCTCCTCACTCAGCCAGGAACACAGACTATAGAAACACATGGTAACACCGTGGCATCCTCCTCACTCAGCCAGGAACACAGAGTATAGAAACACATGGTAACACCGTGGCATCCTCCTCACTCAGCCAGGAACGCAGACTATAGAAACACATGGTAACACCGTGGCATCCTCCTCACTCAGCCAGGAACACAGACTATAGAAACACATGGTAACACCGTGGCATCCTCCTCACTCAGCCAGGAACACAGACTATAGAAACACATGGTAACACCGTGGCATCCTCCTCACTCAGCCAGGAACACAGACTATAGAAACACATGGTAACACCGTGGCATCCTCCTCACTCAGCCAGGAACGCAGACTATAGAAACACATGGTAACACTGTGGCATCCTCCTCACTCAGCCAGGAACACAGACTATAGAAACACATGGTAACACCGTGGCATCCTCCTCACTCAGCCAGGAACACAGACTATAGAAACACATGGTAACACCGTGGCATCCTCCTCACTCAGCCAGGAACACAGACTATAGAAACACATGGTAACACCGTGGCATCCTCCTCACTCAGCCAGGAACACAGACTATGGAAACACATGGTAACACCGTGGCATCCTCCTCACTCAGCCAGGAACACAGACTATAGAAACACATGGTAACACCGTGGCATCCTCCTCACTCAGCCAGGAACACAGACTATAGAAACACATGGTAACACCGTGGCATCCTCCTCACTCAGCCAGGAACACAGACTATGGAAACACATGGTAACACCGTGGCATCCTCCTCACTCAGCCAGGAACACAGACTATAGAAACACATGGTAACACCGTGGCATCCTCCTCACTCAGCCAGGAACACAGACTATGGAAACACATGGTAACACCGTGGCATCCTCCTCACTCAGCCAGGAACACAGACTATAGAAACACATGGTAACACCGTGGCATCCTCCTCACTCAGCCAGGAACACAGACTATAGAAACACATGGTAACACCGTGGCATCCTCCTCACTCAGCCAGGAACACAGACTATAGAAACACATGGTAACACCGTGGCATCCTCCTCACTCAGCCAGGAACACAGACTATAATAACACATGGTAACACCGTGGCATCCTCCTCACTCAGCCAGGAACACAGACTATAGAAACACATGGTAACACCGTGGCATCCTCCTCACTCAGCCAGGAACACAGACTATAGAAACAGAGGAGATTAAACACTGTGTCAGAAAGGGTCAGAAGAACGTACATTACATAGAACAGGAATCCCCACTGAAGTCAATGATGGCACAATGGGTGGACTGGCGACCATTGCAAGTGTCCCCCTAGACGGGTTTGTTGTTCAGCAACTATGGGGCAAAACAGACGGTGTTGGCTTAGACTGTTGAAAACATGTAAACTATATTTAGTCTCCACATTTTTGATTAAAACATAAATATATTTGCAATGAGCACTTGTCTTCTATCTGATCTGAATCCTGCAGCCACCGGAGACTCTGGGTTCGCGCCCAGGCTCTGTCGTAACCGGGCCGCGACCGGGAGGTCCGTGGGGCGACGCACAATTGGCCTAGCGTCGTCCGGGTTAGGGAGGGCTTGGCCGGTAGGGAAATCCCTGTCTCACTGCGCACCAGCGACTCCTGTGGCGGGCCGGGCGCAGTGTGCGCTAACCAAGGTTGCCAGGTGCACGGTGTTTCCTCCGACACATTGGCTGGCTTCGGGGTTGAATGGCGCTGTGTTAAGAAGCAGTGCGGCTTGGTTGGGTTGTGTATTGGAGGACGCATGACTTTCAACCTTCGTCTCTCCCGAGCCCGTACGGGAGTTGTAGCGATGAGACAAGATAGTAGCTACTAAAAAAAGAATTGGAGACCACGAAATTGGGGAGAAAAAGGGGTAAATTCCCCCAAAAAAAGAAAAAAAATATGTTTGATTTAGAAAAATGAAAGGCAACAGGATGTGACCTATAGCTAGCCAGCTGAGTCTCTCACTACCTTCCTATATCTGTTACATATAGCTAGCCAGCTGAGTCTCTCACTACCTTCCTATATCTGTTACATATAGCTAGCCAGCTGAGTCTCTCACTACCTTCCTATATCTGTTACATATAGCTAGCCAGCTGACTCTCTCACTACCTTCCTATATCTGTTACATATAGCTAGCCAGCTGAGTCTCTCACTACCTTCCTATATCTGTTACATATAGCTAGCCAGCTGAGTCTCTCACTACCTTCCTATATCTGTTACATATAGCTAGCCAGCTGAGTCTCTCACTACCTTCCTATATCTGTTACATATAGCTAGCCAGCTGAGTCTCTCACTACCTTCCTATATCTGTTACATATAGCTAGCCAGCTGACTCTCTCACTACCTTCCTATATCTGTTACATATAGCTAGCCAGCTGAGTCTCTCACTACCTTCCTATATCTGTTACATATAGCTAGCCAGCTGAGTCTCTCACTACCTTCCTATATCTGTTACATATAGCTAGCCAGCTGAGTCTCTCACTACCTTCCTATATCTGTTACATATAGCTAGCCAGCTGACTCTCTCACTACCTTCCTATATCTGTTACATATAGCTAGCCAGCTGAGTCTCTCACTACCTTCCTATATCTGTTACATATAGCTAGCCAGCTGAGTCTCTCACTACCTTCCTATATCTGTTACATATAGCTAGCCAGCTGACTCTCTCACTACCTTCCTATATCTGTTACATATAGCTAGCCAGCTGAGTCTCTCACTACCTTCCTATATCTGTTACATATAGCTAGCCAGCTGAGTCTCTCACTACCTTCCTATGTCTGTTACATATAGCTAGCCAGCTGACTCTCTCACTACCTTCCTATATCTGTTACATATAGCTAGCCAGCTGAGTCTCTCACTACCTTCCTATATCTGTTACATATAGCTAGCCAGCTGAGTCTCTCACTACCTTCCTATATCTGTTACATATAGCTAGCCAGCTGAGTCTCTCACTACCTTCCTATATCTGTTACATATAGCTAGCCAGCTGAGTCTCTCACTACCTTCCTATATCTGTTACATATAGCTAGCCAGCTGAGTCTCTCACTACCTTCCTATATCTGTTACATATAGCTAGCCAGCTGACTCTCTCACTACCTTCCTATATCTGTTACATATAGCTAGCCAGCTGAGTCTCTCACTACCTTCCTATATCTGTTACATATAGCTAGCCAGCTGACTCTCTCACTACCTTCCTATATCTGTTACATATAGCTAGCCAGCTGAGTCTCTCACTACCTTCCTATATCTGTTACATATAGCTAGCCAGCTGAGTCTCTCACTACCTTCCTATATCTGTTACATATAGCTAGCCAGCTGAGTCTCTCACTACCTTCCTATATCTGTTACATATAGCTAGCCAGCTGAGTCTCTCACTACCTTCCTATATCTGTTACATATAGCTAGCCAGCTGAGTCTCTCACTACCTTCCTATATCTGTTACATATAGCTAGCCAGCTGAGTCTCTCACTACCTTCCTATATCTGTTACATATAGCTAGCCAGCTGAGTCTCTCACTACCTTCCTATATCTGTTACATATAGCTAGCCAGCTGAGTCTCTCACTACCTTCCTATATCTGTTACATATAGCTAGCCAGCTGAGTCTCTCACTACCTTCCTATATCTGTTACATATAGCTAGCCAGCTGAGTCTCTCACTACCTTCCTATATCTGTTACATATAGCTAGCCAGCTGAGTCTCTCACTACCTTCCTATATCTGTTACATATAGCTAGCCAGCTGACTCTCTCACTACCTTCCTATATCTGTTACATATAGCTAGCCAGCTGAGTCTCTCACTACCTTCCTATATCTGTTACATATAGCTAGCCAGCTGACTCTCTCACTACCTTCCTATATCTGTTACATATAGCTAGCCAGCTGAGTCTCTCACTACCTTCCTATATCTGTTACATATAGCTAGCCAGCTGAGTCTCTCACTACCTTCCTATATCTGTTACATATAGCTAGCCAGCTGAGTCTCTCACTACCTTCCTATATCTGTTACATATAGCTAGCCAGCTGACTCTCCCACTACCTTCCTGTATCTTTTACATATAGCTAGCTAGCTGACTCTCCCTCTACCTTCCTGTATCTGTTACATATAGCTAGCTAGCAAACTCTCCCACTACCTTCCTGTATCTGTGACCTATAGCTAGCCAGCTGACTCTCCATTCCTGTGTCTGAGACCTATAGCTAGACAGCTGACTCTCCTGGGAGTTGTAGCGATGGGACAAGATAGTAGCTACTAACAAACAATTGGATACCACGAAATTGGGGAGAAAAAGGTGTACATTCACCTTCCTGTATAGCTAGCCAGCTGACTCTCCCACTATCTTCCTGTATCTGTGACCTATAGCTAGCCAACTGACTCTCCCACTACCTTCCTGTATCTGTTACATATAGCTAGCCAGCTGACTCTCCCACTATCTTCCTGTATCTGTGACCTATAGCTAGCCAGCTGAGTCTCCCACTACCTTCCTGTATCTGCGACCTATAGCTAGCCAGCTGACTCTCCCTCCCTGTATCTGTTACATATAGCTAGCTAGCTGACTCTCCCACTACCTTCCTGTATCTGTGACCTATAGCTAGACAGCTGACTCTCCCACTACCTTCCTGTATCTGTTAAATATAGCTAGCCAGCTGACTCTCCCTCCCTGTATCTGTGACCTATAGCTAGACAGCTGACTCTACCACTACCTTCCTGTATCTGTTAAATATAGCTAGCTAGCTGACTCTCCCTCCCTGTATCTGTTATCTATAGCTAGCCAGCTGACTCTCCCACTATCTTCCTGTATCTGTGACCTATAGCTAGCCAGCTGAGTCTCCCACTACCTTCCTGTATCTGCGACCTATAGCTAGCCAGCTGACTCTCCCACTATCTTCCTGTATCTGTGACCTATAGCTAGCCAGCTGAGTCTCCCACTACCTTCCTGTATCTGCGACCTATAGCTAGCCAGCTGACTCTCCCACTATCTTCCTGTATCTGTGACCTATAGCTAGCCAGCTGAGTCTCCCACTACCTTCCTGTATCTGCGACCTATAGCTAGCCAGCTGACTCTCCCACTATCTTCCTGTATCTGTGACCTATAGCTAGCCAGCTGAGTCTCCCACTACCTTCCTGTATCTGCGACCTATAGCTAGCCAGCTGACTCTCCCTCCCTGTATCTGTTACATATAGCTAGCTAGCTGACTCTCCCACTACCTTCCTGTATCTGTGACCTATAGCTAGCTAGTTGACTCTCCCTTCCTATATCTGTTACATATAGCTAGCCAGCTGACTCTCCCACTACCTTCCTGTATCTGTTACATATAGCTAGCCAGCTGACTCTCCCACTACCTTCCTGTATCTGTTACCTATAGCTAGCTAGCTGAATCTCCCTTCCTGTATCTGTGACCTATAGCTAGCTAGTTGACTCTCCCTTCCTATATCTGTTACATATAGCTAGCCAGCTGACTCTCCCACTACCTTCCTGTATCTGTTACATATAGCTAGCCAGCTGACTCTCCCACTACCTTCCTGTATCTGTTACCTATAGCTAGCTAGCTGAATCTCCCTTCCTGTATCTGTGACCTATAGCTAGCTAGCTGAATCTCCCTTCCTGTATCTGTGACCTATAGCTAGCTAGCTGACACTACCTTCCTGTATCTGTGACCTATAGCTAGCTAGTTGACTCTGGGCTCTCTGTACAACTATTCCACCTCACTCTCTCACCCCATCCCTCCCTCCCTCTCTCTTTATCCATCCACCCACCCCCCCCCCCCCCCCCCCATCCTCCCACTACACAACCAGTAGCCTCATTAAAAATAGAACATCTATGAGAGTCAGTCCTAACAACAACAGCTGTTGTGTTGTAACTCTCCGGAGTAGCAATACCCTCACATTCCCCTCCTCCCTTCGCTTCTCTCTCTCTCTCTCTCTCTGTCTCTCTCTCTCTGTCTCTCTCTCTCTGTCTCTCTCTCTGTCTCTCTCTCTCTGTCTCTCTCTCTCTCTCTCTCTCTCTCTCTCTCCTCTCCTCCCAGGCTGCAGTCATCACAGCATCTGATTAACATATGTCTGGTCTTCTCAGTCCCTGTCAGCTAGAAGGCATTTCTTATCCTCTCCTCCTCATCTCCAACCCCTCTCCTCCTCATCTCCACCCCCTCTCCTCCTCTCATCTCCACCCCTCTCCTCCTCATCTCCTCCCCCTCACCTCATCTCCTCCCCCTCTCCTCCTCATCTCCACCCCCTCTCTTCCTCTCATCTCCTCCCCCTCTCCTCCTCTCATCTCCACTCCCTCTCCTCCTCATCTCCTCCCCCTCACCTCATCTCCTCCCCCTCTCCTCCTCTCATCTCCTCCCCCTCTCCTCCTCTCATCTCCACCTCCTCTCCTCCTTATCTCCACCCCCTCATCTCCACCCCCTCTCCTCCTCATCTCCTCCTCCTCTCATCTCCACCCCATCTCCTCCTCATCTCCACTCCCTCTCCTCCTCATCTCCTCCCCCTCTCATCTCCAACCCCTCTCCTCCTCATCTCCACCCCCTCTCCTCCTCTCATCTCCACCCCCTCTCCTCCTCATCTCCTCCCCCTCACCTCATCTCCTCCCCCTCTCCTCCTCATCTCCACCCCCTCTCTTCCTCTCATCTCCTCCCCCTCTCCTCCTCTCATCTCAACTCCCCCTCACCTCATCTCCTCCCCCTCTCCTCCTCTCCACCCCCTCTCCTCCTTATCTCCACCCCCTCTCCTCCTCATCTCCTCCTCCTCTCATCTCCACCCCATCTCCTCCTCATCTCCACCCCCTCTCCTCCTCATCTCCACCCCCTCTCCTCCTCATCTCCTCCCCCTCTCATCTCCACCCCCTCTGCTCCTCATCTCATTCTACTCTCATCTCCACCCCCTCTCCTCCTCTCATCTCCACCTCCTCTCATCTCCACCCCCTCCTCCTCCTCATCTCCTCCTCCTCTCATCTCCACCCCCTCATCTCCTCCCCCTCTCCTCCTCATCTCCTCCTCCTCTCATCTCCACCCCCTCTCCTCCTCTCATCTCCACCCCCTCTCCTCCTCATTTCCTCCCCCTCTCCTCCTCATTTCCTCCTCCTCTCCACCCTCTCTCCTCCTCTCATTTCCACCCCCTCTCCTCCTATCATTTCCTCCCCCTCTCCTCCTCTCATCTCCACCCCCTCTCCTCCTCTCATCTCCACCCCCTCTCCTCCTCTTATCTCCTCCCCCTCTCCTCCTCTCATCACCACCCCCTCTCCTCCTCATCTCCTCCTCCTCTCATCTCCTCCCCCTCTCCTCCTCTCATCTCCTCCTCTCATCTCCTCCCCCTCTCCTCCTCTCATCTCCTCCCCCTCAACCCCTCTCATCTCCTCCCCCTCTTCTCCTCATCTCCACCCCCTCTCCTCCTCATCTCCACCCCCTCTCCTCCTCTCATCTCCACCCTGACACCTTAAACGCCAGATGAGTACCAAGTGGGGAATTCAAAAAGAGTACCAATTCCCCCCCTTTAATCTTCCTTTAATGGCATTCTCCCTTTCTGCTGTGTGTGTGTGTGTGTGTGTGTGTGTGTGTGTGTGTGTGTGTGTGTGTGTGTGTGTGTGTGTGTGTGTGTGTGTCAGCCAGACTCACCTTCACAAATGGGTGTGTGTGTGTGTGTTGATTGTTACCATCTGCTGATAAACAACAGCAGTGACTATGCCGGTTCCCCAGAGACACCATCCTCACAGACACTCACCCACTCTGGCAATCAGACCCTGTCAGGGCTACAGAGTCTAGCAGGCTTAAGGTGTCAGCATGCTTCAGATCGGCTGGCGGCCAGCTGAAGTCGGCTAGGCGAATCGTACGAGTGTGTTCGTATACTCCTTTAAAAGACCTTCGCTCGAATAACTTGAAAAATAAAGCGACAGTAGAACAGTTTGATCATTTTGAGACACTGTAGTAAGAATTAATCTAAGAAAACTCAAGAAATGTGTCATTAATTTTGACATTTTTCCCGAGGAGATCTTAGTCGCGTAATTTTACATCCAAATAAGGTGTTTGGTGCAGCATTTCTTCAATAAAAATGAGTCGTCTCTCGATGAATGACAACAAAGACTTTATTGAAGAATCACTACTGTTGACCAATCACGGACGAAGGGGCGGAGACTTCGACTTGACCTCGAGAAAAATGTTTGTGTGCTCAAACAGCCGGAGTCCAGCACCGTCACAAAATGTCATCATGGTACAGGCACAAACTCTTCTGTTTCAGCGGACACCTTTAGACACACACACACACACACACACACACACACACACACACACACACACACACACACACACACACACACACACACACACACACACACACACACACACACACACACACACACCTCTGGTGGAGAGGGGGATGCTGTGTGCTGCTGTCTTATGTTATGGCTCAGAAGAAAGGAAAATTAACCATTAGCTTTCCCTCCAGCCCCCCTCATTGTACCTCGAAGGGCCCAATTTTCCACACAGCTGGAGGATATTAGTGTTTTCCTACAAGAAACAAGGAAGCCAGCACAGCTAGACAGAGCTAGAGCACGCAGACTGCTACAGACAGAGCTAGAGCACACAGACTGCTACAGACAGAGCTAGAGCATGCAGACTGCTACAGACAGAGCTAGAGCACGCAGACTGCTACAGACAGAGCTAGAGCACACAGACTGCTACAGACAGAGCTAGAGCATGCAGACTGCTACAGACAGAGCTAGAGCACGCAGACTGCTACAGACAGAGCTAGAGCACGCAGACTGCTACAGACAGAGCTAGAGCACACAGACTGCTACAGACAGAGCTAGAGCACACAGACTGCTGCAGACAGAGCTGCAGGTACAGCCAGAGACAGGGCTACAGACAGGGATACAGACAGAGACTGCACTCCTCTGACTGTTACAGTGAGATCAGGATGAGGACAGGGGTTACTGCAGGCCTCTTTGTTTCTCTCTCTCTCAGAGCCCCGAGGGCATCTCTCTCTCTCTCTCTCTCTCTCTCTCTCTCTCTCTCTCAGAGCCCCGAGGGCATCACTCTCAACAAGGACAGTGAGTCATAGTAAACATGATAAATGGAGTCAAAGACAGCTGGCCTCAGAACACTCTAGTGTAGCACGTTAGAATCACACAACCAACCCATTCTTATCCACAAGCCATCCAAGTCAAATGATCAACAGAATATGTTGTAAGGTGTAAAGAGTAAACAACTGCGCAGCGCTCAAGAATTGTGAAAGATTTGCAGGTGAAGGAGGGAGGGAAGGAAGAATGGAAGGAAGGAAGGAAGTAAAACAGCTTGTGTTGAAATGCTGTAACATACGCTCCACTGATCTCCTTTGCCCCTTGGTCACACAGACTACAAGGACTATGTGTGGGTATGATGCTGCGTGTGTGTGTGTGTGTGTGTGTGTGTGTGTGTGTGTGTGTGTGTGTGTGTGTGTGCCTGCCTGTAAAAACAGAGAGTAGAAAGAGAAAGAAAAATAAAAGAGAGAAAGTTGGCAAGTCTCTCTCTCTCTCTCTCTCTCTCTCTCTCTCTCTCTCTCTCTCTCTCTCTCTCTCTCTCTCTCTCTCTCTCTCTCTCTCTCTCTCTCTCTCTCTCTCTCTCTCTCTCTCTCTCTCTCTCTCTCTCTCTCTCTCTCTCTCTCTCTCTCTCTCTCTCTCTCTACTGAAACTTCAGTAATTTTCCGATACTAGAGCATGACAAGCTGTTTGGTACTTGAATGTTATCCAGACTTGTCTTCTCTAGAGGGCAGTAGTGAGCTAGCCAGGCTACTTGTCTTCTCAAGGGGGCAGTAGTAAGTTATCCAGGTTACTTGTCTTCTCAAAGGGGGCAGTAGTAAGCTATCCAGGCTACTTGTCTTCTCAAGGGGGCAGTAGTAAGTTATCCAGGTTACTTGTCTTCTCAAAGGGGGCAGTAGTAAGCTATCCAGGCTACTTGTCTTCTCAAGGGGGCAGTAGTAAGTTATCCAGACTACTTGTCTTCTCAGGGGGGCAGTAGTAAGTTATCTAGGCTACTTGTCTTCTCAAAGGGGGCAGTAGTAAGTTATCCAGGCTACTTGTCTTCTCAAGGGGGCAGTAGTGAGCTAGCCAGGCTACTTGTCTTCTCTAGGGGGCAGTAGTGAGCTAGACAGGCTACTTGTCTTCTCTAGGGGGCAGTAGTGAGCTAGCGAGGCTACTTCTCTTCTCTAGGGGGCAGTAGTGAGCTACTTGCACATGCAGCTGACACAGCGCAAGCCACTTTTGAGAAGCAAGCGAGAGGAGAGAAAATGCCGACAGCATGGCTTCTTCTAACGAAAACATCATACCTCCGTACCTGCAGCGTGTCTCCGGGAGTGAACTATGGGAATACTTGGTGTACAGAGAAGATGACGGCCAGCCCACTTTGAAGCAACCAAACAAAAGCTGGAGGTTTAGTTGCAAAACAACAGAATAAACTATTTTACACACATTTGCATTGTAACTTTATTCTACAAGCAACTACATTTGGACCATTTTAGAGTGACAATGATATAGAACATATACTAAATATACAGAACAATGCTCTTTCCGTGACAGACTGACCAGGTGAATCCAGGTGAAAGCTATGATCCCTTATTGATGTCACTTGTTAAATCCTCTTCAATCAGTGTTGATGAAGGGGAGGAGACAGAAGGATTTTTAAGCCTTGAGACATGGATTGTGTGTGTGCCATTCAGAGGGTGACAGAGAATTGAAGTGCCTCTCAACGGCGCTGCTGGGTTTTTCACACTCAAAATTTTCCTGTGTGTATCAAGAATGGTCCACCACCCAAAGGACATCCAGCCAACTTCTTAACACAACTGTGGGAAGCATTGGAATCAACATGGGCCAGCATCCCTGTGGAACACTTGACACCTTGTAGAGGGGTGTCAAAAGTGGGGGGTGCAACTCAATATTTTGAAGATGCTCCTAGTGTTTGGAATATATTTGGCATGATATTCATGTGAGTATTACAATATGATTAAATGCCAAATGTAAATGTGAAATGCACTCATAACTTAGCTACTGTGACAGTAATATATTTACTCTACTTCGTGTTTGTCTGGGCTTGCTAGAAGTAGCCAGCCCTGGGTGGAGCATTGCACCTTGGGAGTTGAAATGCACTTCGGGAATTATAGAATGTTGTGTCATTGTATTTCTATGGTGTGTTAGACTACTGCTAAATAGCAGCTTCAGAAGTTAGCTTCAAAGTGTTTGTTGTTTTGGAACTCAACTATTAATTTACATTAAATAATTTAGTTGCTATAAATAATGAATCATAGATCTAATAAATGTAATTTAATCTGACCCAGTATTATGTCCTTAGATTTAATTAATATGTGTATCAAATTACATTTTAAAAGGGTGTAATAGTACAATTATTTTGTATGCTCTGAGTCTCAAAATGTTTTTGGCATAAGGACAATTAAAGATATTCTGTTATTTAATATGGTGTTTTATTTCTGAAATAAATAGAATATAGAATAAAATATATTCTATGTGTTATTTTATTTGTTCTATCAGCTAGCATCATATTATTCAATAAATATTAAATATTAAACATTAAAGCCCAGTAGTTATTATGTACTTTACATAACATGCTTTCTTTTTGTTGTTGCCGTGGTACCGTTTCCAGAAACCACCGAGGACTAGAAATCTGTTCTTTCTCATGATAAAAGCTTAATATGTAACCGGGGGTCTCTTCACAGTTCCCAAGTCTGGAACAGGAAACACACAGTTCCCAAGTCTGGAACAGGAAACACACAGTTCCCAAGTCTGGAACAGGAAACACACAGTTCCCAAGTCTGGAAACACACAGTTCCCAAGTCTGGAACAGGAAACACACAGTTCCCAAGTCTGGAACAGGAAACACACAGTTCCCAGAGTCTGGAACAGGAAACCCACAGTTCCCAAGTCTGGAACAAGAAACACACAGTTCCCAAGTCTGGAAACACACAGTTCCCAAGTCTGGAACAGGAAACACACAGTTCCTAGAGTCTGGAACAGGAAACACACAGTTCCCAGAGTCTGGAACAGGAAACACACAGTTCCCAGAGTCTGGAACAGGAAACACACAGTTCCCAGAGTCTGGAACAGGAAACACACAGTTCCCGAGTCTGGAAACACACAGTTCCCAAGTCTGGAACAGGAAACACACAGTTCCCAAGTCTGGAAACACACAGTTCCCAAGTCTGGAACAGGAAACACACAGTTCCCAAGTCTGGAACAGGAAACACACAGTTCCCAAGTCTGGAACAGGAAACACACAGTTCCCAGAGTCTGGAACAGGAAACACACAGTTCCCAAGTCTGGAACAGGAAACACACAGTTCCCAGAGTCTGGAACAGGAAACACACAGTTCCCAGAGTCTGGAACAGGAAACACACAGTTCCCAAGTCTGGAAACACACAGTTCCCAAGTCTGGAAACACACAGTTCCCAAGTCTGGAAACACACAGTTCCCAAGTCTGGAACAGGAAACACACAGTTCCCAAGTCTGGAACAGGAAACACACAGTTCCCAAGTCTGGAACAGGAAACACACAGTTCCCAAGTCTGGAAACACACAGTTCCCAAGTCTGGAAACACACAGTTCCCAAGTCTGGAAACACACAGTTCCCAAGTCTGGAAACACACAGTTCCCAAGTCTGGAACAGGAAACACACAGTTCCCAAGTCTGGAACAGGAAACACACAGTTCCCAGAGTCTGGAACAGGAAACACACAGTTCCCAGAGTCTGGAACAGGAAACACACAGTTCCCAGAGTCTGAAACAGGAAACACACAGTTCCCAGAGTCTGGAACAGGAAACACACAGTTCCCAGAGTCTGGAACAGGAAACACACAGTTCCCAAGTCTGGAAACACACAGTTCCCAAGTCTGGAAACACACAGTTCCCAAGTCTGGAAACACACAGTTCCCAAGTCTGGAAACACACAGTTCCCAAGTCTGGAAACACACAGTTCCCAAGTCTGGAACAGGAAACACACAGTTCCCAAGTCTGGAACAGGAAACACACAGTTCATGACTACATGGAACTTTTCCACATCAAGTAACTCAGGCGAGCATTAGAATCCGATTTAACACTTCACAACACAGATTGTGAAGAGGCACACACACACAGGCATACACACACACACGACACACACACATTGCAATGTGGTATTTTTGGTACTGGGGATTTTATATTGCATATTTGCAACAAGAGAGTAAACTTGTAATAATATATTGTATGATATATTGTATTATTGATGATGTAGGCTGTTGTGTTTCCAATGAAGAGTAGCTGCTGCCTTGTTGTGGTGTAACCGATCTAAAGCTGTTCGGACCCCAGGAAGAGTAGCTGATGCCTTGTTGTGAGGTACTGTCACCCTGTTCAGACCCCAGGAAGAGTAGCTGCTGCCTTGTTGTGAGGTACTGTCACCCTGTTCAGACCCCAGGAAGAGTAGCTGATGCCTTGTTGTGAGGTACCGTCACCCTGTTCACACCCCAGGAAGAGTAGCTGATGCCTTGTTGTGAGGTACCGTCACCCTGTTCACACCCCAGGAAGAGTAGCTGATGCTTTGTTGTGGTGTAACCGATCTAAAGCTGTTCAGACCCCAGGAAGAGTAGCTGATGTCTTGTAGTGGTGTAACCGATCTAAAGCTGTTCACACCCCAGGAAGAGTAGCTGATGCCTTGTTGTGGTGTAACCGATCACCCTGTTCACACCCCAGGAAGAGTAGCTGATGCCTTGTTGTGGGGTACCGTTCACCCTGTTCACACCCCAGGAAGAGTAGCTGATGCCTTGTTGTGGTGTAACCGATCACCCTGTTCACACCCCAGGAAGAGTAGCTGATGCCTTGTTGTGAGGTACCGTCACCCTGTTCACACCCCAGGAAGAGTAGCTGATGCCTTGTTGTGAGGTACCGTTCACCCTGTTCACACCCCAGGAAGAGTAGCTGATGCCTTGTTGTGAGGTACCGTTCACCCTGTTCAGACCCCAGGAAGAGTAGCTGATGCCTTGTTGTGGTGTAACCGATCTAAAGCTGTTCAGAACCCAGGAAGAGTAGCTGCTGCCTTGTTGTGGGGTACCGTCACCCTGTTCAAACCCCAGGAAGAGGAGCTGCTGCCTTGTTGTGGTGTAACCGATCTAAAGCTGTTCAGACCCCATGAAGAGGAGCTGATGTCTTGTAGTGGTTTAACTGATCACCCTGTTCAGACTCCAGGAAGAGTAGCTGATGCCTTGTTGTGAGGTACCGTTCACCCTGTTCACACCCCAGGAAGAGTAGCTGATGCCTTGTTGTGGTGTAACCGATCTAAAGCTGTTCGGACCCCAGGAAGAGTAGCTGATGCCTTGTTGTGGGGTACCGTCACCCTGTTCAGACCCCAGGAAGAGTAGCTGCTGCCTTGTTGTGGGGTACCGTTCACCCTGTTCAGACCCCAGGAAGAGTAGCTGCTGCCTTGTTGTGGGGTACCGTTCACCCTGTTCAGACCCCAGAAAGAGTAGCTGATGCCTTGTTGTGGGGTACCGTTCACCCTGTTCGAACCCCAGGAAGAGTAGCTGATGCCTTGTTGTGGGGTACCGTTCAACCTGTTCGGACCCCAGGAAGAGTAGCTGATGCCTTGTTGTGGGGTACCGTTCACCCTGTTCGGACCCCAGGAAGAGGAGCTGCTGCCTTGTTGTGGTGTAACCGATCTAAAGCTGTTCACACCCCAGGAAGAGTAGCTGATACCTTTGGCAGGAGCTAATGGGGAAACTGATACACACTAGCAGTATAACAACATCCTAATTGAACAGTTTAGTAGTAATACTATAAAATATTTACAACATCCTAATTGAACAGTTTAGTAGTAATACTATAAAATATTTAGCAGATTTATGTTGTAATACCATGAACATGTTAGTTAATTCTTTCTAAAACAGATATTAAAATAAAAATGTATGTGTCACATTCGCAGAATACTGTGAAATGTTTACTTACAAGCCCTTAACCAACGATGCAATTTAAAAAATATATACTAAAATAACTTGAAGTAAAAAATAAATAAATAAAATACAACATTTACATTTTAAATAAGAAAGATTTAACAATTTTAAATAATTAAGGAGCAACAATAAAACAACAGTCACGAAGCTATATACAGGGGGTTCCATTTATTTAGTAGATTTTGTTGTTAATTTAAACTTTATTTACCTAGGCAACTTCTTCGGCATACAGGGCAGTATTCGGAAGTTCCGATGACTGACGTGCCCAAAGTAAACTGCCTGTTACTCAGGCCCAGAAGCTAGGATATGCATATCATTATTAGTATTGGATAGAAAACACCCTGACGTTTCTAAAACTGTTAGAATAATGTCTGTGAGTATAACAGAACTGATATGGCAGAAAAATGAACAAATAGTTGTAGTTTATCCAAGGTTTCCCTCATTAGAAAAGTGGTCTTGTTGGTGCGTGAATGAGGTGTGCGCTCTTCGTTATTTATCCTCCCTATTGAACATACTATTCTCCGTCTTAAATATTATAGTTTATTTAGATATTAGAGTACCTGAGGATTAATTAAAAACATTGATTAACAAGAAGTTAAGCTTTCAAATGATGTAAGACACTTGTATTTTCATGAATGTTTAAAATTATGATTTTTGAATTTTGAATTTTGGGCTCTGCAATTTCACTGAATGTTGTCGTACGTGTCCCGCTAGCGGTTCATGCATCCTAAGTTAAGAACAAAGTCTTATTTACAATGACGACCAACTCCAGTCAAACCCGGACGACGCTGGGCAAATTGTGTGCCGCCCTATGTGACTCCCAATCACGGCCGGTTGTGATACAGCCTGGATTCAAACCAAGCTGTCTGTAGTGATGCCTCTACCACTGACATGCAGTGTCTTAGACCACTGAGCCACTTGCCACCGGTACAGAGTCAGCTCCATAGTCACAGTGACAACCTAGCTCCATAGTCACAGTAACAACCTAGCTCCATAGTCACAGTGACAACCTAGCTCCATAGTTACAGTGACAACCTAGCTCCATAGTCACAGTAACAACCTAGCTCCATATTCACAGTGACAACCTAGCTCCATAGTCACAGTAACAACCTAGCTCTATAGTCACAGTAACAACCTAGCTCCATAGTCACAGTGACAACCTAGCTCCATAGTCACAGTAACAACCTAGCTCCATAGTCACAGTAACAACCTAGCTCCATAGTCACAGTGACAACCTAGCTCCATAGTCACAGTGACAACCTAGCTCCATAGTCACAGTGACAACCTAGCTCCATAGTCACAGTGACAACCTAGCTCCATAGTCACAGTGACAACCTAGCTCCATAGTCACAGTAACAACCTAGCTCCATAGTCACAGTGACAACCTAGCTCCATAGTCACAGTGACAACCTAGCTCCATAGTCACAGTAACAACCTAGCTCCATAGTCACAGTAACAACCTAGCTCCAGTCACAGTAACAACCTAGCTCTATAGTCACAGTAACAACCTAGCTCTATAGTCACAGTAACAACCTTGCTCCATAGTCACAGTGACAACCTAGCTCCATAGTCACAGTAACAACCTAGCTCCATAGTCACAGTAACAACCTAGCTCCATAGTCACAGTAACAACCTAGCTCCAGTCACAGTAACAACCTAGCCCCATAGTTACTATAACAACCTAGCCCCATAGTCACAGTAACAACCTAGCTCCATAGTCACAGTAACAACCTAGCTCCATAGTCACAGTAACAACCTAGCCCCATAGTTACTATAACAACCTAGCCCCATAGTCACAGTAACAACCCTCCTTCCCATAGGCCACATTTAGACTGTTAAACAACAACTCTCCATATTATGACATAACCCCAGGCGTTTTTGAACGGACAAGCTTAACGTTCTCTGGGGTAAGCTATCTCATTGTTTGATATAATGTATCCAAGTGTCACGACTTCCACCAAAGTTGTTCCCTCTCCTTGTTCGGGCGGCGTTCGGCGGTCGACGTCACCGGCTTTCTAGCCGCCACCGATCCATGTTTTATTTCCCTTTCTGTTTTGTCTGTTTACACACCTGGTTCCCATCTCATAATTATGTTCCTTATTTAACCCTCTGGTTTCCCTTTCTGTTTTGTCTGTTTACACACCTGGTTCTCATCTCATAATTATGTTCCTTATTTAACCCTCTGGTTTCCCTTTCTGTTTTGTCTGTTTACACACCTGGTTCCCATCTCATGATTATGTTCCTTATTTAACCCTCTGGTTTCCCTTTCTGTTTTGTGTGTGATTGTCTTTCGTTGTATTCCGGTGTGATGTATTTTGAGTCCTGTTTTGTCCTTGTTTGGAACGGGATTTTGTTATGTTTTGGATTGAGTAAATCAGTGATTGTTACTCTTATCTGTGTCCTGCACCTGACTCCTCCGCTATCTTTTAGATAGACTCTGACACCAAGAGAGCGGACAGTTAAGACAATTGATTGATGGTTCCCGCCTGATGCCCTGAGTTGCCCTTGGTGCCCGCTCCCATACCCTATAATACTGTATTTCCTCATGACCTCATTCCTTACAAATGTTGTCTTGAATTAAAAAGATTTGTACCTACAGTATAAATCATTGGTGCGAAAACATCACACCTTGTTACTGAACTGAATTTATGGGTTTTACGCACCAACCAAACTTCTGGGAGAGTACGATGGTCCCCTTTTGATTGGCTCCCTGACCAACCCTCCTCTCCTCTAATTCAGACTATGACCACGTCTCAAATGGACCTCTATTACCCATTAAGTCCACTACTTTTGCCCAGGCCCATAGAGAGCTAATGCACTACATAAGTACTAGGGTGGCGTGTGGGACTAGAGGCTTCAGGGTGAGACACAGGAGGCTTGGAGGGCCCACTGCTGCTGTTGCTGTTTCCATGACAACAGCCACTGTAGCTCTGCAGAGCTGAGCCCCCCTCCCGTCCGTCCGTAAACATTACTGGTGTGTGTGTGTGTGTGTGTGTGTGTGTGTGTGTGTGTGTGTGTGTGTGTGTGTGTGTGTGTGTGTGTGTGTGTGTGTGTGTGTGTGTGTGTGTGTGTGTGTGTGTGTGTGTGTAAAGTTAGTGGGACCGCTGTATAGAGAGGGGGAGGGAGGAGAGAGAGTGACAGAGAGAAGGAGAGAACCACTCAATCCTATTGAATCAACATGCTGTAATACTCCAGTAATACTGAATGATTGTCTGATTCTTCAGCTTTTTTTTCCCCCTAAACACTATATAGTGCACTACTGTTGACCAAAGCCCATTGGGCCATTCGGGACATGGCAGCAGAAACTGGAAAACGCTCATCCACTGTGAGAGATACATCAATCAACAGTTCAACAGGATCTCATGGTATCTCTCAGGACTACAGCAGCTCAATCCATCCCTCTCGTCTCTTCTCCATTCCTTCTCTTCTTTCCCCTCTCTGTCATTCACTCTGTAGCTTCTGGCAAGGCAACAACAGTAGACATCTGTCCAAAAGATCGTTCTCTTTCAATTTCCCATCCTCTCTACTGTTCTCTCAGACATAAACACATGGATACACACACACACACCCTAGTCTCTCTCTCTCTCTCTCTGTCTGAAGAGGAACAGTTGAATTTAGATTTGTCCACAGAGTGATCTTAAATCTCTATCACAGTGGCTGTGATGTGTCTGTGTGGACTCTGTCGGCTCTGGTCTAAAGTAGTGCACTATATAGGGAATAGGGCTCTGGTCTATAGTAGTACCACTATATAGGGAATAGGACTCTGGTATATAGTAGTGAACTACATAGGGGATGGGGCTCTGGTCTATAGTAGTGAACTACATAGGGGATAGGGCTCTGGTCTATAGTAGTGCACAACATAGGGAATAGGGCTCTGGTCTAAAGTAGTGCACTACATAGGGAATAGGGCCCTGGTCTAAAGTAGTGCACTACATAGGGAATAGGGCTCTGGTATATAGTAGTGCACTATATAGGGAATAGGGCTCTGGTCTAAAGTAGTGCACTGCATAGGGAATAGGGCCCTGGTCTATAGTAGTACCACTATATAGGGAATAGGGCTCTGGTATATAGTAGTACCACTATATAGGGAATAGGGCCCTGGTCTATAGTAGTACCACTATATAGGGAATAGGGCCCTGGTCTATAGTAGTACCACTATATAGGGAATAGGGCCCTGGTCTATAGTAGTACCACTATATAGGGAATAGGGCCCCGGTCTAAAGTAGTGCACTACATATGGAATAGGGTTATGTTAGTTAGTTAGTTACTAACACATCTTCATCATCAAGCCTCCTCTACCTCGTCTCTTTTAGTTACTGGGACTGACACCACTTTACCACCAGACTGAGTCACAGAGAGACTGGGACTGATACCACTTTACCACCAGACTGAGTCACAGAGAGACTGGGACTGACACCACTTTACCACCAGACTGAGTCACAGAGAGACTGGGACTGACACCACTTTACCACCAGACTGAGTCATAGAGAAACTGGGACTGACTCCACTTTAGCACCAGACTGAGTCACAGAGAGACTGGGACTGACACCACTTTACCACCAGACTGAGTCACAGAGAGACTGGGACTGACACCACTTTACTACCAGACTGAATCACAGAGAGACTGGGACTGACACCACTTTACCTCCAGACTGAGTCACAGAGAGACTGGGACTGACACCCCTTTACCACCAGACTGAGTCACAGAGAGACTGGGACTGACACCACTTTACCACCAGACTGAGTCACAGAGAGACTGGGACTGACACCCCTTTACCACCAGACTGAGTCACAGAGCGACTGGGACTGACACCACTTTACCACCAGACTGAGTCACAGAGAGACTGGGACTGACACCACTTTACCACCAGACTGAGTCACAGAGAGACTGGGACTGACACCACTTTACTACCAGACTGAGTCACAGAGAGACTGGGACTGACACCACTTTACCACCAGACTGAGTCACAGAGAGACTGGGACTGACACCACTTTACCACCAGACTGAGTCACAGAGAGACTGGGACTGACACCACTTTACTACCAGACTGAGTCACAGAGAGACTGGGACTGACACCCCTTTACCACCAGACTGAGTCACAGAGAGACTGGGACTGACACCACTTTACCACCAGACTGAGTCACAGAGAGACTGGGACTGACACCACTTTACTACCAGACTGAGTCACAGAGAGACTGGGACTGACACCACTTTACCACCAGACTGAGTCACAGAGAGACTGGGACTGACACCACTTTACCACCAGACTGAGTCACAGAGAGACTGGGACTGACTCCACTTTACCACCAGACTGAGTCACAGAGAGACTGGGACTGACACCACTTTACCACCAGACTGAGTCACAGAGAGACTGGGACTGACACCACTTTACCACCAGACTGAGTCACAGAGAGACTGGGACTGACACCACTTTACCACCAGACTGAGTCACAGAGAGACTGGGACTGACTCCACTTTACCACCAGACTGAGTCACAGAGAGACTGGGACTGACACCCCTTTAACACCAGACTGAGTCACAGAGAGACTGGGACTGACACTCTCTCCATTCCTGACTCTAATACAGTTCATTCAGAAAGTGTTCAGACCTCTTGACTTCTTCAGTTTGTTACGTTTCAGCCTTATTCTAAAATGGATCAAATCCTTTTTCCCCTCTCATCAATCTACACATAATACCTCAATGACAAAGCACTTTTGTTTTCACTATATATTTTACCTCTAGATGATGTCATTCGGAAACACAATGTAAACTTTCACTGCTATGTGGATGATACACAACTGTACATTTCGATGAAACATGGTGAATCCCCAAAATTGCCCTCCCTGGAAGCCTGTGTTTCAGACATGAGGAAGTGGATGACTGCGAACATTCTACTTTTAAACTCAGACAAAACAGAGGTGCTAGTACTAGGTCCCAAGAAACAGAGAGATCTTCTGTTGAATCTGCCACTTAATCTTAATGTCACGTTCTGACCATCGTTCGTGTGTGTTTTCCTTGTTTTAGTGTTGGTCAGGACGTGAGCTGGGTGGGCATTCTGTGTTGTGTGTCTGGTTTGTCTATTTCTATGTTTGGCCTGATATGGTTCTCAATCAGAGGCAGGTGTTAGTCATTGTCTCTGATTGGGAACCATATTTAAGTAGCCTGTCTCTGTGTTTTCGCCAGATAGGACTGTTTAGGTTTTCACATTTAATTATATTGAAGTTTATTCATGTATAGTTTTTTTCCTTTACTAAACAAACATGAATCATCACAACGCTGCATTTTGGTCCGACTCTCCTTCACCTAAAGAAAACCGTTACACTTAATGGTTGTAGAGTCGTCTCAAAAATAACTGTGAAGGACCTCGGCGTTATCCTGAACTCTGATCTCTCTTTTGACAAACATTTTAAGACTGTTTCAAGGACAGCTTTTTTCCATCTACGTAACGTTGCAAAAAATAGAAACTTTGTCCAAAAATGATGCAGAAAAATGTATCCATGCTTTTGTCACTTCTAGATTAGACTACTGCAATGCTCTAGTCTCTGGATACCTGGATAAAGCACTAAATTAACTTCAGTTAGTGCTAAACACGGCTGCTAGAATCCTGACTAATACCAACAAATGTTATCATATTACTCCAGTGCTAGCCTCCCTACACTGGCTTCCTGTTAAGGCAAGGGCTGATTTCAAGGTTTTACTGCTAACCTACAAAGCATTACATGGGCTTGCTCCTACCTATCTCTCTGATTTGGTCCTGCCGTACATACCTACACGTACGCTACGGTCACAAGACGCAGGCCTCCTAATTGTCCCTAGAATTTCTAACCAAACAGCTGGAGGCAGGGCTTTCTCCTATAGAGCTCCATTTTAATGGAATGGTCTGCCTATCCATGTGAGAGACGCAAACTCGATCTCAACCTTTAAGTCTTTACTGAAGACTCATCTCTTCAGTGGGTCATATGATTGAGTGTAGTCTGGCCCAGACTGAACGGAAAGGCTCTGGAGCAACGAACCGCCCATGCTGTCTCTGCCTGGCCGGTTCCCCTCTCTCCACTGGGATTCTCTGCCTCTAATCCTATTACAGGGGCTCAGTCACTGGCTTACTGGGGCTCTCTCATGCCGTCCCTGGAGGGGGTGCGTCACCTGAGTGGGTTGAGTTGCTGACATGGTGATGTGATCTTCCTGTCTGGGTTGGTGCCCCCCCCTTGGGTTGTGCCATGGCGGAGATCTTTGTGGGCTATACTCAGCCTTGTCTCAGGATGGTAAGTTGGTGGTTGAAGATATCCCTCTAGTGGTGTGGGGGCTGTGCTTTGGCAAAGTGGGTGGGGTTATATCCTGCCTGTTTGGCCCTGTCCTGGGGTATCGTCGGACCGTCGGACAGGGCCACAGTGTCTCCCGACCCTTCCTGTCTCAGCCTCCAGTATTTATGCTGCAGTAGTTTGTGTCGGGGGGCTAGGGTCAGTTTGTTATATCTGGAGTACTTCTCCTGTCCTATCCAGTGTCCTGTGTGAATTTAAGTATGCTCTCTCCAATTCTCTCTCTCTTTCTCCTTCTCTCTCTCTCTCCACCTTTCTTTCTCTCTCTCTTCTCTCGGAGGACCTGAGCCCTAGGACCATGCCTCAGGACTACCTGGCCTGATGACCCTTTGCTGTCCCCAGTCCAGCTGGTCATGCTGCATGTCCAATTTCAACGGATTTTCCTGCGGCTATGGAACCCTGACCTATTTCACTAGATGTGCTACCCGGACCTGCTGTTATCGACTCTCTCTCTCTATAACACCTGTTGTCGCGAACTCTGAATGATCGGCTATGAAAAGCCAACTGACATTTACTCCTGAGGTGCTGACCTGTTGCACCCTCTACAACCACTGTGATTATTATTATTTGACTGCTGGTCATCTATGAACATTTGAACATCTTGGCCATGTTCTTTTATAATCTCCACCCGGCACAGCCAGAAGAGGACTGGCCCACCCCTCATAGCCTGGTTCCTCTCTAGGTTTCTCCTAGGTTCTGGCCTTTCTAGGGAGTTTTTCCTATCCACCGTGCTTTTACACCTGCATTGCTTGCTGTTTGGGGTTTTAGGCTAGGTTTCTGTACAGCACTTTGATGTGAAAAAGGCTTTGTAAATACATCTGATTGAAATTTGATTGAAACACATTTAAAATAAAATCCAGAAAAATGGCATTTACATAAGTATTCAGACCCTTTAATCAGTTATTTGTAGAAGCAGCGATTACAGCCTTGAGTCTTCTTAGTCCTCTCAATTTCTATCAGGTTGGATGGGGAGCATTGCTGTACAGCTACTTTCAGGTCTCTCCAGAGATGTTTGATCAGGTTCAAGCCCAGGCTCTGGCTGGGCCACTCATGGACATTCACAGACTTGTCCCGAAGCCACTCTTGCGTTGTCTTGGCTGTGTCATTGTCCTGTTGGATGGTAAAACCTTCGCCCGAGTCGCAGGTTCTGAACGTTCTGGAGCAGATTTTCATCCAGCATCTCTCTGTACTTTGCTCCGTTCATCTTTGCCTCGATCCTGACTAGTTTAAGAGTCCCTGCCGTTCAAAAAACATCCACTCAGCATGATGCTGCCACCACCATGCTTCACCGTAGGGATGGTGCCAGGTTTTCTCCAGATGTGACGCTTGGCATTCAGGCATGCAGGCCAAAGAGTTCAAACTTGGTTTCAGACCAGAGAATATTGCTTCTCATGGTCTGAGAGTCTTTAAGTGCCCTTTGGCAAACTCCAAGCGGGTGCCTTTTACTGAAGTGTTTATTCTGTATGGTCACTCTACCATAAAGGCCTGATTTCTGCAGAGATGGTTGTCATTCTGGAAGGTTCTCCGATCTCCACAGAGGAACTCTAGAGCTCTGTCAGAGTGACCATCGGGTTCTCGGTCACCTCCCTGACCAAGGCCCTTCTCCCCAGATTGATCAGTTTGGCCAGGCAGTCAGCTCTAGGAAGAGTCTTGGTGGTTCCAAACTTCTTCAATTTAAGAATGATGGAGGCCACTGTGTTCTTCCTTCAATGCTTCAGACATTTTCTGGTACCCTTCCCCAGATCTGTACCTTGACACAATCATGACACAATCATGTCTCAGAGCTCTACGGACAATTCCTTCAACCTCATAGCTTGGTTTTTGCTCTGACATGCACTGTCAACTGTGGGACCTTATATAGACAGGTGTGAGCCTTTAAAAATGATGTCTATTCAATTGAATTTACCACAGGTGGACTCCAAAGAAATCAATTTGTAAAGCAGACCCTAATACCAAATTGAATCAAAAGCTTTTTTGAAATCAACAAGGCTTTTGTTTTGTTTTATTTGTTTGTCAATTAGGTTGTGCAGGGTGAATACGTGGTCTGTAGTACGGTAAGTTGGTAAAAAGCCAATTTGACATTTGCTCAGTACATTGTTTTCACTGAAGAAATCTGCAGGGGATTTTTCTTAGATTGCTGTTTATGAATATTCCACTGTGATCATTAGACACATGATCTTCTCCTCTACACAGCACCCACAGTAGCTTTATTTATGGGTGTGTGTGTGTGTGTGTGTGTGTCGCTGTTTGGATAACAACTTTTAGGCTGCTAGCTAGTAGATGTGAATGCTGCCAGGATTTATGTGGATTCATTCAGGGTTCAACAAATAGTTTTTTTTCAAGTGACTGCTATGCTGCTGTAATTAAGTGACTTGTATTCACAGAATTTAGCTGGGCACAGAACAACGTTTACATGTATGTATATACAGTGCCTTGCGAAAGTATTCGGCCCCCTTGAACTTTGCGACCTTTTGCCACATTTCAGGCTTCAAACATAAAGATATAAAACTGTATTTTTTTGTGAAGAATCAACAACAAGTGGGACACAATCATGAAGTGGAACGACATTTATTGGATATTTCAAACTTTTTTAACATATCAAAAACTGAAAAATTGGGCGTGCAAAATTATTCAGCCCCTTTACTTTCAGTGCAGCAAACTCTCTCCAGAAGTTCAGTGAGGATCTCTGAATGATCCAATGTTGACCTAAATGACTAATGATGATAAATACAATCCACCTGTGTGTAATCAAGTCTCCGTATAAATGCACCTGCACTGTGATAGTCTCAGAGGTCCGTTAAAAGCGCAGAGAGCATCATGAAGAACAAGGAACACACCAGGCAGGTCCGAGATACTGTTGTGAAGAAGTTTAAAGCCGGATTTGGATACAAAATTATTTCCCAAGTTTTAAACATCCCAAGGAGCACTGTGCAAGCGATAATATTGAAATGGAAGGAGTATCAGACCACTGCAAATCTACCAAGACCTGGCCGTCCCTCTAAACTTTCAGCTCATACAAGGAGAAGACTGATCAGAGATGCAGCCAAGAGGCCCATGATCACTCTGGATGAACTGCAGAGATCTACAGCTGAGGTGGGAGACTCTGTCCATAGGACAACAATCAGTCGTATATTGCACAAATCTGGCCTTTATGGAAGAGTGGCAAGAAGAAAGCCATTTCTTAAAGATATCCATAAAAAGTGTTGTTTAAAGTTTGCCACAAGCCACCTGGGAGACACACCAAACATGTGGAAGAAGGTGCTCTGGTCATTGAAACCAAAATTGAACTTTTTGGCAACAATGCAAAATGTTATGTTTGGTGTAAAAGCAACACAGCTGAACACACCATCCCCACTGTCAAACATGGTGGTGGCAGCATCATGGTTTGGGCCTGCTTTTCTTCAGCAGGGACAGGGAAGATGGTTAAAATTGATGGGAAGATGGATGGAGCCCTGATGGAGTCTGCAAAAGTCCTGAGACTGGGACGGAGATTTGTCTTCCAACAAGACAATGATCCAAAACATAAAGCAAAATCTACAATGGAATGGTTCAAAAATAAACATATCCAGGTGTTAGAATGGCCAAGTCAAAGTCCAGACCTGAATCCAATCGAGAATCTGTGGAAAGAACTGAAAACTGCTGTTCACAAATGCTCTCCATCCAACCTCACTGAGCTCGAGCTGTTTTGCAAGGAGGAATGGGAAAAAAATTCAGTCTCTCGATGTGCAATCACAGTCGCAGCAAAAGGTGGCGCTAGAAAGTATTAACTTAAGGGGGCTGAATAATTTTGCACGCCCAATTTTTCAGTTTTTGATTTGTTAAAAAAGTTTGAAATATCCAATAAATGTCGTTCCACTTCATGATTGTGTCCCACTTGTTGTTGATTCTTCACAAAAAAATACAGTTTTATATCTTTATGTTTGAAGCTTGAAATGTGGCAAAAGGTCGCAAAGTTCAAGGGGGCCGAATACTTTCGCAAGGCACTGTATGCCCTAAGCAACGTCCATCCCGTCAGTCCATACTGTCCGTCCATCACCTCAGTCCCTCCCCTCAGTCCAGGCCATCCCCCTCAGCCCAGTCAGTCCAGGCCATCCCCCTCAGCCCAGTCCATCCCCTCAGTCCATTGCCTCAGCCCAGTCCATTGCCTCAGCCCAGTCCATCCCCTCAGCCCAGTCCATCCCCTCAGCCCAGTCCATCCCCTCAGCCCAGTCCATCCCCTCAGCCCAGTCCATCCCCTCAGCCCAGTCCATCCCCTTAGCCCAGTCCATCCCCTTAGCCCAGTCCATCCCCTTAGCCCAGTCCATCCCCTCAGCCCAGTCCATCCCCTCAGCCCAGTCCATCCCCTCAGCCCAGTCCACCCCCTCAGCCCAGTCCATTCCCTCAGTCCATCCCCTCAGTCCATCCCCTCAGCTCAGTCCATCCCCTCAGCTCAGTCCATCCCCTCAGCCCATTTCTTCAGCCCATTTCTTCAGCCCAGTCCATCCCCTCAGTCCATCCCCTCAGTCTATCCCCTCAGTCCATCCTCTCAGCCCAGTCCATCCCGTCAGTCCATCCTCTCAGCCCATCCCTTCAGCCCATTGTCACGTGGTAAAGCACAAAACCTATAATACCCCATCAATCACACATTCCACACAGATGCAGAACCATAGAGGTCCATAGTACATGTGTCGTCTCAGCCCAGTCCATCCCCTCAGCCCATCCCATACCCAGTAACCCATAGAGGTCCATAGTACATGTGTCGTCTCAGCCCAGTCCATCCCCTCAGCCCATCCCATACCCAGTAACCCATAGAGGTCCATAGTACATGTGTAGTCTATTGTAGTGAGTATGTGTACATCCCAAATGGCATCCTATTCCCTGTATATAGTACTACTGTTGACCAGAGCCCTATGGGCAGGAACATTGGCCGTGGTCACTTACTTAGTGTGGGAACTGCCACTAAAGATATCAGCAGGTAATCTCCTTCCTGGGGAGAACAGATAGGAACGCCACAAGGCCGACACAAACGCCTGAACCAGACGGACCACACTCCTCAGAGAAAGAGCTTTCCTCCTCCTCCCCATCCGTCCCTCCCTCCATAGCACCGCCACAAGGCCGAAACAAACGCCTGAACCAGACGGCCCACACTCCTCAGAGAAAGAGCTTTCCTCCTCCTCCCCCTTCCTCCTCCTCCCCATCCGTCCCTCCCTCCATAGCACCGCCACAAGGCCGAAACAAATGCCTGAACCAGGCAGACCACACCCCTCAGAGAAAGAGCTTTCCTCCTCCTCCCCCATTCCACCTCCTCCCCATCCCTTCCTGCCTCCATCCCTCCCTCCCTCCCTACATACTACCTCCACCAGCCTGAATCTTTAAAATCTTATCTATATATGGAAAACAGAGGAGTCTGAGATACCAGGTTACATCTTCACTCCGTTGTGTTGCTATCTGGTCCCTGCATCAGTGAAAGGCACCTATTCAATAAGATGACCTTCTGGCAGAGTGCAGGGCGAAATCAGTGAGGTGCCTTTGTAGTAATTTACACCCCTCCCCCTCAGCAGCAGCTTATCAGGAGTAAAAATGGGCTTGTCAGGATGGCACGTTGTGTGTGTGTCTGAGAGGAAGGCAATGTGTATTAGAGCAATTACTATATCAGCTACAGACAGATGGAGACAGAAAAATAAACACAGAGGGAGCTAGGGGAGAGAGAGAGAGTCAAAGTCAGTAAGACAAAAATAATGGTGTTCCAAAAAAAGGTCCAGTTTCCAGGACCACAAATACAAATTCCATCTAGACACCGCTACCCTAGAGCACACAATACACGATACATACCTCGGCCTAAACATCAGCACCACAGGTAACTTCCACAAAGCTGTGAATGGTCTGAGAGACAAGGCAAGAAGGGCCTTCTACGCCATCAACAAGCAGTTTCAACTCGCTATTCGCATTTGCTTAGAGACATTATTTTACTGTAATAGTTAGATGTTATTTTACCATAATAGTTAGATGTTATTTTAATATAGAACATGCATTGGGGTACCACGTACCGCTATCAGAATGTTAGCCACAACATGCAGTGAGGTATCACGTACCGCTAGCACAATGTTAGCCACAACATACAGTGGAGTAACACGTACCGCTAGCAGAAGGTTAGCCACAACATGCATTGTGATACCATGTACCGCTAGTAGAATGTTAGCAACAACATGCAGTGGGGTACCACGTACCGCTAGCAGAAGGTTAGCCACAACATGCATTGTGGTACCATGTACCGCTAGCACAATGTTAGCCATAACATGCATTGTGGTACCACATACTGCTAGGAGCTGTAACTCAGCCCTATATTAGACCCAGTAAATTAGGCCATATCACTCAACCATAACCCAGCCCTATATTAGACCCAGGAAATTAGGCCATATTGCCCAGCCGTAACCCAGCCTGATATTAGACCCAGTAACAGCCCTATATTATACCCAGTAACCAGCCCTATATTACACCCGGTAATCCAGCCCCACATTATACCAAGTAACCAGCCCTATCTTAGACCCAGTAAATTAGGCCATATCGCCCAGCCGTAACCCAGCACTAGAGACCCAGTAAATTAGACCATATCGCCCAACGATAACCCAGCACTATAGACCCAGTAAATTAGGCCATATCGCCCAACGGTAACCCAGTCCTATCTTAGACCCAGTAAATTAGGCCATATCGCCCAGCCATAACCCAGCCCTATAGACCCAGTAAATTAGGCTATTTCGCCCAGCCAAAACCCAGCCCTTTAGACCCAGTAAATTAGGCCATATCACCCAGCCGTAACCCAGCACTATAGACCCAGTAAATTAGGCCATGTCGCCCAGCCATAACCCAGCCCAATAGACCCAGTAAATTAGGCCATTTAACCCAGCCGTAACCAGCCCTATATTAGACCCAGTAACCAGCCCTATATTAGACCCAGTAAATTAGGCCATATCCCCCAGCCGTCACCCAGCCCTATATTAGACCCAGTAACCAGCACTATATTAGACAGAGTAAATTAGGCCATATCGACCAGCCGTAACCCAGCCCTATATTAGACCCAGTAAATTAGGCCATATCACCCAGCCGTAACCCAGCCCTATATTAGACCCAGTAACCCAGCCCTATATTATACCCAGTATCCCAGCACTATATTATACCCAGTAACCAGCCCTATATTATACCCAGTAGCCAGCCCTATATTAGACCCAGTAGCCAGCCCTATATTAGACCCAGTAGCAAGCCCTATATTAGACCCAGTAGCCAGCCCTATATTATACCCAGTAACCCAGCCCTATATTATACCCAGTAACCAGCCCTATATTATACCCAGTAACCAGGCCTATATTGTACCCAGAAACCTAGCCCTATATTATAACCAGTAACCCAGCCCTACATTATACCCAGTAACCAGACCTATATTATACCCAGTAACCCAGCCCTATATTATACCCAGTAACCCAGACCTATATTATACCCAGTAACCCAGCCCTATATTATACCCAGTAACCCAGACCTATATTATACCCAGTAACCAGCCCTATATTATACCCAGTAACCAGACCTATATTATACCCAGTAACCCAGCCCTACATTATACCCAGTAACCAGACCTATATTATACCCAGTAACCAGCCCTATATTATACCCAGTAACCCAGACCTATATTATACCCAGTAACCCAGCCCTATATTATACCCAGTAACCCAGACCTATATTATACCCAGTAACCAGCCCTATATTATACACAGTAACCAGACCTATATTATACCCAGTAACCCAGCCCTATATTATACCCAGTAACCCAGACATATATTATACCCAGTAACCAGCCCTATATTATACCCAGTAACCAGACCTATATTATACCCAGTAACCCAGCCCTATATTATACCCAGTAACCCAGACCTATATTATACCCAGTAACCCAGCCCTATATTATACCCAGTAACCCAGACCTATATTATACCCAGTAACCAGCCCTATATTATACCCAGTAACCAGACCTATATTATACCCAGTAACCCAGCCCTATATTATACCCAGTAACCCAGCCCTATATTATACCCAGTAACCAGCCCTATATTATACCCAGTAACCAGACCTATATTATACCCAGTAACCCAGCCCTATATTATACCCAGTAACCCAGACCTATATTATACCCAGTAACCCAGACCTATATTAGACCCAGTAAATTTGACCATGTCGCCCAGCCGTAACCCAGCCCTACAATAGACCCAGTAAAAAACAACCACCTCTACATCCATCCTCCTCCTCCTCCTCTACTCTCCTCCTCCCTCTTCCCCCCCCCCCCCCTCCTCTAGTCTCATCTTCTTCCCCCTCCACCTCCTCATCATTTTCACCCAAGCATTCTCTCATTCACGGGTGATGGAATTCAATAACCAGCAAGTTAAATTCCTCTTCGTGAAACATTAGTATGTATCAATGCCTATATCGATCTAGAGGCCAGGATTCTCAGACTTACAGCCGTCTGGGTCGACACCCTATCGAGGGCTACGCCAGTGAAGTCATGTGGAAACACATCAACAACCGCTCTCACAATGAGTTAGAGAGGATTTAAACTCTAAACCACACACACACGAACACACAACTTCCACACACAGCAGAGTGAGTGACCACTTAAAGCCCTCTTGGGTCTCATAAAGACCTGCTGGGTGCCATAAAGACCTGCTGGGTGTCATAAAGACCTGCTGGGTGCCATAAAGACCTGCTGGGTGTCATAAAGACCTGCTGGGTATCATAAAGTCCCGCTGAGTGCCATAAAGACCTGCTGGGTACCATAAAGACCTGCTGGGTACCATAAAGACCAGCTGGGTGCCATAAAGACCTGCTGGGTGTCATAAAGACCTGCTGGGTGCCATAAAGACCTGCTGGGTACCATAAATACCTGCTGGGTACCAGCTGGGTGCCATAAATACCTGCTGGGTACCATAAAAAACTGCTGGGTACCTGCTGGGTGCCATAAAGACATGTTGGTATCATAAAGACCTGCTGGGTGTCATAAAGACCTGCTGGGTGTCATAAAGACCTGCTGGGTGCCATAAAGACCTGCTGGGTACCTGCTGGTATCATAAAGACCTGCTGGGTGTCATAAAGACCTGCTGGGTGTCATAAAGACCTGCTGGGTGCCATAAAGACCTGCTGGGTACCTGCTGGGTGTCATAAAGACCTGCTGGGTGTCATAAAGACCTGCTGGGTTTCATAAAGACCTGCTGGGTGTCATAAAGTCCTGCTCGGTGTCATAAAGACCTGCTGGGTATCATAAAGTCCTGCTGGGTGCCATAAAGACCTGCTGGGTACCTGCTGGGTGTCATAAAGACCTGCTGGGTGTCATAAAGACCTGCTGGGTGTCATAAAGACCTGCTGGGTATCATAAAGTCCTGCTGGGTGTCATAAAGACCTGCTGGGTATCATAAAGTCCTGCTGAGTGCCATAAAGACCTGCTGGGTACCATAAAGACCTGCTGGGTACCATAAAGACCAGCTGGGTGCCGTAAAGACCTGCTGGGTGTCATAAAGACCTGCTGAGTGCCATAAAGACCTGCTGGGTGCCATAAAGACCTACTGGGTGTCATAAAGACCTGCTGGGTGCCATAAATACCTGCTGGGTGCCATAAATACCTGCTGGGTACCATAAATACCTGCTGGGTACCTGCTGGGTACCTGCTGGGTGCCATAAATACCTGCTGGGTACCATAAATACCTGCTGGGTACCTGCTGGGTGCCATAAAGACCTGCTGGGTACCATAAATACCTGCTGGGTACCTGCTGGGTGCCATAAATACCTGCTGGGTACCATAAATACCTGCTGGGTACCTGCTGGGTGCCATAAAGACCTGCTGGGTACCATAAATACCTGCTGGGTACCTGCTGGGTGCCATAAAGACCTGCTGGGTACCATAAATACCTGCTGGGGACCTGCTGGGTGCCATAAAGACCTGCTGGGTATCATAATGACCTGCTGGGTGTCATAATACCTGCTGGGGACCTGCTGGGTGCCATAAATACCTGCTGGGTACCTGCTGGGTACCATAAAGACCTGCTGGGTGCCATAAATACCTGCTGGGTACCTGCTGGGTACCATAAAGACCTGCTGGGTGCCATAAATACCTGCTGGGTACCTGCTGGGTGCCATAAATACCTGCTCACAGCCATTGTTGTTGTTTTTCTTTTCTTGACCAGGACGAGGTTAGGAGCGTCGCCCAACATGGTAAAAACATTTTTTAAAATAGGGCCTCCCGGGTGGCGCAGTGGTCTAAGGCACTGCATCGCAGTGCTAGCTGTGCCACCAGAGACTCTGTCGCAGCCGGCCGCGACCGGGAGGTCCATGACGCACAATTGGCCTAGCGACATCCGGGTTAGGGAGGGTTTAGCCGGTCCTTGTCTCATCAGTGAACCTGGCTGGTTTAAATAATCATCCCAGCAGCCTAGACCCCGTCACCCCAGCATACTAGACCCCATCACCCCAACAGACTAGACCCCATCAGACTAGACCCCATCAACCCAGCAGACTAGACCCCATCAACCCAGCAGTCTAGACCCCATCAGACTAGACCCCATCAACCCAGCAGACTAGACCCCATCAACCCAGTAGGCTAGACCCCATCACCCCAGCAGCCTAGACCCCATCACCCCAGCAGACTAGACCCCATCACCCCAGCAGTCTAGACCCCATCAGACTAGACCCCATCAACCCAGCAGACTAGACCCCATCAACCCAGTAGACTAGACGCCAGCAGACTAAACCCCATCACCCCAGCAGACTAGACCCCATCACCACAGCAGACTAGACCCAATCACCCCAGCAGACTGGACCCCATCACCCCAGCAGTCTAGACCCCATCAGACTAGACCCCATCAACCCAGCAGACTAGACCCCATCACCCCAGCAGTCTAGACCCCATTAGACTAGACCCCATCAACCAAGCAGACTAGACCCCATCACCCCAGCAGTCTAGACCCCATCAGACTAGACCCCATCAACCCAGCAGACTAGACCCCATCACCCCAGCAGACTAGACCCCATCACCCCAGCAGACTAGACCCCATCTCCCCAGCAGAATAGACCCCATCAGACTAGACCCCATAAGACTAGACCCCATCACCCCAGCAGACTAGACCCCATCACCCCAGCAGACTAGACCCTATCACCCCAGCAGACTAGACCCTATCACCCCAGCAGACTAGAACACATCACCCCAGCAGACTAGACCCTATCAACCCAGAAGACTAGACCCCATCACCCCGGCGGACTAGACCCCATCACCTCAGCAGACTAGACCCCATCACCCAAGCAGAATAGACCCCATCACCCCAGCAGACTAGACCACATCACCCCAGCAGACTATACCCCATCACCCCAGCATACTAGACCCTATCCTCCCAGCAGACTAGACCCCATCACCCCAGCAGACAAGACCATATCACCCCAGCAGACTAGACCATATCACCCCAGCAGACTATACCCCATCACCCCAGCATACTAGACCCCATCACCCCGGCAGACTAGACCCCATCACCCCAGCAGACTAGACCCCATCCCCCCAGCAGCCTAGACCCCATCACCCCAGCAGTCTAGACCCCATCAGACTAGACCCCATTAGACTAGACCCCATCACCCCAGCAGACTAGACCCCATTACCCCAGCAGTCTAGACCCCATCAGACTAGACCCATCACCCCAGCAGAATAGACACCGTCACCCAAGCAGACTAGACCCCATCACAAGCAGACTAGACACTGTCACCCCAGCATACCAGACCCCATAACCCCCACAGACTCGACCCCTTCACCCCAGCAGACTCGACCCCATCACCCCAGCAGACTCGACCCCATCAATCCAGCAGACTAGACCCCATCACCCCAGTAGCCAAGATCCCATCACCCCAGCAGCCTAGACCCCATCACCCCAGCAGCCTAGACCCCATCACCCCAGCAGCCTAGACCCCATCACCCCAGCAGACTAGACCCCATCACCCCAGCAGACTAGACCATATCAACCCCTCAGACTAGACCCCATCACCCCAGCAGACTAGACCCCATCAACCCAGCACCCTAGACCCAATCAGACTAGACCCCATCACCCCAGCATACTAGATCCCATCACCCCAGCATACTAGACCCAATCACCCCGTCAGACTAGACCACATCATCCCAGCATACTAGACCCCATCAGACTAGACCCCATCAACCCAGCAGACTAGACCCCAGCAGACTAGACCCATCACCCCAGCAGTCTAGATCCCATCAGACTAGACCCCATCAACCCTGCATACTAGACCCCATCACCCCAGCAGACTAGACCCCATCACCGAGGCAGACTAGACCCCATCACCCCAGCAGACTAGACCCCATCACCCCAGCAGCCTAGACCCCATTACCCCAGCAGACTAGACCCCATCCTCCCAGCAGACTAGACCCCATCACCCCAGCAGACTAGACCCCATCACCCCAGCATACTAGACCCCATCCTCCCAGCAGCCTAGACCCCATCACCCCAGAAGACTAGACCCCAACACCCCAGCATACTAGACCCCATCACCCCAGCATACTAGGCCTCATCACCCCAGCCTACTAGACCCCATCACCCCAGCAGACTAGACCCCATCACCCCAGCAGACTAGACCCCATCACCCCAGCATACTAGACCCCATCCACCCAGCAGCCTAGACCCCATCACCCCATAAGACTAGACCCCATCACCCCAGCAGACTAGACCAAATCAGACTAGACCCCAACACCCCAGAATACTAGACCCCATCACCCCAGCATACTAGACCCCATCATCCCAGCCTACTAGACCCCATCACCCCAGCAGACTAGACCCCATCACCCCAGCATACTAGACCCCATCATCCCAGCCTACTAGACCCCATCACCCCAGCAGACTAGACCCCATCACCCCAGCATACTAGACCCCATCCTCACAGCGGCCTAGACCCCATCACCCCAGAAGACTAGACCCCAACACCCCAGCATACTAGACCCCATCACCCCAGCATACTAGACCTCATCACCCCAGCCTACTAGACCCCATCACCACAGCAGACTAGACCCCATCACCCCAGCAGACTAGACCCCATCACCCCAGCAGACTAGACCCCATCAACCCAGCACCCTAGACCCAATCAGACTAGACCCCATCACCCCAGCATACTAGATCCCATCACCCCAGCATACTAGACCCAATCACCCCGGCAGACTAGACCACATCATCCCAGCATACTAGACCCCATCAGACTAGACCCCATCAACCCAGCAGACTAGACCCCATCAACTCAGCAGATTAGACCCCAGCAGATTAGACCCATCACCCCAGCAGTCTAGATCCCATCAGACTAGACCCCATCAACCCAGCATACTAGACCCCATCACCCCAGCAGAATAGACCCCATCACCGAGGCAGACTAGACCCCATCACCCCAGCAGACTAGACCCCATCACCCCAGCAGCCTAGACCCCATTACCCCAGCAGACTAGACCCCATCCTCCCAGCAGACTAGACCCCATCACCCCAGCAGACTAGACCCAATCACCCAAGCATACTAGACCCCATCCTCCCAGCAGCCTAGACCCCATCACCCCAGAAGACTAGACCCCAACACCCCAGCATACTAGACCCCATCACCCCAGCATACTAGACCCCATCACCCAAGCAGACTAGACCCCATCACCCCAGCATACTAGACCCCATCCTCACAGCGGCCTAGACCCCATCACCCCAGAAGACTAGACCCCAACACCCCAGCATACTAGACCACATCACCCCAGCATACTAGACCTCATCACCCCAGCCTACTAGACCCCATCACCCCAGCAGACTAGACCCCATCACCCCAGCAGACTAGACCCCATCACCCCAGCAGACTAGACCCCATCAACCCAGCACCCTAGACCCAATTAGACTAGACCCCATCACCCCAGCATACTAGATCCCATCACCCCAGCATACTAGACCCAATCACCCCGGCAGACTAGACCACATCATCCCAGCATACTAGACCCCATCAGACTAGACCCCATCAACCCAGCAGACTAGACCCCATCAACTCAGCAGATTAGACCCCAGCAGACTAGACCCATCACCCCAGCAGTCTAGATCCCATCAGACTAGACCCCATCAACCCAGCATACTAGACCCCATCACCCCAGCAGACTACACCAAATCAGACTAGACCCCAACACCCCAGAATACTATACCCCATCACCCCAGCATACTAGACCCCATCACCCCAGCATACTAGACCCCATCATCCCAGCCTACTAGACCCCATCACCCCAGCAGACTAGACCCCATCACCCCAGCATACTAGACCCCATCATCCCAGCATACTAGACCCCATCACCCCAGCATACTAGACCCCATCATCCCAGCCTACTAGACCCCATCACCCCAGCAGACTAGACCCCATCACCCCAGCAGACTAGACCCCATAACCCCAGCAGTCTAGACCCCATCAGACTAGACCCCATCAACACAGCAGACTAGACCACAGCAGACTAGACCCATTACCCCAGCAGAATAGACACCGTCACCCAAGCAGACTAGACCCCATCACAAGCAGACTAGACACTGTCACCCCAGCATATCAGACCCCATCACCCCAGCATACTAGACCTCATCACCCCAGCCTACTAGACCCCATCACCCCAGCATACTAGACCCAATCACCCCAGCATACTAGACCCCATCATCCCAGCCTACTAGACCCCATCACCCCAGCAGACTAGACCCCATCACCCCAGCATACTAGACCCCATCATCCCAGCCTACTAGACCCCATCACCCCAGCATACTAGACCCCATCACCCCTGCATACTAGACCCAATCACAAGCAGACTAGACACTGTCACCCCAGCATACCAGACCCCATCACCCCAGCATACTAGACCTCATCACCCCAGCCTACTAGACCCCATCACCCCAGCATACCAGACCCCATCACCCCTGCATACTAGACCCAATCACCGCAGCATACTAGACCCCATCATCCCAGCCTATTAGACCCCATCACCCCAGCAGACTAGACCCCATCCCCCCGACAGAATAGACCCCATCACCCCAGCAGTCTAGAACACATCAGGCTAGACCCCATCACCCCAGCAGACTAGACCCCATCACCCCAGCAGACTAGACCCCATCACCCCAGCAGACTAGACCCCATCACCCCAGCAGACTAGACCCCATCACCCCAGTAGACTAGAACCCATCACCCCAGCAGACTAGAACCCATCACCCCAGCAGACTAGTCCATCATCCCAGCAGACTAGACACCATCACCCCAGCAGCCTAGACCCCATCACCCCAGCAGACTAGACCCCATCACCCCAGCAGCCTAGACCACATCACCCCAGCAGCCTAGATCCCATCACCCCAGCTGACTAGACCCCATCACCCCAGCACCCTAGACCCAATCAGACTAGACCCCATCAACCCAGCATATAAGACCCCATCACCCAAGCATACTAGACCCCATCACCCCAGCATATTAGACCCCATCATCCCAGCCTACTAGACCCCATCACCCCAGCAGACTAGACCCCATCAACCCAGCAGACTAGACCCCATAACCCCAGCATACTAGACCCCATAACCTCAGCATACTAGACCCCATCAACCAGGCAGACTAGACCCCATCCCCCCGGCAGACTAGACCCCATTACCCCAGCATACTAGACCCCATCACCCCGGCAGACTAGACCCCATCACCCCAGCAGAATAGACCCCATCCCCCCAGCAGAATAGACCCCATCACCCCAGCAGTCTAGACCCCATCACCCCAGCAGTCTAGACCCCATCAGACTAGACCCAATAAGACTAGACCCCATCACCCCAGCAGACTAGACCCCATCACCCCGGCAGACTAGACCCAAATGCCACAGCAGACTAGACCCCATCACCCCAGCAGACTATACCCCATCACGCCAGCATAATAGAACCCATCACCTCAGCAGACTAGACCCCAGCAGACTAGACCCCATCACCCCAGCAGACTAGACCCCATCACCCCAGCATACTAGACCCCTTCACCCCGGCAGACTAGACCCCATCACCCCAGCAGACTAGACCCCATCACCCCAGCAGACTAGACCCCATCACCCATCAGACTAGACCCCATCCTCCCAGCAGACTAGACCCCATCACCCCAGCATACTAGACCCCATCACCCCAGCAGACTAGACCCCATCATCCCAGCCTACTAGACCCCATCACCCCAGCAGACTAGACCCCATCACCCCAGCATACTAGACCCCATCACCCCAGCATACTAGACCCCTTCACCCCGGCAGACTAGACCCCATCACCCCAGCAGACTAGACCCCATCACCCCAGCAGACTAGACCCCATCACCCATCAGACTAGACCCCATCATCCCAGCATACTAGACCCCATCATCCCAGCCTACCAGACCCCATCACCCCGCAGACTCGACCCCTTTACCCCAGCAGACTCGACCCCATCACCCCAGAAGCCTAGATCCCATCACCCCAGCAGCCTAGACCCCATCACCCCAGCAGCCTAGACCCAATCACCCCCACAGCCTTGACCCCATCACGCCCACAGGCAATACCCCATCACCCCAGCAGACTAGACCCCATCATCCCAGCAGACTAGACCCTATCAACCCAGCAGACTAGACCCTATCAACCCAGTAGACTAGACCCTATCAACCCAGCAGACTAAACCCTATCAACCCAGCAAACTATACCCCATCAACCCAGCAGACTATACCCCATCACCCCAGTAGACTATACCCCATCATCCCAGCAGACTAGACCCTATCAACCCAGCAGCCTAGACCCCATCACCCCAGCAAACTAGACCCCATCACCCAATCAGACTAGACACCATTACCCCAGCAGACTAGACCCCATCACCCCAGCATACTAGACACCATCACCCCAGCATACTACACCCCATCATCGCAGCCTATTAGACCCCATCACCCCAGCAGACTAGACCCCATCCCCCCAGCAGACTAGACTCCATCACCCCAGCAGTCTAGACCCCATCAGACTAGACCCCATCACCCCAGCAGTCTAGACCCCATCAGACTAGACCCCATCACCCCAGCAGACTAGACCACATCACCCCAGCAGACTAGACCCCATCACCCCAGTAGACTAGAACCCATCACCCCAGCATACCAGAACCCATCACCCCAGCAGACCAGAACCCATAACCAAGCAGACCTTTGCCCATCATCCCCGCAGACTAGACACCATCACCCACACAGCCTAGACCACTTTACCCCAGCAGACTAGACCCCATCACCCCAGCAGCCTAGACCACATAACCCCAGAAGCCTAGATCACATCACCCCAGCAGACTAGACCCCATCACCCCAGCACCCTAGAACCAATCAGACTAGACCGCATCACCCCAGCATACTAGACCCCATCACCCAAGCATACTAGAACCCATCACCCCAGCAGACTAGACCCCATCACCCCAGCAGCCTAGACCCCATCACCCCAGCAGCCTAGACCCTATCACCCCAGCAGTCTAGACCCCATCAGACTAGAGCCCATCATCCCAGCAGACTAGACACCATCACCCACACAGCCTAGACCCCTTTACCCCAGCAGACTAGACACTATCACCCCAGCAGCCTAGACCACATCACCCCAGCAGCCTAGATTCCATCACCCCAGCAGACTAGACCCCATCACCCAAGCACCCTAGAACCAAATCAGACTAGACCCCATCACCCCAGCATACTAGACCCTATCACCCCAGCATACTAGAACCCATAACCCCAGCAGACTAGACCCCATCACCTCAGCAGACTAGACCCCATCACCCCAGCAGACTAGACCCCATCACCCCAGCAGTCTAGACCCCATCTCCCCAGCAGACTAGACCCCATCAACCCAGCAGAATAGACACCGTCACCCAAGCAGACTAGACCCCATTTCCCAAGCAGACTAGACACTGTCACCCCAGCATACCAGACCCCATCACCCCCGCAGACTCGACCCCTTCACCCCAGCAGACTTGACCCCATCACCCCAGCAGATTAGACCCCTTTACCCCAGCAGACTAGACCCCATCACCCCAGCAGCCTAGACCACATCACCCCAGCAGCCTAGATCCCATCACCCCAGCAGACTAGACCCCATCACCCCAGCAGCCTAGACCCCATCACCCCCACAGCCTTGACCTAATCACCTCCAAAAGGCTATACCCAATCACCCCAGCAGACTAGACCCTATCAACCCAGCAGACTAGACCCCATCACCCCAGCAGACTAGACCACACCACACTAGACCCCATCACCCCAGCAGACTAGACCCCATCACCCCAGCAGACTAGACCCCATCACCCCAGCAGCCTAGACCCCATCAGACTAGACCCCATCAACCCAGCAGACTAGACCACAGCAGACTAGACCCCACCACCCCAGCAGACTAGACCCCAGCAGACTAGACCCCATCACCCCAGCAGACTAGACGCCATCACCCCAGCAGACTAGACCCCATCACTCCAGCAGACTAGACACCATCACCCCAGCAGACTAGACCCCATCACCGCAGCAGGCTAGACCCCATCACCCCAGCAGGCTAGACCCCAGCAGATCAGACCCTATCACCCCAGCAGACTAGACCCCAGCAGACCTACCCCATCACCCCACTAGACTAGACCCCATCACCCCAGCAGCCTAGACCCCATCACCCCCACAGCCTTGACCCCATCACCTCCACAGGCTATACCCCATCACCCCAGCAGACTAGACCCTATCACCCCAGCAGCCTAGACCCCATCACCCCCACAGCGTTGACCCCATCACCTCCACAGGCTATACCCCAGCAGACTAGACCACATCATCCCAGAAGACTAGACCCCATCACCCCAGCAGACTAGACCCCATCACCCCAAGCAGACTAGAGCCCATCACCCCAGCAGACTTGACCCCATCACCCCAGCAGATTAGACCCCTTTACCCCAGAAGACTAGACTCCATCACCCCAGCAGCCTAGACCACATCACCCCAGCAGCCTAGATCCCATCACCCCAGCAGACTAGACCCCATCACCCCAGCAGCCTAGACCCCATCACCCCCACAGCCTTGACCTAATCACCTCCAAAAGGCTATACCCCATCACCCCAGCAGACTAGACCCTATCAACCCAGCAGACTAGACCCCATCACCCCAGCAGACTAGACCACACCACACTAGACCCCATCACCCCAGCAGACTAGACCCCATCACCCCAGCAGACTAGACCCCATCACCCCAGAAACCTAGACCCCATCAGACTAGACCCCATCAACCCAGCAGACTAGACCACAGCAGACTAGACCCCACCACCCCAGCAGACTAGACCCCAGCAGACTAGACCCCATCACCCCAGCAGACTAGACCCCATCACCCCAAGCAGACTAAAGCCCATCACCCCAGCAGACTTGACCCCATCACCCCATCAGATTAGACCCCTTTACCCCAGCAGACTAGACTCCATCACCCCAGCAGCCTACACCACATCACCCCAGCAGCCTAGATCCCATCACCCCAGCAGACTAGACCCCATCACCCCAGCAGCCTAGACCCCTTTACCCCAGCAGCCTAGACCCCATCACCCCAGCAGACTAGACCCCATCACCCCAGCAGACTAGACCCCATCACCCCAGCAGCCTAGACCCCATCAGACTAGACCCCATCAACCCAGCAGACTAGACCACAGCAGACTAGACCCCACCACCCCAGCAGACTAGACCCCAGCAGACTAGACCCCATCACCCCAGCAGACTAGACGCCATCACCCCAGCAGACTAGACCCCATCAGTCCAGCAGACTAGACACCATCACCCCAGCAGACTAGACCCCATCACCGCAGCAGGCTAGACCCCATCACCCCAGCAGGCTAGACCCCAGCAGATCAGACCCTATCACCCCAGCAGACTAGACCCCAGCAGACCTACCCCATCACCCCACTAGACTAGACCCCATCACCCCAGCAGACTAGACGCCATCACCCCAGCAGACTAGACCCCATCAGTCCAGCAGACTAGACACCATCACCCCAGCAGACTAGACCCCATCACCGCAGCAGGCTAGACCCCATCACCCCAGCAGGCTAGACCCCAGCAGATCAGACCCTATCACCCCAGCAGACTAGACCCCAGCAGACCTACCCCATCACCCCAGCAGACTAGACCCCATCACCCCAGCATACTAGATCCCATCACCCCAGCATACTAGACCCAATCACCCCGGCAGACTAGACCACATCATCCCAGCATACTAGACCCCATCAGACTAGACCCCATCAACCCAGCAGACTAGACCCCATCAACTCAGCAGATTAGACCCCAGCAGACTAGACCCATCACCCCAGCAGTCTAGATCCCATCAGACTAGACCCCATCAACCCAGCATACTAGACCTCATCACCCCAGCAGACTACACTAAATCAGACTAGACCCCAACACCCCAGAATACTATACCCCATCACCCCAGCATACTAGACCCCATCACCCCAGCATACTACACCCCATCATCCCAGCCTACTAGACCCCATCACCCCAGCAGACTAGACCCCATCACCCCAGCATACTAGACCCCATCACCCCAGCCTACTAGACCCCATCACCCCAGCAGACTAGACCCCATCACCCCAGCAGACTAGACCCCATCACCCCAGCAGACTAGACCCCATAACCCCAGCAGTCTAGACCCCATCAGACTAGACCCCATCAACACAGCAGACTAGACCACAGCAGACTAGACCCATTACCCCAGCAGAATAGACACCGTCACCCAAGCAGACTAGACCCCATCACAAGCAGACTAGACACTATCACCCCAGCATATCAGACCCCATCACCCCAGCATACTAGACCTCATCACCCCAGCCTACTAGACCCCATCACCCCAGCATACTAGACCCAATCACCCCAGCATACTAGACCCCATCATCCCAGCCTACTAGACCCCATCACCCCAGCAGACTAGACCCCATCACCCCAGCATACTAGACCCCATCATCCCAGCCTACTAGACCCCATCACCCCAGCATACTAGACCCCATCACCCCTGCATACTAGACCCAATCACAAGCAGACTAGACACTGTCACCCCAGCATACCAGACCCCATCACCCCAGCATACTAGACCTCATCACCCCAGCCTACTAGACCCCATCACCCCAGCATACTAGACCCCATCACCCCTGCATACTAGACCCAATCACCGCAGCATACTAGACCCCATCATCCCAGCCTATTAGACCCCATCACCCCAGCAGACTAGACCCCATCCCCCCGACAGAATAGACCCCATCACCCCAGCAGTCTAGAACACATCAGGCTAGACCCCATCACCCCAGCAGACTAGACCCCATCACCCCAGCAGACTAGACCCCATCACCCCAGCAGACTAGACCCCATCACCCCAGCAGACTAGACCCCATCACCCCAGTAGACTAGAACCCATCACCCCAGCAGACTAGAACCCATCACCCCAGCAGACTAGAGTCCATCATCCCAGCAGACTAGACACCATCACCCCAGCAGCCTAGACCCCATCACCCCAGCAGACTAGACCCCATCACCCCAGCAGCCTAGACCACATCACCCCAGCAGCCTAGATCCCATCACCCCAGCTGACTAGACCCCATCACCCCAGCACCCTAGACCCAATCAGACTAGACCCCATCAACCCAGCATATAAGACCCCATCACCCAAGCATACTAGACCCCATCACCCCAGCATATTAGACCCCATCATCCCAGCCTACTAGACCCCATCACCCCAGCAGACTAGACCCCATCAACCCAGCAGACTAGACCCCATAACCCCAGCATACTAGACCCCATAACCTCAGCATACTAGACCCCATCAACCAGGCAGACTAGACCCCATCCCCCCGGCAGACTAGACCCCATTACCCCAGCATACTAGACCCCATCACCCCGGCAGACTAGACCCCATCACCCCAGCAGAATAGACCCCATCCCCCCAGCAGAATAGACCCCATCACCCCAGCAGTCTAGACCCCATCACCCCAGCAGTCTAGACCCCATCAGACTAGACCCAATAAGACTAGACCCCATCACCCCAGCAGACTAGACCCCATCACCCCGGCAGACTAGACCCAAATGCCACAGCAGACTAGACCCCATCACCCCAGCAGACTATACCCCATCACGCCAGCATAATAGAACCCATCACCTCAGCAGACTAGACCCCAGCAGACTAGACCCCATCACCCCAGCAGACTAGACCCCATCACCCCAGCATACTAGACCCCTTCACCCCGGCAGACTAGACCCCATCACCCCAGCAGACTAGACCCCATCACCCCAGCAGACTAGACCCCATCACCCATCAGACTAGACCCTATCCTCCCAGCAGACTAGACCCCATCACCCCAGCATACTAGACCCCATCACCCCAGCAGACTAGACCCCATCATCCCAGCCTACTAGACCCCATCACCCCAGCAGACTAGACCCCATCACCCCAGCATACTAGACCCCATCACCCCAGCATACTAGACCCCTTCACCCCGGCAGACTAGACCCCATCACCCCAGCAGACTAGACCCCATCACCCCAGCAGACTAGACCCCATCACCCATCAGACTAGACCCCATCATCCCAGCATACTAGACCCCATCATCCCAGCCTACCAGACCCCATCACCCCGCAGACTCGACCCCTTTACCCCAGCAGACTCGACCCCATCACCCCAGAAGCCTAGATCCCATCACCCCAGCAGCCTAGACCCCATCACCCCAGCAGCCTAGACCCCATCACCCCAGCAAACTAGACCCCATCACCCAATCAGACTAGACACCATTACCCCAGCAGACTAGACCCCATCACCCCAGCATACTAGACACCATCACCCCAGCATACTACACCCCATCATCCCAGCCTATTAGACCCCATCACCCCAGCAGACTAGACCCCATCCCCCCAGCAGACTAGACTCCATCACCCCAGCAGTCTAGACCCCATCAGACTAGACCCCATCACCCCAGCAGTCTAGACCCCATCAGACTAGACCCCATCACCCCAGCAGACTAGACCACATCACCCCAGCAGACTAGACCCCATCACCCCAGTAGACTAGAACCCATCACCCCAGCATACCAGAACCCATCACCCCAGCAGACCAGAACCCATAACCAAGCAGACCTTTGCCCATCATCCCCGCAGACTAGACACCATCACCCACACAGCCTAGACCACTTTACCCCAGCAGACTAGACCCCATCACCCCAGCAGCCTAGACCACATAACCCCAGAAGCCTAGATCACATCACCCCAGCAGACTAGACCCCATCACCCCAGCACCCTAGAACCAATCAGACTAGACCGCATCACCCCAGCATACTAGACCCCATCACCCCAGCATACTAGAACCCATCACCCCAGCAGACTAGACCCCATCACCCCAGCAGCCTAGACCCGATCACCCCAGCAGCCTAGACCCTATCACCCCAGCAGTCTAGACCCCATCAGACTAGAGCCCATCATCCCAGCAGACTAGACACCATCACCCACACAGCCTAGACCCCTTTACCCCAGCAGACTAGACACTATCACCCCAGCAGCCTAGACCACATCACCCCAGCAGCCTAGATTCCATCACCCCAGCAGACTAGACCCCATCACCCAAGCACCCTAGAACCAAATCAGACTAGACCCCATCACCCCAGCATACTACACCCTATCACCCCAGCATACTAGAACCCATAACCCCAGCAGACTAGACCCCATCACCCCAGCAGACTAGACCCCATCACCCCAGCAGACTAGACCCCATCACCCCAGCAGTCTAGACCCCATCAACCCAGCAGAATAGACACCGTCACCCAAGCAGACTAGACCCCATTTCCCAAGCAGACTAGACACTGTCACCCCAGCATACCAGACCCCATCACCCCCGCAGACTCGACCCCTTCACCCCAGCAGACTTGACCCCATCACCCCAGCAGATTAGACCGCCTTTACCCCAGCAGACTAGACCCCATCACCCCAGCAGCCTAGACAACATCACCCCAGCAGCCTAGATCCCATCACCCCAGCAGACTAGACCCCATCACCCCAGCAGCCTAGACCCCATCACCCCCACAGCCTTGACCTAATCACCTCCAAAAGGCTATACCCAATCACCCCAGCAGACTAGACCCTATCAACCCAGCAGACTAGACCCCATCACCCCAGCAGACTAGACCACACCACACTAGACCCCATCACCCCAGCAGACTAGACCCCATCACCCCAGCAGACTAGACCCCATCACCCCAGCAGCCTAGACCCCATCAGACTAGACCCCATCAACCCAGCAGACTAGACCACAGCAGACTAGACCCCACCACCCCAGCAGACTAGACCCCAGCAGACTAGACCCCATCACCCCAGCAGACTAGACGCCATCACCCCAGCAGACTAGACCCCATCACTCCAGCAGACTAGACACCATCACCACAGCAGACTAGACCCCATCACCGCAGCAGGCTAGACCCCATCACCCCAGCAGGCTAGACCCCAGCAGATCAGACCCTATCACCCCAGCAGACTAGACCCCAGCAGACCTACCCCATCACCCCACTAGACTAGACCCCATCACCCCAGCAGCCTAGACCCCATCACCCCCACAGCCTTGACCCCATCACCTCCACAGGCTATACCCCATCACCCCAGCAGACTAGACCCTATCACCCCAGCAGCCTAGACCCCATCACCCCCACAGCGTTGACCCCATCACCTCCACAGGCTATACCCCAGCAGACTAGACCCCATCATCCCAGAAGACTAGACCCCATCACCCCAGCAGACTAGACCCCATCACCCCAAGCAGACTAGAGCCCATCACCCCAGCAGACTTGACCCCATCACCCCAGCAGATTAGACCCCTTTACCCCAGCAGACTAGACTCCATCACCCCAGCAGCCTAGACCACATCACCCCAGCAGCCTAGATCCCATCACCCCAGCAGACTAGACCCCATCACCCCAGCAGCCTAGACCCCATCACCCCCACAGCCTTGACCTAATCACCTCCAAAAGGCTATACCCCATCACCCCAGCAGACTAGACCCTATCAACCCAGCAGACTAGACCCCATCACCCCAGCAGACTAGACCACACCACACTAGACCCCATCACCCCAGCAGACTAGACCCCATCACCCCAGCAGACTAGACCCCATCACCCCAGAAACCTAGACCCCATCAGACTAGACCCCATCAACCCAGCAGACTAGACCACAGCAGACTAGACCCCACCACCCCAGCAGACTAGACCCCAGCAGACTAGACCCCATCACCCCAGCAGACTAGACCCCATCACCCCAAGCAGACTAAAGCCCATCACCCCAGCAGACTTGACCCCATCACCCCAGCAGATTAGACCCCTTTACCCCAGCAGACTAGACTCCATCACCCCAGCAGCCTACACCACATCACCCCAGCAGCCTAGATCCCATCACCCCAGCAGACTAGACCCCATCACCCCAGCAGCCTAGACCCCTTTACCCCAGCAGCCTAGACCACATCACCCCAGCAGCCTAGATCCCATCACCCCAGCAGACTAGACCCTATCAACCCAGCAGAATAGACACCGTCACCCAAGCAGACTAGACCCCATTTCCCAAGCAGACTAGACACTGTCACCCCAGCATACCAGACCCCATCACCCCCGCAGACTCGACCCCTTCACCCCAGCAGACTTGACCCCATCACCCCAGCAGATTAGACCGCCTTTACCCCAGCAGACTAGACCCCATCACCCCAGCAGCCTAGACAACATCACCCCAGCAGCCTAGATCCCATCACCCCAGCAGACTAGACCCCATCACCCCAGCAGCCTAGACCCCATCACCCCCACAGCCTTGACCTAATCACCTCCAAAAGGCTATACCCAATCACCCCAGCAGACTAGACCCTATCAACCCAGCAGACTAGACCCCATCACCCCAGCAGACTAGACCACACCACACTAGACCCCATCACCCCAGCAGACTAGACCCCATCACCCCAGCAGACTAGACCCCATCACCCCAGCAGCCTAGACCCCATCAGACTAGACCCCATCAACCCAGCAGACTAGACCACAGCAGACTAGACCCCACCACCCCAGCAGACTAGACCCCAGCAGACTAGACCCCATCACCCCAGCAGACTAGACGCCATCACCCCAGCAGACTAGACCCCATCACTCCAGCAGACTAGACACCATCACCACAGCAGACTAGACCCCATCACCGCAGCAGGCTAGACCCCATCACCCCAGCAGGCTAGACCCCAGCAGATCAGACCCTATCACCCCAGCAGACTAGACCCCAGCAGACCTACCCCATCACCCCACTAGACTAGACCCCATCACCCCAGCAGCCTAGACCCCATCACCCCCACAGCCTTGACCCCATCACCTCCACAGGCTATACCCCATCACCCCAGCAGACTAGACCCTATCACCCCAGCAGCCTAGACCCCATCACCCCCACAGCGTTGACCCCATCACCTCCACAGGCTATACCCCAGCAGACTAGACCCCATCATCCCAGAAGACTAGACCCCATCACCCCAGCAGACTAGACCCCATCACCCCAAGCAGACTAGAGCCCATCACCCCAGCAGACTTGACCCCATCACCCCAGCAGATTAGACCCCTTTACCCCAGCAGACTAGACTCCATCACCCCAGCAGCCTAGACCACATCACCCCAGCAGCCTAGATCCCATCACCCCAGCAGACTAGACCCCATCACCCCAGCAGCCTAGACCCCATCACCCCCACAGCCTTGACCTAATCACCTCCAAAAGGCTATACCCCATCACCCCAGCAGACTAGACCCTATCAACCCAGCAGACTAGACCCCATCACCCCAGCAGACTAGACCACACCACACTAGACCCCATCACCCCAGCAGACTAGACCCCATCACCCCAGCAGACTAGACCCCATCACCCCAGAAACCTAGACCCCATCAGACTAGACCCCATCAACCCAGCAGACTAGACCACAGCAGACTAGACCCCACCACCCCAGCAGACTAGACCCCAGCAGACTAGACCCCATCACCCCAGCAGACTAGACCCCATCACCCCAAGCAGACTAAAGCCCATCACCCCAGCAGACTTGACCCCATCACCCCAGCAGATTAGACCCCTTTACCCCAGCAGACTAGACTCCATCACCCCAGCAGCCTACACCACATCACCCCAGCAGCCTAGATCCCATCACCCCAGCAGACTAGACCCCATCACCCCAGCAGCCTAGACCCCTTTACCCCAGCAGCCTAGACCACATCACCCCAGCAGCCTAGATCCCATCACCCCAGCAGACTAGACCCTATCAACCCAGCAGACTAGACCCCATCACCCCAGCAGACTAGACCACACCACACTAGACCCCATCACCCCAGCAGACTAGACCCCATCACCCCAGCAGACTAGACCCCATCACCCCAGCAGCCTAGACCCCATCAGACTAGACCCCATCAACCCAGCAGACTAGACCACAGCAGACTAGACCCCACCACCCCAGCAGACTAGACCCCAGCAGACTAGACCCCATCACCCCAGCAGACTAGACGCCATCACCCCAGCAGACTAGACCCCATCAGTCCAGCAGACTAGACACCATCACCCCAGCAGACTAGACCCCATCACCGCAGCAGGCTAGACCCCATCACCCCAGCAGATCAGACCCTTTCACCCCAGCAGACTAGACCCCAGCAGACCTACCCCATCACCCCACTAGACTAGACCCCATCACCCCAGCAGCCTAGACCCCATCACCCCCACAGCCTTAACCCCATCACCTCCACAGGCTATACCCCATCACCCCAGAAGACTAGACCCTTTCAACCCAGCAGACTAGACCCCATCACCCCAGCAGCCTAGACCCCATTACCCCCACAGCCTTGACCCCATCACCTCCACAGGCTATACCCCATCACCCCAGCAGACTAGACCCTATCACCCCAGCAGCCTAGACCCCATCACCCCCACAGCCTTGACCCCATCACCTCCACAGGCTATACCCCAGCAGACTAGACCCCATCATCCCAGAAGACTAGACCCCATCACCCCAGCAGACTAGACCCCATCACCCCAAGCAGACTAGAGCCCATCATCCCAGCAGACTAGACACCATCACCCCAGCAGCCTAGACCCCTTTACCCCAGCAGACTAGATGCCATCACCCCAGCAGCCTAGACCACATCACCCCAGCAGCCTAGATCCCATCACCCCAGCAGACTAGACCCCATCACCCCAGCACCCTAGACCCAATCAGACTAGACCCCATCACCCCAGCATACTAGACCCCATCACCCGAGCAGACTAGACCCCATCGCCCCAGCAGCCTAGACCCCATCACCCCAGCAGCTTAGACCCCATCAGACTAGACCCCATCAACCCAGCAGACTAGACCCCAGCAGACTAGACACCATCACCCCAGCAGTCTAGACCCCATCAGACTAGACCCCATCAACCCAGCAGACTAAACCACAGCAGACTAGACCCATCACCCCAGCAGAATAGACACCGTCACCCAAGCAGACTAGACCCCATCACTCAAGCACACTAGACCCCATCAACCCAGCAGAATAGACACCGTCACCCAAGCAGACTAGACCCCATTACCCAAGCAGACTAGACCCCATCACCCCAGCAGACTAGACCCCATCACCCCAGCAGACTAGCCCCCATCACCACCGCAGACTCGACCCCATCACCCCAGCATACTAGACCCCATCATCCCAGCCTATTAGACCCCATCACCCCAGCAGTCTAGACCACAGAAGACTAGACCCATCACCCCAGCAGACTAGACCCCATCACCCCAGCATACTAGACGCCATCACCCCAGCATACTAGACCACATCATCCAAGGCTATTAGACCCCATCACCACAGCAGACTAGACCCCATCCCCCCATCAGACTAGACCCCATCACCCCAGCAGACTAGACCCCATCACCCCAGCAGCCTAGACCCCATCACCCCCACAGCCTTGACCTAATCACCTCCAAAAGGCTATACCCAATCACCCCAGCAGACTAGACCCTATCAACCCAGCAGACTAGACCCCATCACCCCAGCAGACTAGACCACACCACACTAGACCCCATCACCCCAGCAGACTAGACCCCATCACCCCAGCAGACTAGACCCCATCACCCCAGCAGCCTAGACCCCATCAGACTAGACCCCATCAACCCAGCAGACTAGACCACAGCAGACTAGACCCCACCACCCCAGCAGACTAGACCCCAGCAGACTAGACCCCATCACCCCAGCAGACTAGACGCCATCACCCCAGCAGACTAGACCCCATCACTCCAGCAGACTAGACACCATCACCACAGCAGACTAGACCCCATCACCGCAGCAGGCTAGACCCCATCACCCCAGCAGGCTAGACCCCAGCAGATCAGACCCTATCACCCCAGCAGACTAGACCCCAGCAGACCTACCCCATCACCCCACTAGACTAGACCCCATCACCCCAGCAGCCTAGACCCCATCACCCCCACAGCCTTGACCCCATCACCTCCACAGGCTATACCCCATCACCCCAGCAGACTAGACCCTATCACCCCAGCAGCCTAGACCCCATCACCCCCACAGCGTTGACCCCATCACCTCCACAGGCTATACCCCAGCAGACTAGACCCCATCATCCCAGAAGACTAGACCCCATCACCCCAGCAGACTAGACCCCATCACCCCAAGCAGACTAGAGCCCATCACCCCAGCAGACTTGACCCCATCACCCCAGCAGATTAGACCCCTTTACCCCAGCAGACTAGACTCCATCACCCCAGCAGCCTAGACCACATCACCCCAGCAGCCTAGATCCCATCACCCCAGCAGACTAGACCCCATCACCCCAGCAGCCTAGACCCCATCACCCCCACAGCCTTGACCTAATCACCTCCAAAAGGCTATACCCCATCACCCCAGCAGACTAGACCCTATCAACCCAGCAGACTAGACCCCATCACCCCAGCAGACTAGACCACACCACACTAGACCCCATCACCCCAGCAGACTAGACCCCATCACCCCAGCAGACTAGACCCCATCACCCCAGAAACCTAGACCCCATCAGACTAGACCCCATCAACCCAGCAGACTAGACCACAGCAGACTAGACCCCACCACCCCAGCAGACTAGACCCCAGCAGACTAGACCCCATCACCCCAGCAGACTAGACCCCATCACCCCAAGCAGACTAAAGCCCATCACCCCAGCAGACTTGACCCCATCACCCCAGCAGATTAGACCCCTTTACCCCAGCAGACTAGACTCCATCACCCCAGCAGCCTACACCACATCACCCCAGCAGCCTAGATCCCATCACCCCAGCAGACTAGACCCCATCACCCCAGCAGCCTAGACCCCTTTACCCCAGCAGCCTAGACCACATCACCCCAGCAGCCTAGATCCCATCACCCCAGCAGACTAGACCCTATCAACCCAGCAGAATAGACACCGTCACCCAAGCAGACTAGACCCCATTTCCCAAGCAGACTAGACACTGTCACCCCAGCATACCAGACCCCATCACCCCCGCAGACTCGACCCCTTCACCCCAGCAGACTTGACCCCATCACCCCAGCAGATTAGACCGCCTTTACCCCAGCAGACTAGACCCCATCACCCCAGCAGCCTAGACAACATCACCCCAGCAGCCTAGATCCCATCACCCCAGCAGACTAGACCCCATCACCCCAGCAGCCTAGACCCCATCACCCCCACAGCCTTGACCTAATCACCTCCAAAAGGCTATACCCAATCACCCCAGCAGACTAGACCCTATCAACCCAGCAGACTAGACCCCATCACCCCAGCAGACTAGACCACACCACACTAGACCCCATCACCCCAGCAGACTAGACCCCATCACCCCAGCAGACTAGACCCCATCACCCCAGCAGCCTAGACCCCATCAGACTAGACCCCATCAACCCAGCAGACTAGACCACAGCAGACTAGACCCCACCACCCCAGCAGACTAGACCCCAGCAGACTAGACCCCATCACCCCAGCAGACTAGACGCCATCACCCCAGCAGACTAGACCCCATCACTCCAGCAGACTAGACACCATCACCACAGCAGACTAGACCCCATCACCGCAGCAGGCTAGACCCCATCACCCCAGCAGGCTAGACCCCAGCAGATCAGACCCTATCACCCCAGCAGACTAGACCCCAGCAGACCTACCCCATCACCCCACTAGACTAGACCCCATCACCCCAGCAGCCTAGACCCCATCACCCCCACAGCCTTGACCCCATCACCTCCACAGGCTATACCCCATCACCCCAGCAGACTAGACCCTATCACCCCAGCAGCCTAGACCCCATCACCCCCACAGCGTTGACCCCATCACCTCCACAGGCTATACCCCAGCAGACTAGACCCCATCATCCCAGAAGACTAGACCCCATCACCCCAGCAGACTAGACCCCATCACCCCAAGCAGACTAGAGCCCATCACCCCAGCAGACTTGACCCCATCACCCCAGCAGATTAGACCCCTTTACCCCAGCAGACTAGACTCCATCACCCCAGCAGCCTAGACCACATCACCCCAGCAGCCTAGATCCCATCACCCCAGCAGACTAGACCCCATCACCCCAGCAGCCTAGACCCCATCACCCCCACAGCCTTGACCTAATCACCTCCAAAAGGCTATACCCCATCACCCCAGCAGACTAGACCCTATCAACCCAGCAGACTAGACCCCATCACCCCAGCAGACTAGACCACACCACACTAGACCCCATCACCCCAGCAGACTAGACCCCATCACCCCAGCAGACTAGACCCCATCACCCCAGAAACCTAGACCCCATCAGACTAGACCCCATCAACCCAGCAGACTAGACCACAGCAGACTAGACCCCACCACCCCAGCAGACTAGACCCCAGCAGACTAGACCCCATCACCCCAGCAGACTAGACCCCATCACCCCAAGCAGACTAAAGCCCATCACCCCAGCAGACTTGACCTCATCACCCCAGCAGATTAGACCCCTTTACCCCAGCAGACTAGACTCCATCACCCCAGCAGCCTACACCACATCACCCCAGCAGCCTAGATCCCATCACCCCAGCAGACTAGACCCCATCACCCCAGCAGCCTAGACCCCTTTACCCCAGCAGCCTAGACCACATCACCCCAGCAGCCTAGATCCCATCACCCCAGCAGACTAGACCCTATCAACCCAGCAGACTAGACCCCATCACCCCAGCAGACTAGACCACACCACACTAGACCCCATCACCCCAGCAGACTAGACCCCATCACCCCAGCAGACTAGACCCCATCACCCCAGCAGCCTAGACCCCATCAGACTAGACCCCATCAACCCAGCAGACTAGACCACAGCAGACTAGACGCCACCACCCCAGCAGACTAGACCCCAGCAGACTAGACCCCATCACCCCAGCAGACTAGACGCCATCACCCCAGCAGACTAGACCCCATCAGTCCAGCAGACTAGACACCATCACCCCAGCAGACTAGACCCCATCACCGCAGCAGGCTAGACCCCATCACCCCAGCAGGCTAGACCCCAGCAGATCAGACCCTTTCACCCCAGCAGACTAGACCCCAGCAGACCTACCCCATCACCCCACTAGACTAGACCCCATCACCCCAGCAGCCTAGACCCCATCACCCCCACAGCCTTAACCCCATCACCTCCACAGGCTATACCCCATCACCCCAGAAGACTAGACCCTTTCAACCCAGCAGACTAGACCCCATCACCCCAGCAGCCTAGACCCCATTACCCCCACAGCCTTGACCCCATCACCTCCACAGGCTATACCCCATCACCCCAGCAGACTAGACCCTATCACCCCAGCAGCCTAGACCCCATCACCCCCACAGCCTTGACCCCATCACCTCCACAGGCTATACCCCAGCAGACTAGACCCCATCATCCCAGAAGACTAGACCCCATCACCCCAGCAGACTAGACCCCATCACCCCAAGCAGACTAGAGCCCATCATCCCAGCAGACTAGACACCATCACCCCAGCAGCCTAGACCCCTTTACCCCAGCAGACTAGATGCCATCACCCCAGCAGCCTAGACCACATCACCCCAGCAGCCTAGATCCCATCACCCCAGCAGACTAGACCCCATCACCCCAGCACCCTAGACCCAATCAGACTAGACCCCATCACCCCAGCATACTAGACCCCATCACCCGAGCAGACTAGACCCCATCGCCCCAGCAGCCTAGACCCCATCACCCCAGCAGCTTAGACCCCATCAGACTAGACCCCATCAACCCAGCAGACTAGACCCCAGCAGACTAGACACCATCACCCCAGCAGTCTAGACCCCATCAGACTAGACCCCATCAACCCAGCAGACTAAACCACAGCAGACTAGACCCATCACCCCAGCAGAATAGACACCGTCACCCAAGCAGACTAGACCCCATCACTCAAGCACACTAGACCCCATCAACCCAGCAGAATAGACACCGTCACCCAAGCAGACTAGACCCCATTACCCAAGCAGACTAGACCCCATCACCCCAGCAGACTAGACCCCATCACCCCAGCAGACTAGCCCCCATCACCACCGCAGACTCGACCCTATCACCCCAGCATACTAGACCCCATCATCCCAGCCTATTAGACCCCATCACCCCAGCAGTCTAGACCACAGAAGACTAGACCCATCACCCCAGCAGACTAGACCCCATCACCCCAGCATACTAGACGCCATCACCCCAGCATACTAGACCACATCATCCAAGGCTATTAGACCCCATCACCACAGCAGACTAGACCCCATCCCCCCAGCAGACTAGACGCCATCACCCCAGCATACTAGACCCCATCATCCCAGCCTTTTAGACCCCATCACCCCAGCAGACTAGACCCCATCACCCCAGTAGACTAGAACCCACCACCCCAGCAGACTAGACCCCATCACCCCAGCAGCCTAGACCCCATCAGACTAGACCCCATCACCCCAGCAGACTAGACCCCATCACCCCAGCAGCCTAGACCCCATCAGACTAGACCCCATCAACCCAGCAGACTAGACCACAGCAGACTAGACCCACCACCCCAGCAGACTAGACCCCAGCAGACTAGACCCCATCAACCCAGCAGACTAGACCACAGAAGACTAGACCCATCACCCCAGCAGACTAGACCCCATCACCCCAGCATACTGGACGCCATCACCCCAGCATACTAGACCCCATCATCCCAGCCTATTAGACCACATCACCCCAGCAGACTAGACCCCATCCCCCCAGGAGACTAGACCCCATCACCCCAGCAGTCTAGACCCCATCAGACTAGACCCCATAAGACTAGACCCCATCACCCCAGCAGACTAGACCCCATTACCCCAGTAAACTAGAACCCATCATCCCAGCAGACTAGACCCCATCACCCCAGCAGCCTAGACCCCATCACCCCAGCAGACTAGACCCCATCACCCGAGCAGTCTAGACCCCATCAGACTAGACCCCATCACCCCAGCAGACTAGACCCCATCACCCCAGCAGCCTAGACCCCATCAGACTAGACCCCATCAACCCAGCAGACTAGACCACAACAGACTAGACCCACCACCCCAGCAGACTAGACCCCAGCAGACTAGACCCCAGCAGACCTACCCCATCACCCCACTAGACTAGACCCCATCACCCCAGCAGCCTAGACCCCATCACCCCAGTAGCGTAGACCCCATCACCCCAGCAACCTAGACCCCATCACCCCCACAGCCTAGACCCCATCACCCCAACAGCCTTGACCCCATCACCTCCACAGGCTATACCCCATCACCCCAGCAGACTAGACCCTATCACCCCAGCAGCCTAGACCCCATCACCCCCACAGCCTTGACCCCATCACCTCCACAGGCTATACCCAATCACCCCAGCAGACTAGACCCCATCACCCCAGCAGACTAGACCCCATCACCCCAAGCAGATTAGACCCCATCACCCCAAGCAGACTAGAGCCCATCATCCGAGCAGACTAGACACCATCACCCCAGCAGCCTAGACCCCTTTACCCCAGCAGACTAGACCCCATCACCCAAGCAGCCTAGACCACATCACCCCAGCAGCCTAGATCCCATCACCCCAGCAGACTAGACCCCATCACCCCAGCACCCTAGACCCAATCAGACTAGACCCCATCACCCCAGCATACTAGACCCCATCACCCCAGCATACAAGACCCTATAACCCCAGCATACTAGACCCCATCACCCCAGCAGACTAGACCCCATCACCCGAGCAGACGAGACCCCATCACCCCAGCAGCCTAGACCCCAGCAGACTAGACACCATCACCCCAGCTGTCTAGACCCCATCAGACTAGACCCCATCAACCCAGCAGACTAAACCACAGCAGACTAGACCCATCACCCCAGCAGAATAGACACCGTCACCAAAGCAGACTAGACCCCATCACTCAAGCACACTAGACCCCGTCAACCCAGCAGAATAGACACCGTCACCCAAGCAGACTAGACCCCATTACCCAAGCAGACTAGACCCCATCACCCCAGCAGACTAGACCCCATCACCCCAGCAGACTAGACCCCATCACCCCAGCAGACTAGACCCCATCACCCCAGCAGACTAGACCCCATCACCCCAGCAGACTAGACCCCATCACCACCGCAGACTCGACCCCATCACCCCAGCAGAGTCGACCCCATCACCCCAGCAGATTAGACCCCATCACCCCAGCAGACTAGACACCATCACCCCAGCAGACTAGAACCCATCACCCCAGTAGCCTAGGTCCCATCACCCCAGCAGCCTAGACCCCATCACCCACACAGCCTTGACCTAATCACCTCCACAGGCTATACCCCATCACCCCAGCAGACTAGACCCTATCAACCCAGCAGACTAGACCCCATCACCCCAGCAGACTAGACCACAGCAGACTAGACCCCATCACCCCAGCAGATTGGACCCCATCACCCCAACAGACTAGACTCCATCACCCCAGCAGTCTAGACCCCATCAGACTAGACCCCATCACCCCAGCAGACTAGACCCCATCACCGCAGCAGGCTAGACCCCATCACCCCAGCAGGCTAGACCCCAGCAGATTAGACCCTATCACCACAGCAGACTAGATCCCAGCAGACCTACCCCATCACCCCACTAGACTACACCCCAACACCCCAGCAGCCTAGACCCCATCACCCCAGCAGCCTAGACCCCATCACCCCAGCAGCCTAGACCCCATCACCCCAGAAGACTAGACCCCATCACCCGAGCAGTCTAGACCCCATCAGACTAGACCCCATCACCCCAGCAGACTAGACCCCATCACCCCAGCAGCCTAGACCCCATCAGACTAGACCCCATCAACCCAGCAGACTAGACCACAGCAGACTAGACCCCACCACCCCAGCAGACTAGACCCCAGCAGACTAGACCCCATCACCCCAGCAGACTAGACCCCATCACCCAAGCAGACTAGACCCCATCACCCAATCAGACTCGACCCCATCACCGCAGCAGACTCGACCCCATCACCCCAGCAGACTCGAACCCATCACCCAGGCAGACTAGACCCCATCACCCCAGCAGACTAGACCCCATCACTCCAGCAGCCTAGACCCCATCACCCCAGTAGTCTAGACCCCATCAGACTAGACCCCATCACCCCAGCAGACTAGACCCCATCACCCCAGCATACTAGACCCCATCACCCCAGCATACTAGACCCCATCATCCCAGCCTATTAGACCCCATCACCCCAGCAGACTAGACCCCATCCCCCCAGCAGACTAGACCCCATCACCCCAGCAGTCTAGACCCCATCAGACTAGACCCCACAGGACTAGACCCCATCACCCCAGCAGACTAGACCCCATCACCCCAGTAGACTAAAATCCATCACCCCAGCAGACTAGACCCCATCACCCCAGCAGACTAGACCCCATCATCCCAGTAGACTAGAACCCATCACCCCAGCATACCAGAACCCATCACCCCAGCAGACTAGAACCAATCAGACTAGACCCCATCACCCCAGCATACTAGACCCCATCACCCCAGCATACTAGAACCCATCACCCCAGCAGACTAGACCCCATCATCCCAGTAGACTAGAACCCATCACCCCAGCATACCAGAACCCATCACCCCAGCAGTCTAGAACCAATCAGACTAGACCCCATCACCCCAGCATACTAGACCCCATCACCCCAGCATACTAGAACCCATAACCCCAGCAGACTAGACCCCATCACCCCAGCACACTAGACCCCATCACCCCAGCAGACTAGACCCCATCACCCCAGCAGTCTAGACCCCATCACCCCAGCAGACTAGACCCCATCAACCCAGCAGGATAGACACTGTCACCCACACAGCCTAGACCCCTTTACCCCAGCAGACTAGACCCCATCACCCCAGCAGCCTAGACCACATCACCCCAGCAGCCTAGATCCCATCACCCCAGCACCCTAGAACCAATCAGACTAGACCCCATCACCGCAGCAGGCTAGACCCCATCACCCCAGCAGGCTAGACCACAGCAGATCAGACCCTATCACCCCAGCAGACTAGACCCCAGCAGACCTACCCCATCACCCCACTAGACTAGACCCCATCACCCCAGCAGCCTAGACCCCATCACCCCAGCAGCCTAGACCCCATCACCCCAGCAGCCTAGTCCCCATCACCCCCACAGCCTTGACCCCATCACCTCCAAAGGCTATACCCCATCACACCAGCAGACTAGACCCTATCAACCCAGCAGACCAGACCCCATCACCCCAGAAGACTAGACCCCATCACCCGAGCAGTCTAGACCCCATCAGACTAGACCCCATCACCCCAGCAGACTAGACCCCATCACCCCAGCAGCCTAGACCCCATCAGACTAGACCCCATCAACCCAGCAGACTAGACCACAGCAGACTAGACCCCACCACCCCAGCAGACTAGACCCCAGCAGACTAGACCCCATCACCCCAGCAGACTAGACCCCATCACCCAAGCAGACTAGACCCCATCACCCAATCAGACTCGACCCCATCACCGCAGCAGACTCGACCCCATCACCCCAGCAGACTCGAACCCATCACCCAGGCAGACTAGACCCCATCACCCCAGCAGACTAGACCCCATCACTCCAGCAGCCTAGACCCCATCACCCCAGTAGTCTAGACCCCATCAGACTAGACCCCATCACCCCAGCAGACTAGACCCCATCACCCCAGCATACTAGACCCCATCACCCCAGCATACTAGACCCCATCATCCCAGCCTATTAGACCCCATCACCCCAGCAGACTAGACCCCATCCCCCCAGCAGACTAGACCCCATCACCCCAGCAGTCTAGACCCCATCAGACTAGACCCCACAGGACTAGACCCCATCACCCCAGCAGACTAGACCCCATCACCCCAGTAGACTAAAATCCATCACCCCAGCAGACTAGACCCCATCACCCCAGCAGACTAGACCCCATCATCCCAGTAGACTAGAACCCATCACCCCAGCATACCAGAACCCATCACCCCAGCAGACTAGAACCAATCAGACTAGACCCCATCACCCCAGCATACTAGACCCCATCACCCCAGCATACTAGAACCCATCACCCCAGCAGACTAGACCCCATCATCCCAGTAGACTAGAACCCATCACCCCAGCATACCAGAACCCATCACCCCAGCAGTCTAGAACCAATCAGACTAGACCCCATCACCCCAGCATACTAGACCCCATCACCCCAGCATACTAGAACCCATAACCCCAGCAGACTAGACCCCATCACCCCAGCACACTAGACCCCATCACCCCAGCAGACTAGACCCCATCACCCCAGCAGTCTAGACCCCATCACCCCAGCAGACTAGACCCCATCAACCCAGCAGGATAGACACTGTCACCCACACAGCCTAGACCCCTTTACCCCAGCAGACTAGACCCCATCACCCCAGCAGCCTAGACCACATCACCCCAGCAGCCTAGATCCCATCACCCCAGCACCCTAGAACCAATCAGACTAGACCCCATCACCGCAGCAGGCTAGACCCCATCACCCCAGCAGGCTAGACCACAGCAGATCAGACCCTATCACCCCAGCAGACTAGACCCCAGCAGACCTACCCCATCACCCCACTAGACTAGACCCCATCACCCCAGCAGCCTAGACCCCATCACCCCAGCAGCCTAGACCCCATCACCCCAGCAGCCTAGTCCCCATCACCCCCACAGCCTTGACCCCATCACCTCCAAAGGCTATACCCCATCACACCAGCAGACTAGACCCTATCAACCCAGCAGACCAGACCCCATCACCCCAGCAGACTAGACTCCAGCAGACTAGACCCCATCACCCCAGCAGCCTAGACCCCATCAGACTAGACCCCATCACCCCAGCAGACTAGACCCCATCAGACTAGACCCCATCACCCCAGCAGACTAGACCCCATCACCCCAAGCAGACTAGACCCCATCACCCCAGCAGCCTAGACCCCATCAAACTAGACCCCATCAACCCAGCAGACTAGACCACAGCAGACTAGACCCCATAACCCCAGCAGACTAGACCCCATCACCCCAGCAGACTAGACCCCATCACCCTAGCAGACTAGACCCCATCACCCCAGCAGACTAGACCCCATCACCCCAGCAGACTAGACCCCATCACCCCAGCAGACTAGAACCCATCATCCAAGCAGACTAGACCCCATCACCCAGGCAGACTAGACCCCATCACCCAATCAGACTAGACCCCTTCACCCCAGCAGACTCGACCCCATCACCCCAGCAGGCTAGACCCCATCACCCCAAGCAGACTAGACCCCAGCAGACTAGACCCCATCACCCCAGTAGCCTAGATTCACATAGGCACACCTGTTAATTTAAATGCATTCCAGGTGACTACCTCATGAAGGTGGTTGAGAGAATGCCAAGAGTGTGCAAAGCTGTTATCAAGGCAAAGGGTGTCTACTTTGAAGAAACTTAAATATAAAATATATGTTGATTTGTTTAACACTTTTTTGGTTACTACATGATTCTATATGTGTTATTTCATAGTGTTGATGTCTTCACTGTTATTCTACAATGTAGAAAATAGTAAAAAATAAAGAAAAACCCTTGATTGAGTAGGTGTGTCCAAACTTTTGACTTGTACTGTATTTGAATGAATGAAAATTGTAGCTGAACAAAGTGAATTAAAGTAAAACATCTCCATTAGACAAATATGAAGCGCTATTTAACTATTAATTATCTCAATTATATCTATACAGGCTACATTGATATATAGTCTAGGCAATTTGACTCTGGCGGAACGAATAGGACCACTGACTGAACAGTAGATAACATTTCCATTCAAATCATTTTCATGTAAGTATAGACGCTAACATTAGACGACGAAAATGCAGCCTGGTGTCAAGGTACCAAATAATATGTGTATGATCCCATTACGCGCGGAAAGAACCGTGAGACATAGACAATTATTTCATTTCAAGGTTTTGGATGATATTCTATGATTCTGTCTCTAGATCTAATAAACATGTCAAATGAAAACTAGAATATAATAACCTGTAGATTAAATCAATGTTAGATTATTATATTTCTGTTTCGTATCATATTCCCGTAGCCTATTTTACGCGCCGTTCGTTCCAATAATAACCTACCCGGTTGCGCGTGATTATAAACCGCAATTCCATAGGCTAGATCATAGATTATTTTCAAATAATATATTACTCATATTAAGAAAATATTTGTACTAAGTATTTTCATAAAGAGACATTGCCTACTTTAGCAAGCACCTTGTTGCATCCGATACAATTCACCACGGCTGTAACGGAACAGGGATACAGCAAGTCTCACCAGATGATCTAGTGACTTCTCTCCACAATCACATACACACAGCGTAATAAAAGACAAGCTAAGAAGAGAGTGAATGAATGGAAAAAAATGGCACTTACACTGAAAAGAGGCAGAAACTCCCACCATGCGTTACGGTGTTGAGGGCAAAATAATAATTTCCAGCCAGTCTCTGACTCGTCCACTCGATATGTTACAACGACGAATGTTTCTCCGTCCAGTCTATTAGAATACGGCTCCAAAGTCAGAACCGTCCGTCAGAACTTCAGAACACACCAGTAAAACCGATATGTTAGAATGACGAATGTTTCTCCGTCCAGTCTATTAGAATACGGCTCCAAAGTCAGAACCGTCCGTCAGAACTTCAGAACACACCAGCAAAACCGATATGTTAGAATGACGAATGTTTCTCCGTCCAGACTATTTTGAATACGGCTCCAAAGTCAGAGCTTCAGCAAAACCGCAGGGTGGCAAAGATTCTTCATTCAGTGGACAGAATTCTGGATGGAACGAAACTGAACGGGTGTTCGAGTTGAGCGCAGCTAGAGAAAACACCAAGATGATGCGAAGCTCCAAAACATTAACTACCGCTTCTGTCTGTTCTGCTTTCTGTAATTGAAAGCCTTTTTATCTTCTAAAAATGTTGATAATTTCGTTTATAGATATAGGGTAGTCTAGAATTAGAGATGAATGACCACACGTTCGGATTTGCCTTTTCATACGTCTCGCGCGCCTGCCGGTTTTGTATCGGTTGCGGTTCGAACGAGGAATAGAATAGTGGTGCTTCCTTCGCCTGCAGCTGGGTTCGGTCGGTCGGTCGGTCGGCGGAGTTCCAGGACCCAGGTGGAGGGAGGCCAGGAGGTGTGGGCGGGCTCCCAGCGGTGGGAGGAGGCGTGGGTGACAGGCGGAGGCGTCTGTCCCAAAACAGGTTGTAGAGGTCAAGTAGAAGTGTATAACAACGATATACTAGTACGGATTGTCCAGGTTATTTTATTACCCTGTCGTTCAGAAGGACTACTGAGCTCTGCCTCTATCTGAGGAATGGCTGTGATCCCGTCTGTCTCTGACTGTTCTTCGCAAGAGTGCGAGTCAAGTAGATACGCGCACAGATAGTGGTCTGCCCAATGATGTGTAAACCCTGGATTGCTGTTTAGGTGTTGGCCAGTGAGACGTTTTGACTTGAATCCACCGGTCGGCCATATTGGTACTCCCCAGTAGGAGCAATCCTCCACAGGAATGAATGGAATTCCACAGTATTTCAGTAAAATGTTTCAAGGAGAAACGTACATGCATTTAATTTATTTTGTTGTTGTAGTCATTTATAATGTTTTATGTTTAACTCATCAAATCATTTATAAAAGTATGCATTAAGCTGTCTGTAATATAATAAATTTGGCAACGCGAATGTAGACATTAAAAAATTCATTTATTTATCTTCCAAACAATTTTTTTACAACGGTTGGGGAGAAACAAGATGGAAACGAGGTATCTTCAACACAGCGCCCCCTGTCAAATAAAATAAAATAAAGTTTATTTGTCACGTGCGCCAAATACAACAGGTGTAGGTAGACCTTACAGTGAAATGCTTACTTACAGGCTCTAACCAATAGTGTGAAAAAAGTGTGTGTGTGTGTGTGTGTGTGTGTGTGTGTGTGTGTGTAGGTAAGTAAAGAAATAAAACAACAATAAAAAGACATTTGAAAAAAGAGTAGCGAGGCTAGAAACAGACACCGGTTAGTCAGACTGATTGAGGTAGTATGTACATGTAGGTATCGTTAAAGCGACTATGCATCTATGATGAACAGAGAGTAGCAGAAGCGTAAAAAGAGGGGTTGGCGGGTGGTGAAACACAATGCAGATAGCCCGGTTAGCTAATATGCGGGAGCACTGTTTGGTCGGGCCAATTTAGATAGTATGTACATGAATGTATGGTTAAAGTGACTATGCATGTATGATAAACAGAGAGAAGCAGCAGCGTAAAAGATGGGTTGGGGGGGCACACAATGCAAATAGCCCAGGTAGCCATTTGGTTACCTGTTCATGAGTCTTATGGCTTGGGGGAAAAAACTGTTGAGAAGCCTTTTTGTCCTAGACTTGGCACTCCGGTACCGCTTGCCATGCGGTAGTAGAGAGAACAGTCTATGACTGGGGTGGCTGGGGTCTTTGACAATTTTTAGGGCCTTCCTCTGACACCAGCTGGTGTAGAGGTACTGGATGGCAGGCAGCTTTGCACCAGTGATGTACTGGGCCGAATGCACTACCTTCTGAAGTGCCTTGCAGTCGGAGGCCGAGCAAATGCCGTACCAGGCAGTGATGTAAGTGGGTCAGGATGCTCTCGATGGTGCAGCTGTAGAGCCTTTTGAGGATCTGAGGACCCATGCCAAATCTTTTTAGTTTACTGAGGCGGAATAGGCTTTGTCGTGCCCTCTTCACGACTGTCTTGGTGTGTTTGGACCAATCCAGTTTGTTGTTGATGTGGACACCAAGGAATTTGAAGCTCTCAACCTGCTTCACTACAGCCCCGTCGATGAGAATGGGGACGTGCTCAGTGTTCCTTTTCCTGTAGTCCACAATCATCTCCTTAGTCTTGGTTACGTTGAGAGAGAGGTTGTTATTCTGGCACCACCCAGCCAGGTCTCTGACCTCCTCCCTATAAGCTGTCTCGTCGTTGTCGGTGATCAGGCCTACCACTGTTGTCATCTATAAACTTAATAATGGTGTTGGAGTCGTGCTTGGCCATGCAGTCGTGGGTGAAAAGGGAGTACGAGAGGGGACTGAGCACGCACCCCTGGGGAGCTCCAGTGTTGAGGATCAGCGTGGCAGATGTGTTGCTACCTACCCTCATCACCTGGGGGCGGCCTGTCAGAAAATCCAGGATAAAGTTTCAGAGGGAGGTGTTTAGTCCCATGTTCCTTAGCTTGGTGATGAATTTTGAGGGTACACGTTGTTACGGAGTCTAGTTGATAGGTAATCGACTAGCCGGACTGTTCCCCGGGGCAACTCTGAGGAGTTTAATGGGCAGCGAATGCAGGCATATCTACCGGCACAATCTCACCCTCACAGCACGACAACAGTGTGATGCAAAGGCAATATTGGATGCATTGGAGAATTACTTCAAACCCGCCAGAAACGTAATTTATGAGCGGTTCGTTTTCGGAAGCTGTAAACAGGAAGAGGGTGAGTCAGTACACAACTTTGTAATCCGTTTGAGAGAGAAATCCGCCACTTGTGAATACGGGGGATTGAAAGATGAATTGATTCGTGACAAAATAGTGCTGGGAATTGCAAATGAGGATACACGCCGGAGTCTACTGAGAGAGAGAGACTTAACATTAGTAACTGCCATCGAAATGTGCCGCACTGCTGAAGTCACAGACATGAGAATGAGAGCAATGGAAATCGAAACCCCACGCTCCGACGTTGATACTGTTCACGCTGTTGCTAGGCAGACATTCAGACTAAACCAATCGAGGCAGAGCAATTCACCACGAACGGTGAACACAGAGAGCCCCGTAGCATGTAAATACTGTGGGAATACACACACACGTGGCAAAGAGCACTGCCCTGCCTACGGAAAACCATGCAGAGCTTGTGGAACTAATAATCATTTTGCAAAAGTGTGTCTCAAAAGCAAAATAAGGGTGAGTGAGGGCAAGATTCACTGTGTTGATGATGTCACTCAATGTTCAGAGCTGAAAAGTGAAAGTGACATTTACATGCATGAATCCATTGGGGCTGTACACTCGAGGGAAGAAATGGTTTGTGACACTACGATTACACAACAAGCAACAACAATGTCAACTGAATTCTGGTGCTACATGCAACGTAATGAGCTACAAAGACAAAATCAATCTGGCACCTGACACACATCTATTGCCCAGCGATACTAGACTAAAGCTGTACTCAGGAGAGCTAATGAGCTCTATGGGCACCTTTGAGACCGAATGTGTTATTCGGGGACGCAAACACAAGCTGGAGTTTGAGATTGTAAAAACCAGTCAACATCCTCTCCTCTCAGGTTCTACATGCGAACGCCTGGGACTGATGCAGTTCAATGTACCAAATGACCTGCACATTGTGGATCATGTCCAGCATGGACCCCTGTCCAAAGAACAACTACTCAGCAGATATGACGATGTATTCAACATGCCCGTTGAATCTGTGCCTGGGGAGGTACACTTTGAAGTGGATGAGAGCATCACTCCAGTCCAGTGTGCTCCTCGCAATGTGCCCTGCATAATGAAAGTGGCTGTGAAGGCCCAGCTGGACAAGTATGAGGCCGATGGCTACATGACATCTGTGACTGAACCAACTGACTGGATCAGCAATATGGTCATAGTGAAAAAAACAGAGAAGCTGAGGGTCTGCATCGACCCAAAGCATCTGAACCAAGCACTGAAACGATCCCACTACATCATGCCAACACTGGAGGATGTCCTCTATAAGCTTCCCAAGACCAGGATTTTCACCTTGGTGGATGCCCGAGATGCATTCCTTCAATGCAAGCTGGATGAAGAAAGCAGCCTCATGACTACCTTCTGGACCCCCTGGGGTCGGAAACGCTGGCTCAAGCTCCCATTTGGTGTCTCAGTAGTGCCTGAGATATACCAACGCAAAGCAGCTCGAGTTACTGGCTGGGCTCAAGGGCATTGAACCCATCGCCGATGATGTCCTTATCGTAGGCTGTGGTGACACAGACGAAGAAGCAGAACGCGACCACGATGTGAAGTTCCTGGCACTGATGGAGCGCTGCTGATCAGTTAAGCTTCTTCTTGGCCTGAAGAAGCTGCAGTTCAAGGTGAAAGACGTCCATTTCCATGGCCACATTCTCTCGGCCAAAGGCCTGAAGCCGGACCCAGACAAGGTCAGAGCGATCCTCAACATGCCAAACCCGTCTGATGCAAAAGGCCTGAAGCCGGACCCAGACAAGGTCAGAGCGATCCTCGACATGCCAAACCTGTCTGATGCAAAAGGCCTGAAGCCGGACCCAGACAAGGTCAGAGCGATCCTCGACATGCCAAACCCGTCTGATGCAAAAGGCCTGACGCCGGACCCAGACAAGGTCAGAGTGATCCCCGACATGCCAAACCCGTCTGATGCAAAAGGCCTGAAGCCGGACCCAGACAAGGTCAGAGCGATCCCCGACATGCCAAACCCCTCTGATGCAAAAGGAGTACAGCGTCTCATCGGCTTTGCAAACTATCTTGCAAAGTTCATGCCACACCTATCACCATCTGTGAGCCTCTGCACCGGTTGCTGGACAAAGACACAGCATGGCACTGGCTACCCAAGCACGAGGCCGCAGTGCAGGAGATGAAATTTCTGGCTTCATCCATGCCAGTGTTGCGCTACTACGACGTCATGAAGCCTGTCACAATCCAGAGCGACTCCAGCCAAAGGGGACTTGGATGCTGCCTTATGCAGGAAGGCCAGCACGTTGCGTTTGCCTCGAGAGCGCTCACCCCCACCGAACACAACTATGCACAAATTGAGAAAGTGTGCCTCAGCATCGTCTTCTCCTGCCAGCGATTCCATCACTACTTATATGGGCGAGACCTGGTCATCGCTGAAACTGACCACAAACCACTCATTGCCATATTCAGTAAATCTCTCCTCAACGCGCCCAAGAGGCTTCAAAGCATGCTCCTGACTCTGCAAAACTACAGCCTGAAGGTCATTTACAAGCCAGGACCAGAGATGTACATCAGCGACACACTGAGCAGGGCAACAACACAATGTACAGGCAGAGGCACTGTCTATCAGTGGCAGGCCATCTGTTCGCTACAGCAGGAACAACAAGATGTTCAACAGATCAATCAGGCAGACTACTTAAACGTCACAGATCACCGCCTAGCCCAGATAAAGCAACACACTGACAAGGACGAACACCTACAGTCACTGAAGTCCATGGCTCTCGCAGGTTGGCCATACCTGAAAGAGGAGACACCTTTCGAGATGAGATCAGCGTGCAAAATGGCGTCTTGTTCAGAGGTCAGAAGGTCATTATTCCCAAATCACTACGTCCAGAGATACCCGCATACACTTACCCGCATACACTCCAGTCACGTTGGAGGTGATGCATGCTACCGCCAGGCTCGTGAAACATTATACTGGCCAAACATGCAAGCAGAAATTAAAGACTTTGTCAGCAACTGTACCACATGCAACGAGTACGCTCATGAACAGCAAAAGGAAACCATGATGTCACACGAACTGCCCACAAGGGCCTGGCAAATCGTCAGCATGGACTTATTCAGCCACAGACAAAAGGACTATCTTCTCATCGTGGATCACTACTCTGACTTTTGGGAAATTGAACTGCTCCCTGACTTGTCTGCAGAGACGGTCATAGACCGCTGCAAGGCGCAGTTTGCAAGGCAAGGTCAGCCTGACAAGGTAATCACGGACAATGGCCCACAATTCACTGCACAGTTCAAGCGTTTCACCTCAGAATGGGAGTTTGACCACGTGACCTCCTCTCCAAGACACCCAAAAGCAAATGGCAAGGCAGAATCAGCTGTCAAGATTGCAAAAAACCTGTTAAGCAGGGCCTTGCGCGACAGCAACGACCCATGGAAAGCGATCTTACAGTGGAGGAACACACCCACCGAAAACATGGACAGCAGCCCAGCACAACGCCTTCTGTCCAGACGTCTGAAGACTACCATCCCCGTAGCTAACAAGCTACTTGAGCCCTGCGTCATGGTTGGCATCACGGACAAACTGCGTCACAGAAAGCAGCTCGCTAAGTGCTTCTACGACCGGACTGCTCGGGACCTACCAGAGCTGGTGATGGGTGAAACGATAAGAATGAAACCGCTGCCGGGAGACCACACAGGACTTTGGAGGCTGGGCACATGCCTGCAGAGAGTTGCACCACGTTCTTACCTGGTGGATGTTGGTGGCTCCCTCTATCGTCGCAATTGGGTGGATCTGCGTGTAGCAGAGCAGACAAACCAGAACACGCCATACACTCATCTAGATGAGCTGGATCACAGTCCAGGCCTAAGGGTAAGGGGCGCAGAATTGAGACATGGGCCAACTGAAGGTGAGGCTTCTACCTCACCAAGCTCTCCAGCTCGTGCCCCTAATCCTACCCCTGTCAGAGCCAATACTTACTCACGGGTGGGTCGGCTGTGCAAGCCACCGGACAAGCTTACTCTGTAAGCAAGGGACTGGTAACTTGCCCTCGGTTAATTAAAATCTATATTTTTTTCTTAAATAATTAAATTACAATTAAAAAAGGAAGATGACAACCGAAGTAAAAAAGAAAATGTAATGCTTTTTCTATTGTTATGATCTGACTGTTAAGAACTTAATGTTGTGCCTTTATGTTTGCACTTTCTATTGAAGAGGATGATGTTACGGAGTCTAGTTGATAGGTAATCGACTAGCCGGACTGTTCCCCGGGACTCCAGTTGTAGGGATTTGTACAATGCACAAACAAGGCTATTGAACCTGACATTGGTGTCTGTCTTAATCAGTAATCAGTAGTGTAAGTGAGTGTTTTGCATGCATGAATGTGATAATGCAGGGTGTTGAAAGGTGCCAAAGCAAACAAACAAAAGGCCACCAAGAACCACAACACAATCTACAAAGGTGTCTGCATGGAGAGAGTCTCTCCCATGAATATGGAAGAGGTCTATTTATCCTGGGACACACCGGGCCCAGGTGTTTCCCATGAAGCTGACGACCCTCCCAACTCCGCCCACCGGCATCCTAATAAGGAAACAAGAACAAAGACAGAATACGGCAGACGGGAGGGTCGTCACAAGAGCGTGATCACACAGTCGTCCGGAACAGCTGATGCTCTCATGCATGTCTCAGTGTTGCTAGCCTCGAAGCAAGCATAGAAGTGATTTAGCTCGTCTGGTAGGCTCGTGTCACTGGGCAGCTCACGGCTGTGCTTCCCTTTGTACATTGACAGGATACCGGGGGCCCGGGGCATTATTTATCCAGTCCGGACACCAGGGGCCTGGGGCTTCATTACAAATCCATATCCTGTCATGTTGCAGTGACTCTTGTGCTTCCAGGTATGTTTATAATGTGTGAAGAAGTTCATACGTTGTGTCCGTAGACCCAAAAAGCAAATCTGGTCTGTCATCCATCTGACCAGCATTATATAGGTAACACTCACCACTAAGCCATCCATCCTCAACCTCCTGTAGGTGTACAGGCAAGCATTGCTGTTCTGCAGAATGAACGAGTCGTGCGTTTCACCTGGCCGCCACATTCAGTGTAAATCACTTAACCTTTCACCTGCACACTAAGAGTGTAAACCTTTTCTGTTCACATACTGTAGTTGAACTCGTTTTGGGACGGTTATTTTATGGCGATGTGGGGGGGGGGGGGGTCTATGCCTCCGTTCGTATTTGGGAACCCATTGATTGCACCATGGTAAAGAAACCCCTCTTGACTTCAGACTGTTGTACCATGGTAAAGAAACCCCTCTATGGTGTATGGAAATTGTACACTAAGACTGTTCTGTAATTTCAACAGTAAAACACTGTAGAATGTACAGAAAAACACCTTAACAATGAATCAAATCAAATTGCATTTGTCACATACATGTGTTTAATAATTAATTAATATCGTTTACATACTGTATCTTGCATTACTCATCTCATATGAACATACTATATTATATTCTACTGTATCTTAGTCTATGCATTACTCATCTCATATGAATATACTAAATCAAATCAAATCAAATCAAATTTTATTTGTCACATACACATGGTTGCAGATGTTAATGCGAGTGTAGCGAAATGCTTGTGCTTCTAGTTCCGGCCATGCAGTAATAACCAACAAGTAATCTAACTAACAATTCCAAAACTACTGTCTTGTACACAGTGTGAGGGGATAAAGAATATGTACATAAGGATATATGAATGAGTGATGGTACAGAGCAGCATAGGCAAGATACAGTAGATGGTATCGAGTACAGTATATACATATGAGATGAGTATGTAAACAAAGTGGCATAGTTAAAGTGGCTAGTGATACATGTATTACATAAGGATACAGTCGATGATATAGAGTACAGTATATACGTATGCATATGAGATTAATAATGTAGGGTAAGTAACATTATATAAGGTAGCATTGTTTAAAGTGGCTAGTGATATATTTACATCATTTCCCATCAATTCCCATTATTAAAGTGGCTGGAGTTGAGTCAGTGTCAGTGTGTTGGCAGCAGCCACTCAATGTTAGTGGTGGCTGTTTAACAGTCTGATGGCCTTGAGATAGAAGCTGTTTTTCAGTCTCTCGGTCCCAGCTTTGATGCACCTGTACTGACCTCGCCTTCTGGATGATAGCGAGGTGAACAGGCAGTGGCTCGGGTGGTTGATGTCCTTGATGATCTTTATGGCCTTCCTGTAACATCGGGTGGTGTAGGTGTCCTGGAGGGCAGGTAGTTTGCCCCCGGTGATGCGTTGTGCAGACCTCACTACCCTCTGGAGAGCCTTACGGTTGAGGGCGGAGCAGTTGCCGTACCAGGCGGTGATACAGCCCGCCAGGATGCTCTCGATTGTGCATCTGTAGAAGTTTGTGAGTGCTTTTGGTGACAAGCCGAATTTCTTCAGCCTCCTGAGGTTGAAGAGGCGCTGCTGCGCCTTCTTCACAATGCTGTCTGTGTGAGTGGACCAATTCAGTTTGTCCGTGATGTTTCGCCGAGGAACTTAAAACTTGCTACCCTCTCCACTACTGTTCCATCGATGTGGATAGGGGGGTGTTCCCTCTGCTGTTTCCTGAAGTCCACAATCATCTCCTTAGTTTTGTTGACGTTGAGTGTGAGGTTATTTTCCTGACACCACACTCCGAGGGCCCTCACCTCCTCCCTGTAGGCCGTCTCGTCGTTGTTGGTAATCAAGCCTACCACTGTTGTGTCGTCCGCAAACTTGATGATTGAGTTGGAGGCGTGCGTGGCCACGCAGTCGTGGGTGAACAGGGAGTACAGGAGAGGGCTCAGAACGCACCCTTGTGGGGCCCCAGTGTTGAGGATCAGCGGGGGTTGTTGCCTACCCTCACCACCTGGGGGCGGCCCGTCAGGAAGTCCAGTACCCAGTTGCACAGGGCGGGGTCGAGACCCAGGGTCTCGAGCTTGATGACGAGCTTGGAGGGTACTATGGTGTTGAATGCCGAGCTGTAGTCAATGAACAGCATTCTCACATAGGTATTCCTCTTGTCCAGATGGGTTAGGGCAGTGTGCAGTGTGGTTGAGATTGCATCGTCTGTGGACCTATTTGGGCGGTAAGCAAATTGGAGTGGGTCTAGGGTGTCAGGTAGGGTGGAGGTGATATGGTCCTTGACTAGTCTCTTAAAGCACTTCATGATGACGGAAGTGAGCGCTACGGGGCGGTAGTCGTTTAGCTCAGTTACCTTAGCTTTCTTGGGAACAGGAACAATGGTGGACCTCTTGAAGCATGTGGGAACAGCAGACTGGTATAGGGATTGATTGAATATGTCCGTAAACACACCGGCCAGCTGGTCTGCGCATGCTCTGAGGGCGCGGCTGGGGATGCCGTCTGGGCCTGCAGCCTTGCGAGGGTTAACACGTTTAAATGTCTTACTCACCTCGGCTGCAGTGAAGGAGAGACCGCAAGTTTTCGTTGCAGGCCGTGTCAGTGGCACTGTATTGTCCTCAAAGCGGGCAAAAAAGTTATTTAGTCTGCCTGGGAGCAGGACATCCTGGTCCGTGACTGGGCTGGATTTCTTCCTGTAGTCCGTGATTGACTGTAGACCCTGCCACATGCCTCTTGTGTCTGAGCCGTTGAATTGAGATTCTACTTTGTCTCTGTACTGACGCTTAGCTTGTTTGATAGCCTTGCGGAGGGAATAGCTGCACTGTTTGTATTCGGTCATGTTACCAGACACCTTGCCCTGATTAAAAGCAGTGGTTCGCGCTTTCAGTTTCACGCGAATGCTGCCATCAATCCACGGTTTCTATATTATATTCTACTGTATCTTAGTCTATGCATTACTCATCTCCTATGAATATATTATATTCTATTCTACTGTATCTTAGTCTATGCCGCTCTGACATCGCTCGTCCAAATATTCATGTATTCTTAATTCCTCATTCCTTTACTTTAGATTGTTTGATATTACTTGTTAGATATTACAGCATTGTTGGAGCTAGGAACACAAGCATTTAGTTAGATACTACTGCACTGTTGGATACTACTGCACTGTTGGATACTACTGCACTGTCAGATACTACTGCACTGTTGGAGCTAGGAACACATGCATTTAGTTAGATATTACTGCATTGTTAGAGCTAGAAACACCAGCATTTAGTTAGATTTTTCTGCACTGTTGGAGCTAGGAACACAAGCATTTAGTTAGATATTACTGCATTGTTAGAGCTAGAAACACAAGCATTTAGTTAGATACTACTGCGCTGTCGGAGCTAGAAACACAAGCATTTATTTAGATACTACTGCACTGTTGGAGCTAGGAACACAAGCATTTAGTTAGATACTACTGCACTGTCGGAGCTAGAAACACAATAATTTAGTTAGATACTACTGCACTGTCGGAGCTAGAAACACAAGCATTTCGCTAAACCCGCAATAACATCTGCTAAAGTTACATTATTAAAGTAACTAGTCATCCATTTATTAAAGTGGTTTCAATGTAGGCAGCAGTCGCTCTGTGCTAGTGATGGCTATTTAACAGTTTGATGGCCTTGAGATAGAAGCTGTTTTTCAGTCTCTCAGTCCCAGCTTAGATGCACCTGTACTGACCTCGCCTTCTGGATGATAGCGGGGTGAACAGGCAGTGGCTCGGGTGGTTGTTGTCCTTGATGATCATTTTGGCCTTCCTGTGACATCGGGCGCTGTAGGTGTCCTGGAGGGCAATTAGTTTTCCCCCGGTGATGCGATGGGCTGACCGCACCACCCTCTGGACAGCCCTGCGGTTGTAGGCAGTGCAGTTGCTAGCCAGTATGTTAGCTATTATTATTATTACTATTATTATTGGCAAGTTTATGGCTACTTAGTGAGCAAGGTTATCGTGACAAACAATTGTAGCCATGGCTGACGCTTAGTGATCAAATGATAAACATGTTCTGGTCATGGTTAACCATATTGTTTTTCAGAAAAGGTGTAAACCTAAAAAACAAAACGCATGTCCATGTCCTCTTTTTTTCAAGATGTTGTCGATTTAAACAGACAGAATACATTGTTTTGATTTCAATCAGTAACTATCAGACAGTGTTGAGGAGCTGTTCCCCACTGACCAACAATCAGTAACTATCAGACAGTGTTGAGGAGCTGTTCCCCACTGACCAACAATCAGTAACTATCAGACAGTGTTGAGGAGCTGTTCCCCACTGACCAACAATCAGTAACTATCAGACAGTGTTGAGGAGCTGTTCACCACTGACCTACAATCAGTAACTATCAGACAGTGTTGAGGAGCTGTTCCCCAATGACCTACAATCAGTAACTATCAAGACAGTGTTGAGGAGCTGTTCCCCAATGACCTACAATCAGTAACTATCAGACAGTGTTGAGGAGCTGTTCACCACTGACCTACAATCAGTAACTATCAGACAGTGTTGAGGAGCTGTTCACCACTGACCTACAATCAGTAACTATCAGACAGTGTTGAGGAGCTGTTCACCACTGACCAACAATCAGTAACTATCAGACAGTGTTGAGGAGCTGTTCCCCACTGACCTACAATCAGTAACTATCAGACAGTGTTGAGGAGCTGTTCCCCAATGACCTACAATCAGTAACTATCAGACAGTGTTGAGGAGCTGTTCCCCACTGACCAACAATCAGTAACTATCAGACAGTGTTGAGGAGCTGTTCCCCACTGACCTACAATCAGTAACTATCAGACAGTGTTGAGGAGCTGTTCCCCAATGACCTACAATCAGTAACTATCAAGACAGTGTTGAGGAGCTGTTCCCCACTGACCAACAATCAGTAACTATCAGACAGTGTTGAGGAGCTGTTCCCCACTGACCAACAATCAGTAACTATCAGACAGTGTTGAGGAGCTGTTCACCACTGACCTACAATCAGTAACTACCAAGACAGTGTTGAGGAGCTGTTCCCCACTGACCAACAATCAGTAACTATCAGACAGTGTTGAGGAGCTGTTCCCCACTGACCTACAATCAGTAACTAGCAAGACAGTGTTGAGGAGCTGTTCCCCACTGACCAACAATCAGTAACTATCAGACAGTGTTGAGGAGCTGTTCCCCACTGACCAACAATCAGTAACTACCAAGACAGTGTTGAGGAGCTGTTCCCCACTGACCAACAATCAGTAACTATCAGACAGTGTTGAGGAGCTGTTCCCCACTGACCAACAATCAGTAACTATCAGACAGTGTTGAGGAGCTGTTCCCCACTGACCAACAATCAGTAACTACCAAGACAGTGTTGAGGAGCTGTTCCCCACTGACCTACAATCAGTAACTATCAAGAGTGTTGAGGAGCTGTTCCCCACTGACCAACAATCAGTACTTGCAATCCCAACAAGGCCTTATGCAGTGAAATTGCGAAATCCATTGTAAAGCAGTACACAAAGACTTTTGGACGAGGAAGGAGAACCACTTGGCATTGGGTACCACTTCCTGTTCACTAACATTAAAACCAGAGTGGAACACAAAAATTGCAACCGCACGTTAGATAGATTCCGTAGACCCAAGAGGAAGAGGAAGTCAGTGGACAGGCTAAAACAGCAAGATCCAAGGTTGACAGTTATAGCTGCATAGACCCAAGAGGAAGAGGAAGTCAGTGGACAGGCTAAAACAGTAAGATCCAAGGTCGACAGTTACAGCTGCATAGACCCAAGAGGAAGAGGAAGTCAGTGGACAGGCTAAAACAGTAAGATCCAAGGTCGACAGTTACAGCTGCATGGACCCAAGAGGAAGAGGAAGTCAGTGGACAGGCTAAAACAGTAAGATCCAAGGTCGACAGTTATAGCTGCATAGACCCAAGAGGAAGAGGAAGTCAGTGGACAGGCTAAAACAGTAAGATCCAAGGTCGACAGTTACAGCTGCATAGACCCAAGAGGAAGAGGAAGTCAGTGGACAGGCTAAAACAGTAAGATCCAAATCTCGACAGTTATAGCTGCATAGACCCAAGAGGAAGAGGAAGTCAGTGGACAGGCTAAAACAGTAAGATCCAAGGTCGACAGTTATAGCTGCATAGACCCAAGAGGAAGAGGAAGTCAGTGGACAGGCTAAAACAGTAAGATCCAAATCTCGACAGTTATAGCTGCATAGACCCAAGAGGAAGAGGAAGTCAGTGGACAGGCTAAAACAGTAAGATCCAAGGTCGACAGTTATAGCTGCATAGACCCAAGAGGAAGAGGAAGTCAGTGGACAGGCTAAAACAGTAAGATCCAAGGTCGACAGTTACAGCTGCATAGACCCAAGAGGAAGAGGAAGTCAGTGGACAGGCTAAAACAGTAAGATCCAAATCTCGACAGTTATAGCTGCATAGACCCAAGAGGAAGAGGAAGTCAGTGGACAGGCTAAAACAGTAAGATCCAAATCTCGACAGTTATAGCTGCATAGACCCAAGAGGAAGAGGAAGTCAGTGGACAGGCTAAAACAGTAAGATCCAAATCTCGACAGTTATAGCTGCATCAACTGGCAACCAAAGGACCTTCCAGAGAAAGAAACCCCAGACTCCCTGGAAAACAAGAGTCAGGTCATTGCGACCATTTTCAGCTGTGTGGGCCCCAGAGTTGCAGACAAGAACTTCTACCTGTCACGCCCTGGCCATAGAGAGGCTTTTATTCTCTATTTTGGTTAGACTCCTGAACAGCTAATCAAAGGGCTACCCAGACCCCTCTTCTACGCTGCTGCTACTCTCTGTTTATTATCTATGCATAGTCACCTTAACTCTACCGACATGTACCTATTACCTCAATTACCTCGATTAACCTGTGCCCCCGCACATGGACTCGGTACCCCCTGTATATAGCCCCCACACATGGACTCTGTACCGGTACCCCCTGTATATAGCCCCCACACATGGACTCTGTACCGGTACCCCCTGTATATAGCCCCCACACATGGACTCTGTACCGGTACCCCCTGTATATAGCCCCCACACATGGACTCTGTACCGGTACCCCCTGTATATAGCCCCCGCACATGGACTCTGTACCGGTACCCCTGTATATAGTCTCCACACATGGACTCTGTACCGGTACCCCCTGTATATAGCCCCCGCACATGAACTCTGTACCGGTACCCCCTGTATATAGCCCCCGCACATGGACTCTGTACCGGTACCCCCTGTATATAGTCTCCACACATGGACTCTGTACCGGTACCCCCTGTATATCGCCCCCGCACATGGACTCTGTACCGGTACCCCCTGTATATAGTCTCCACACATGGACTCTGTACCGGTACCCCCTGTATATAGTCTCCACACATTGACTCTGTACCGGTACCCCCTGTATATAGCCTCCACATTGACTCTGTACCGGTACCCCCTGTATATCGCCCCCGCACATTAACTCTGTACCGGTACCCCCTGTATATAGTCTCCACACATGGACTCTGTACCGGTACCCCCTGTATATCGCCCCCGCACATTAACTCTGTACCGGTACCCCCTGTATATACCCTCACTATTGTTATTTTAATGCTGCTGTTAACTTATTCGTAACTTTTATTTTCTATTTGTTATTTATACATTTTTTACTTCACATTTTATTTTATATTAATATTTTTACTTCTTAATGCATTGTTGGTTAAGGGCTTGTAAAGTAAGCATTTTACTGTAAGGTTCTGTTCCTTGCATGTGACAAACTACATTTTGATTTGATTTGACGAAGCTGACATACACTTATCTACAACACATAATCAACACTTGTCCTCCTCCAAGCTTCAGTGACCTCCAGGAACAGTGGCCTTTCCTTTTCACCAAGTTATGGCTCTGTGACCACTTCAATACCCTCACTGGCATCGAGATGGACAGTCGCCTGACTCAAGCTGTCCTGAACAAGGGTAAGAGAATTGTCACTTTTTTAAAAGCCAAGGGGAGGAGAGAGATCCAGCACCTTCTGAATGAAATCGACGGTTACGTCAGAGGCAACGTCAGAGGCAACGTCAGAGGCAACGACTATCTAACCGCCACTACTGCCATTATTTTGCTGATGGAGGGGGACTCTGGCAGCGCTGAACAGGAGGGGGACTCTGGCAGCGCTGAACAGGAGGGGGACTCTGGCAGCGCTGAACAGGAGGGGGACTCTGGCAGCGCTGAACAGGAGGGGGACTCTGGCAGCGCTGAACAGGAGGGGGACTCTGGCAGCGCTGAACAGGAGGGGGACTCTGGCAGCGCTGAACAGGAGGGGGACTCTGGCAGCGCTGAACAGGAGGGGGACTCTGGCAGCGCTGAACAGGAGGGGGACTCTGGCAGCGCTGAACAGGAGGGGGACTCTGGCAGCGCTGAACAGGAGGGGGACTCTGGCAGCGCTGAACAGGAGGGGGACTCTGGCAGTGCTGAACAGGAGGGGCACTCTGGCAGCGCTGAACAGGAGGGAGATTCTGGCAGCGCTGAACAGGAGGGGAGACTCTGGCAGCGCTGAACAGGAGGGGAGACTCTGGCAGCGCTGAACAGGAGGGGAGACTCTGGCAGCGCTGAACAGGAGGGGAGACTCTGGCAGCGCTGAACAGGAGGGGAGACTCTGGCAGCGCTGAACAGGAGGGGAGACTCTGGCAGCGCTGAACAGGAGGGGCACTCTGGCAGCGCTGAACAGGAGGGGCACTCTGGCAGCGCTGAACAGGAGGGGCACTCTGGCAGCGCTGAACAGGAGGGGCACTCTGGCAGCGCTGAACAGGAGGGGGACTCTGGCAGCGCTGAACAGGAGGGGGACTCTGGCAGCGCTAGACAGAAGGGGGATTCTGGCAGCGCTGAACAGGCGGGAGCGCCTGTAGGGAGGAGACGGAGAGACAGCCTGTTACGAGGGGCTGCCACCGGAGGGCTGGTGCGTGGAGGAGGCACCGGATAGACCGGCCCGTGGAGGCGCACTATAGGTCTTGAGCACAGAGCCTGCCCTTACCTTACCTGGTTGAAGGCTCCCCGTAGCCAGGCCAGTGCGGCGAGGTGGAATAGCCCGCACCGGGGACACCATGCATAGGTAGGGCTGGTGCTATGTACCCCAGCCCGAGGAGACGCACTGGAGACCAAATGCGCTGAGCCGGCTTCATGGCACCTGGCTCGATGCCCACTCTAGCCCGGCCGATACGAGGCGCTGCGATATGACGCACCGGGCTATGCCTGCGCACCGGGGACACCGCGCGCCTCACTGCATAATACGGTGCCTGCCCGGTCCCTCTCTCTCCACGGTAAGCATGGGGAGTTGGCGCAGGTTTCCTACCTGACTTCGCCACACTCCCCCGTGTGCCATCCCCCAATACATTTTTGGGGCTGCCTCTCGTCCCAGCCGCGCTGCCGTGCTAGCTCCTCATAATGCCGCCTCTCGGCTTTTGCTGCCTCCAGCTCTGCCTTGGGGCGGCGATATTCCCCATTCTGTGCCCAGGGTCCCTTGCCGTCAAGTATCTCCTCCCAAGTCCAGGAGTCCGGAGTGCTGCCTGTTACCACGCTGCTTGGTCCATTGGTGGTGGGTGATTTTGTAACTGTACCGGGCTTATTCCTGGGAAGGAGAGGCGGACCAAAATGCAGCGTGGTTATAATTCATGGTTCTTTAATGATGAAACTATACATGAATACAACTACAAAACAAGAAACGTGAAAACCCGAAACAGTCCCGTGTGGTACAAACACTGACACAGGAGACAACCACCCACAAAACCCAACACAAAACAGGCTACCTAAATATGGCTCCCAATCAGAGACAATGACTAACACCTGCCTCTGATTGAGAACCATATCAGGCCCAAACACAGAAACAGACAAACAAGACATCCAACATAGAATGCCCACTCAGATCACACCTGACCAAACAAAACATAGAAACATACAAAGCAAACTATGGTCAGGGTGTGACAGTAACGGTCTTCTTCCTCCTCTGAAGAGGAGCAGTAGGAAGGATTGGAGGACCAATGCGCAGCGTGGTACGTGTTCATGATTATTTTAATAGAACACTGAAAAATACAAAAACCGAAACAGTTCCGTGTGGAACACACAGACACAGAAAATAATCACCCACACCACACAGGTGGGAAAGGCTACCTAACTATGATTCTCAATCAGAGATAACTAATGACACCTGCCTCTGATTGAGAACCATACTAGGCCAAACACAAAAACACCACATAGAAAAAGGAACATAGACAACCCACCTAACTCAAGCCCTGACCATACTAAAACAAAGATATAACAAAAGAACTAAGGTCAGAAAGTGACACTCTCCCTGTCCGAGTCTGTAATACCAACATGTTTTCAGCAGACCACCGTGTGATCACGCTCTCTTCGAGGCTAGCAACACTGAGACATGCATGAGAGCATCACCTGTTCCGGACAACTGTGTGATCACGCTCTCCATAGCCGACGTGAGTAAGACCTTAAAACTGGTCAACATACACAAGGCTGCGGGGCCAGACGGATTACCAAGACGTGTGCTCCGGGCATGTGGAGACCAACTGGCAGGTGTCTTCACTGACATTTTCAACATGTCCCTGATTGAGTCTGCAATATCAACATGCTTCAAGTAGACCATCATAGTGCCTGTGTCCAAAAACACTAAGGTAACCTGCCTAAATGACTACCGATCCGTAGCACTCACGTCTGTAGCCATGAGGTGCTTTGAAAGGCTGGTAATGGCTCACATCAACACCATTGTCCTAGGAACTCTAGACCCACTCCAATTTGCATACCGCCCCAACATATCCACAGATGATACAATCTCTCTAGTACTCCACACTGCCCTTTCCCATCTGGACACAAGGAACACCTATGTGAGAATGCTATTCATTGACTACAACTCAGCGTTCAACATCATAGTACCCTCAAAGCTCATCAATAAGCTAAGGACCCTGGGACTAAATGCTTCCCTCTGCAACTGGATCCTGGACTTCCTGACGGGCCACCACCAGGTGGTGAGGGGAGGTTACAAATCCTCCACCACGCTGATCCTCAACACTGGGGTCCCTCAGGGGTGAGTGTTCAGTCCCCTCCTGCATTCCCTGTTTACTCATGATGCATGGCCAGGCACGACTCCAACACCATCATTAAGTTTGCTGATGACACAACAGTGGTAGGCCTGATCACTGACAACGATGAGACAGCCTATAGGGAGGAGGCCAGAGACCTGACCATGTGGTGCAATGACAACAACCTCTCCCTTAACGTGATCAAGACAAAGGAGATGATAGTGGACTCCAGGAACAAGAGGACCGAGCATGCCCCTATTCTCATCGACGGGGCTGCAGTGGAGCAGGTTGCGAGCTTCCTAAGTTCCTTAGTGTCCAAATCACCTACAAACTAACACGGTCCAAGCACACCACGACAGTCGTGAAGAGGTCACGACAAAACCTATTCCCCCTCAGGAAAATATATCGGTACCGGAGTGACAAGTCTAGGTCCAAGAGGCTTCTAAACAGTTTCTACCCCCTAGCCCTTCCACTCTGCTGCTATTCTCTGTTATTATCTATGCATTGCCAATTGAGGTAATACACAATTGCCTCAACACCAGTGCCCCCCCGCACATTGACACATTGACTCTGTACCGGTACCCCCTGTATATAGCCCCGCTATTGTTATTTACTGCTGCTCTTTAATTATTTAGTTATTCTTATCTCACCTTTTGTAATGTCTTTTTTTTAACTAGCATTGTTGGTTAAGGGCTTATAAGTGTGCATTTGATGTTGTATTCGGCGCTTGTGACAAATAACATTTGATTTGATTTGTATTTTCTAACAAAAGCACTAAGATGGTTTGAATCATATCTCAACAACAGGGAACATGTCTACAGCTCAGAAAAGCAGAATGTGTGTCCCGCTAGGATCGGTTATAGGTCTGCTTCTTTTTAGTTTATACATAAGGTCTTCCTGAGGAATGTCCAGATGTCTGCTGACAACACTGTAGTTTATGCGGCAGGAAAAACATGTCTTGTGGTGTTGACACAACATATGGTTTCAAATGTAAAATGGCTTGATAACTCATGCTTGACATTGAATATAAAGAAGACCTCTGGTGACATCAAGATGGTGGCCCATTGTGGCCCATACTACAAGTTTCTCCTATACCCATCGAAATAAACATAATTTTATTTACCAGTTTTAACGAGTGTCAAGCTGCTGTTGTTGTCTACTAGCCAGCATAAACTAGCTAGCCGGGAAGGGTTCTACAGGACGGCTGGCTGAACTAGCTAGCTGGGGAAGGTTCTTCAGGATGACTGACTGAACTAGCTAGCTGGGAAGGGTTCAGCAGGACATCTGACTGAACTGACTGAAATCCATTCGTCTCCACTCCACTCTCAGCTATGCGACATACGTCATACATTTGGGAGCCAGGTGGGAAGGTTCTAGCGAGGTGGGAAGGTTCTAGCCAGGTGGGAAGGTTCTAGCCAGGTGCGAAGGTTCTAGCCAGGTGGGAAGGTTCTAGCCAGGTGGGAAGGTTCTAGCCAAGTGTGTCCGTATTGCCTAGCTGGGGAAGGTTCTAGCCAGGTGGGAAGGTTCTAGCCAGGTGTGTCCGTATTGCCTAGCTGGGGAAGGTTCTAGCCAGGTGAGAAGGTTCGAGCCAGGTGTGAAGGTTCTAGCCAGGTGTGTCCGTATTGCATCTCAATAACAAGGAAAACACGTTGAGATAAAGACTTCACATTTTATGAAATTATCTCAGTGAGTAAATTAGCAAACATACACGGTCTAATAATAACTTTTGATTGGCAAAATTATAATTCATGAATATTATTAATTGGGCGGCAGGTAGCCTAGTGGTTAGAAGGTTGGGTCCAGTAACCAGCAGGTAGCCTAGTGGTTAGAGTGTTGGGCCAGTAACCAGCAGGTAGCCTAGTGGTTAGAGAGTTGGGTCCAGTAACCAGCAGGTAGCCTAGTGGTTAGAGCATTGGGCCAGTTACCGAAAGGTTGCTAGATCGAATCCCTGAGCTGACATGGTAAAAATGTGTCGTTCTGCCCCTGAACAAGGCAGTTAACCCAATGTTCCTATGCCATCATTGTATATAAGAATGTGTTCTTTACTGACTTGCCTCGTTAAATAATACAATTATAAATACTTATTTTTACCGAGAGTTTGGCGCCAAACACATCACCAACATCCCCATCACATTCTGTAGTCTCTTCACAAGTAAACATCAATGATACTTCGGCCATTATACAACCATCAAGTGTTTTTCTCATACCCAATAAAGTTTTTCTCAATGGCTCATTATGAGGGCAGGGTGGGAGAGTTTGCCCAGCTCTCTCAACAGCCAAAGAGACACATTGGTCTGTTGGTCATCACATAAATGCTGTATCCAGGTTTTAGAACTACTTACTCCAACCACCTCGCGCCCCGGGTATTCAGCCAATCAGTGGCCACCGCTAGGTTTTAGGTCACCTCTTCATCAGTATTTATCAGTAGATCATTAGTCGGGTTCATTACTGTACTGTTTGTTTATGTGGAGGCTTTCACGACGAAAACAATTCTTGGTCGACCGAAAGTTGTCTGTTCTTTTAACCAATCGATTGGTCGACATTTTAAAACGGTGTATTTTTCCACATATAGACACACCTTATGTGTTTTAATAAAATCAGCTATATGCTTGTCTGGTGCTGTTTGATGAAATTCAGACACAAATGACTCGAGGGAGTCAGAGATAAAGATAAACCAGGATAACTTTAACCTGACCCGACCATTCTCCACACCGTTCCTGCTGGCTTTCGCAGATTCTGCTATTACTCTCCTGAAGTTGCTATTTATCTTACCATTCCTAGCGATCTGCGTGGCAATTATGGTTTTCTTATGCACATTTTTGTGGAACAGTTTAATTTAATTTATACATCTCACAATCATTGTCATGTGGTTCATCAAAATTCTATCGAAATCTAAATGAAAATGGCACAAAACTAAAAAAGTTGCCAACTATGTAAAAATAGTCTACATAAAGCCAATAAATAAAAACATTGCAGCCTGCAGGTAGAACATATCCTGTTAAAAATAAGTATCCTATAAATCACATTGGCTACACATGGCCTGTCAGCAACGAGCTGGAAACATTGTATAAAATATAAACTTGGGTCCTGCCGAATATATAAAAAATATTCTGGTCCCTCAGAATTTCCTGCACCAGCGAGCTCAGGACAGACACAGCTGGAAGCTATTTTGAGCAAAAGATAATAAAAGGAATAAAACATCTTTGTCGACCAAACAATCGACCAGTTGACAAATTGGGGTCTGCCCTAATGTGTAGGCCTATGACCTCCATTCATCTGTTTTCTAACCTTCTCTCTTTCTGTGTTTTGATTGGTTGCCTGGTGGCATTGTGTTTCAAAGGACAGATCACTTCAATAGAGGCCCTCTCACATAATAGTCCTCCTTCGCTTCACAGTCTCTTCTCTTTCCTCTTTCTCCTCTCTACTCTCCTCTCTCAATCTCTCTCCTCTGTCCTCTCACATCCTCTTACTCCATCTCTCTTTTCAGAAAGACGCATGTGAAGTGAAGCAGTTGAACAAAAGGAGCGAACGGTCAGTACAGTTCTGCTACACACATGTGCAACGCGGCACAGCATGAAATAATCAGAATAACAATTGCTTCACTCATCACTCTAATGTGGAGGGAGAAAGAAGAGAGAGAGAGAGACAGAGAGAGAGAGAGAGAGGGGGGGGGGGAGTGAGCTTTCTTCCTTTAGGATACAAACCAAAGGTATTCTCATGACAATCAAGCCAAAACATACAAACAGACTTCATGCATTTACACACCTGTGACACACACACACACACACACACACACAATCTGTGTTCTTATGAACAAAGAAAACATAGATGGGTTCAGACTGATAAGGCCTTTAGATGGGTTCAGACTGAAGAGTAGGGATTCATGGCAATAAATAGGCCATAGAGGTGAAATAATGACAATTTAGCATTAACACTGGATGGAAAGACGTGCAGATGGTGATGTGTAAGTAGAGATACTGGGGTCCAAAAGAGCAAGAGGGTAAGTAATAATATGTGGATGAGGTAGTTGGATGGGCTATTTACAGATTGGCTGTGTACAGGTACAGTGATCGATAAGCTGCTCTGACAGCTGATGCTTAAAGTTAGTGAGGGAGATATGAGTCTCCAGCTTCAGAGATTTTTGCCGTTCGTTCCAGTCATTGGCAGCAGAGAACTGGAAGGAAAGGCGACCAAAGGAAGTGTTGTCTTTGGGGATGACCAGTGAAATATACCTGCTGGAGCGGGTGTTACAGGTGGGTGTTGCTATGGTGACTAGTGAGCTGAGATAAGGCGGGGCTTTACCTAGCAAAGACTTATAGATGACTTGGAGCCTATGGGTTTGGCGACGAATATGTAGGGAGGGCCAGCCAAAGAGAGTATACAGGTCGCGATTCAGAAGGCTTGGGTTAAGTGCGGAAGACACATTTCAGTTGAAGGCGTTAAGTTGTACAGCTGACTAGGTATCATTAGGTTCCTGTATTGGAATTATATTGAATTCTGCTTATGTCACGCTATACCACAATTGACATGAAAGTTAAAATGCAGAGACCGATGAGTGCTTTTGACCAAGAAGTGACAGGTTGGTGTGAAATCGCCATGGCGCTCTATCAGCACCATGGACAGCACTCTACACACTAAAGAAAGGCAGTTGAAAACCTAGGCTGGCTAAGGAAGTCATTTTGCCATTCCATACCCTAGGTTTGTGCTGAAATGATGTCACTGGCTTTCCCTTAATATTTAATATGCTCTTCAAGCGGAGCCTGCTGGAGCTCGGCAGCGTCATCGTGGTTTGATTTCTGACATCCATGGAGGCAGTGGCAGATTAGTTAGAGCTAAATAGGCAAGCAACACTAATATATTTTACAGTTAGCTAAGAAGCTAACTGAACTCTGGAGTGGTGGGGCGTGAGGCAGAGTTGAGTGAAGCAGCTAAGAAGCTAACTGAACTCTGGAGTGGTGTGGCTTGAGGCAGAGTTGAGTGAAGCAGCTAAGAAGCTAACTGAACTCTGGATTGGTGTGGCTTGAGGCAGAGTTGAGTGAAACAGCTAAGAAGCTAGCTGAACTCTGGAGTGGTGTGGCTTGAGGCAGAGTTGAGTGAAGCAGCTAAGAAGCTAACTGAACTCTGGAGTGGTGGGGCGTGAGGCAGAGTTGAGTGAAGAAGCTAAGAAGCTAACTGAACTCTGTAGTGGTGGGGCGTGAGGCAGAGTTGAGTGAAGCAGCTAAGAAGCTAACTGAACTCTGGAGTGGTGTGGCTTGAGGCAGAGTTGAGTGAAGCAGCTAAGAAGCTAACTGAACTCTGGAGTGGTGTGGCTTGAGGCAGAGTTTAGATTACCACGCTATTCACTTAGCCTACCACGTTATTCATGTAGCGTACCAGTTATTCACGTAGCCTACCATGGTATTCAATTAGAATACCACGTTATTCACTTAGCCTACTAGTTATTCACCTAGCCTACCACGTTATTCAATGGGCCTACCAGTTATTCACGTAGCCTACCATGGTATTCAATTAGAATACCACGTTATTCACTTAGCCTACCAGTTATTCACCTAGCCTACCACATTATTCAATGGGCCTACCAGTTATTCACGTAGCCTACCATGGTATTCAATTAGAATACCACGTTATTCACTTAGCCTACCAGTTATTCACCTAGCCTACCACGTTATTCAATGGGCCTACCAGTTATTCACGTAGCCTACCATGGTATTCAATTAGATTACCACGCTATTCACTTAGCCAACCACGTTATTCACATAGCCTACTAGTTATTCAAATAGAATACCACGTTATTCACTTAGACTACCACGTTATTCACTTAGCCAACCACGTTATTCACATAGCCTACTAGTTATTCAAATAGAATACCACGTTATTCACTTAGACTACCACGTTATTCACTTAGCCTACCACGTTATTCAGATAGCCTACTAGTTATTCAAATAGAATACCACGTTATTCACTTAGCCTACCACATTATTCAATTAGCATAACAGAAATGAGCAGCGCTTCCCCCCAGCTCTTAATTTAAACCCAAAGGTGTCATACCGAACCACCCAGTGGCTTTCCATAGCCCCCCTACATAAAAACCTACACACAGTCCTAATGGGCTCTGTCCATGGTGCTGATACAGCTCAGTGGATATTCAGATTTCACGCCAACCTGTCACTTAAACATTTTAACATTTTTATAAAGGGACACACAACTAAAACTGAGGAGTTCCTTGTGGAGTCGGGCCTGCAAGCAGAGCTGTTTTTATCAAGACACAAATATCCTGCGCTTTATCTTTTGGTGCACAAGGCGTACAGACACAGCTTGGTTACATTGTAACTGTGAATCATACAGACACAACTTGGTTACATTGTAACTGTGAATCATACAGACACGGCTTGGCTACATTGTAACCGTGAATCATACAGACACGGCTTGGCTACATTGTAACCGTGAATCATACAGACACGGCTTGGCTACATTGTAACCGTGAATCATACAGACACGGCTTGGCTACGTTGTAACCGTGAATCATACAGACACAACTTGGTTACATTGTAACTGTGAATCATACAGACACAACTTGGTTACATTGTAACCGTGAATCATACAGACACAACTTGGCTACATTGTAACTGTGAATCATACAGACACAACTTGGCTACATTGTAACTGTGAATCATACAGACACAACTTGGCTACATTGTAACTGTGAATCATACAGACACAACTTGGCTACATTGTAACTGTGAATCATACAGACACAACTTGGCTACATTGTAACTGTGAATCATACAGACACAACTTGGCTACATTGTAACTGTGAATCATACAGACACAACTTGGTTACATTGTAACTGTGAATCATACAGACACAACTTGGCTACATTGTAACTGTGAATCATACAGACACGGCTTGGCTACATTGTAACTGTGAATCATACAGACACAACTTGGCTACATTGTAACTGTGAATCATACAGACACAACTTGGCTACATTGTAACTGTGAATCATACAGACACGGCTTGGCTACATTGTAACTGTGAATCATACAGACACAACTTGGCTACATTGTAACTGTGAATCATACAGACACAACCTGGCTACATTGTAACCGTGAATCATACAGACACGGCTTGGCTACATTGTAACTGTGAATCATACAGACGCAACTTGGCTACATTGTAACTGTGAATCATACAGACACAACTTGGCTACATTGTAACTGTGAATCATACAGACACGGCTTGGCTACATTGTAACCGTGAATCATACAGACACAACTTGACTACATTGTAACTGTGAATCATACAGACACAACTTGGCTACATTGTAACTGTGAATCATACAGACACAACTTGGTTACATTGTAACTGTGAATCATACAGACACAACTTGGCTACATTGTAACTGTGAATCATACAGACACGGCTTGGCTACATTGTAACTGTGAATCATACAGACACAACTTGGCTACATTGTAACTGTGAATCATACAGACACGGCTTGGCTACATTGTAACTGTGAATCATACAGACACAACTTGGCTACATTGTAACTGTGAATCATACAGACACAACCTGGCTACATTGTAACTGTGAATCATACAGACACGGCTTGGCTACATTGTAACTGTGAATCATACAGACACGGCTTGGATACATTGTAACCGTGAATCATACAGACACAACTTGGCTACATTGTAACCGTGAATCATACAGACACAACTTGGCTACATTGTAACTGTGAATCATACAGACACAACTTGGCTACATTGTAACTGTGAATCATACAGACACAACTTGGCTACATTGTAACCGTGAATCATACAGACACAACTTGGCTACATTGTAACTGTGAATCATACAGACACGGCTTGGCTACATTGTAACTGTGAATCATACAGACACAACTTGGCTACATTGTAACTGTGAATCATACAGACACGGCTTGGCTACATTGTAACTGTGAATCATACAGACACAACTTGGCTACATTGTAACTGTGAATCATACAGACACAACCTGGCTACATTGTAACCGTGAATCATACAGACACGGCTTGGCTACATTGTAACTGTGAATCATACAGACACAACTTGGCTACATTGTAACTGTGAATCATACAGACACAACTTGGCTACATTGTAACTGTGAATCATACAGACACAACTTGGCTACATTGTAACTGTGAATCATACAGACACAACTTGGCTACATTGTAAATGTGAATCATACAGACACAACTTGGCTACATTGTAACTGTGAATCATACAGACACAACTTGGCTACATTGTAACTGTGAATCATACAGACACGGCTTGGCTACATTGTAACTGTGAATCATACAGACACGGCTTGGCTACATTGTAACCGTGAATCATACAGACACAACTTGGCTACATTGTAACCGTGAATCATACAGACACAACTTGGCTACATTGTAACTGTGAATCATACAGACACAACTTGGCTACATTGTAACTGTGAATCATACAGACACAACTTGGCTACATTGTAACCGTGAATCATACAGACACAACTTGGCTACATTGTAACCGTGAATCATACAGACACAACTTGGCTACATTGTAACTGTGAAGGATAAATGAATTTGCTTGCGGTGCACACAGCTCAATTGACCAACACCCTCTGACCAACACCCTCGAACCAACACCCTCGGGACCAACACCCTCGAACCAACACCCTCGAACCAACACCCTCGGACCAACACCCTCGAACCAACACCCTCGGACCAACACCCTCGAACCAACACCCTTGTACCAACACCCTCGTACCAACACCCTCGTACCAACAACCTCTGACCAACAACCTCTGACCAACACCCTCGTACCAACACCCTCGGACCAACACCCTCGGACCAACACCCTCGTACCAACACCCTCGGACCAACACCCTCGAACCAACACCCTCGTACCAACACCATCGGAACAACACCCTCGGAACAACACCCTCTACCCAACACCCTCGGACCAACACCCTCGGACCAACACCCTCGGAACAACACCCTCGGACCAACACCCTCGAAACAACACCCTCGGACCAACACCCTCGGACCAACACCCTCGGAACAACACCCTCTGACCAAAACCCTCGGACCAAAACCCTCGGACCAACATGCTCGAAACCAACACCCTTGGACCAACACCCTCGGAACAACACCCTCGGAACAACACCCTCGGAACAACACCCTCGGAACAACACCCTCGGACCAAAACCCTCGGAACCAACACGATCGAACCAACACCCTCGGAAGCAACACCCAAGAACAAACACCCTCGTACCAACACCCTTCGAACAACACCCTTGAACCAACACACGAGGAACAACTGCCTCAAACCAACACCATTGGTCCAACACCATTGGACCAACACCATTGGACCAACACCCTCAGACCAACACCCTCAAACCAACACCATTGGACCAACACCCTCGAACCAACACCATTAGACCAACACCATTGAACAAACACCCTCAGAACAACACCCTCAAACCAACACCATTGGACCAACACCATTGAACAAACACCCTCAGACCAACACTCTCAGACCAACACCCTTAACCCACACTCTCGAACCAACACCCTTGACCAACACCATTGGACAAACACCCTCGGACCAACACCCTCGGATCAACACCCTTAACCCACACTCTCGAACCAACACCCTCGACCAACAGAATTGGACCAACACCCTCGACCAACACCATTGGACGAACACCCTCAGACCAACAACCTCAGACCAACACCATAGGACCAACACCCTCGAACCAACACCATTGGACCAACACCCTCGACCAACACCATTGGACGAACACCCTCAGACCAACAACCTCAGACCAATATCCTTGGAACAACACCCTCGACCTACACCATTGGATGAACACCTTCAGACCAACACCCTCGACCTACACCATTGGACAAACACCCTCAGACCAACACTCTTGGACCAACACCATCGGACCAACACCATCGGACCAACACCCTCAGACCAACACCCTCAGACCAACACCCTCGAACCAACACCCTCGGACCAACACCCTCTGACCAACACCATTAGAACAAAACCCTCTGACCAACACCATTAGAACAAAACCCTCTGACCAACACCATTAGAACAAAACCCTCTGACCAACACCATCAGAACAAAACCCTCGGACCAACACCCTCGAACCAACACCATCGGACCAACACCCTCGAACCAACACCATCGGACCAACACCATCGGACCAACACCCTCAGACCAACACCCTCGGACCAACACCCTCGAACCAACACCCTCGGACCAACACCCTCGAACCAACACCCTCGAACCAACACCATCGGACCAACACCCTCGAACCAACACCATCGGACCAACACCATCGGACCAACACCCTCAGACCAACACCCTCGGACCAACACCCTCGACCAACACCATCGGACCAACACCATCGGACCAACACCCTCAGACCAACACCATCGGACCAACACCCTCGAACCAACACCCTCGGACCAACACCCTCGGACCAACACCCTCGAACCAACACCCTCGGACCAACACCATCGGACCAACACCCTCAGACCAACACCATCGGACCAACACCCTCAGACCAACACCCTCGAACCAACACCCTCGGACCAACACCCTCGAACCAACACCCTCGAACCAACACCCTCGAACCAACACCATCGACCCAACACCATCGAACCAACACCCTCGAACCAACACCCTCGAACCAACACCCTCGGACCAACACCATCGAACCAACACCCTCGAACCAACACCATCGGACCAACACCCTCGAACCAACACCCTCAGACCAACACCCTCGAACCAACACCCTCGAACCAACACCCTCGGACCAACACCATCGAACCAACACCCTCGAACCAACACCCTCGAACCAACACCATTGGACCAACACCATCGAACCAACACCTGAACCAAAGGTCTAAACCATTAATCTTGAGGCGACGCTCAGAGGGGGAGAAAAATCCAATCTGTTTTTTATTATATCATATTTAAAATGGACACGTCTATTTTTAGCTCAAAACATTGCTAATTACTGAACATGACAAATTAACGTATGGATCCTAACAATGTTCTGGTAAAAACAAAACAACATATACCTCTGTACCCCCATTTTGAAAGGGCACAGCGGCTCAGTTTGCTCCCTTACTCAGGCTCCTATGTCTGTGTATACAGCAGACAGTAACCCCCACTACACTACTTCATGTTCACTTCTCCTAACAAATAAAATGACAAAGGAGAAATGAAAAACAACCCTTTGGTATATTAAATGGACAGAGCTCACCTTTATGAGAATGAAAATGAGGAAGAACGAGAGAGGATAATTTTTTTTGTATGGTTCCAGGGTAGATCCGCCTGAGGTGTCAGATATATATGTCTCTCATCGCTCCAGAACTGGGACCTGGGGCTATCCCACAATCCTTTGGGGAAGGAGATGAAACTCACAGAGACCTTTGATGTGTGCACATATGAAACACACATCTCCTTCATTTCACCTCTCTCCTTTCTCTCCATCTCTTCTCCATGATTTTGCCTTTGTCTTTTTAAATCAAGCTAGGCCCATGAACTAAAGAGTCAAATTAAGCGTTTGATTTTGCAAGGGGGCGAGAGAGAGAGAGAGAGAGAGAGAGAGAGAGAGAGAGAGAGAGAGAGAGAGAGAGAGAGAGAGAGAGAGAGAGAGAGAGAGAGAGAGAGAGAGAGAGAGAGAGAGAGAGAGAGAGAGAGAGAGAGAGAGAAACAGAGACTTGCCGATTTGCCCCTGTTGAAACAACTGGAGGGTGTTCAGTCAGAGAGGGTTCAGTCCCCTATTGTAACAACTGGAAGGGTGTTCGGTCAGAGAGGGTTCAGTCCCCTGTTGTAACAACTGGAAGGGTGTTCGGTCAGAGAGGGTTCAGTCCCCTGTTGAAACAACTGGAAGGGTGTTCAGTCAGAGAGGGTTCAGTCCCCTATTGTAACAACTGGAAGGGTGTTCGGTCAGAGAGGGTTCAGTCCCCTGTTGTAACAACTGGAAGGGTGTTCGGTCAGAGAGGGTTCAGTCCCCTGTTGTAACAACTGGAAGGGTGTTCAGTCAGAGGGAAAGAGTTCTGTCTATGGAGAGAACAAATTAAGTAGCCAGTGTATTGAGTATGCTATACACGCAGTGCACGCACATATAGTACACACACACACACACACACACGCACACGCACACGCACATCCACACACAGTGAAATATTTAGAGAATTCTGTGCCTCTTCCATTTTGACCCATGAGAGATTGACATGCATATTATTTTTAGCTCTCTGTGTACATACAAGGTCCAGCCGGGCTACCCTGTTCTGAGCCAAATGCAATTTTCCTAAGTTCCTCTTTGTGACACCTAACCACACTACTGAACAGTAGTCCAGGTACGACAAAACTAGGGCCTGTAAGACCTGCCTTGTTGATAGTGTTGTTAAGAAGGTAGGAACTAGGGCCTGTAGGACCTTCCTTGTTGATAGTGTTTTTAAGAAGGTAGAAACTAGGGCCTGTAGGACCTGCCTTGTTGATAGTGTTGTTAAGAAGGTAGAAACTAGGGCCTGTAGGACCTGCCTTGTTGATAGTGTTGTTAAGAAGGTAGAAACTAGGGCCTGTAGGACCTGCCTTGTTGATAGTGTTGTTAAGAAGGTAGAAACTAGGGCCTGTAGGACCTGCCTTGTTGATAGTGTTGTTAAGAAGGTAGAAACTAGGTCCTGTAGGACCTGCCTTGTTGATAGTGTTGTTAAGAGGGTAGAAACTAGGTCCTGTAGGACCTGCCTTGTTGATAGTGTTGTTAAGAAGGTAGAAACTAGGGCCCGTAGGACCTGCCTTGTTGATAGTGTTGTTAAGAAGGTAGAAACTAGGGCCTGTTAGACCTGCCTTGTTGATAGTGTTGTTAAGAAGGTAGAAACTAGGGCCTGTTGGACCTGCCTTGTTTACAGTGCAGGGCAGTGCTTTATTATAGACAGACGTCTCCACCTCTTAACTACTGTTATATCAATATGTTTTGACCATGGACAGTTTACAATCAAGGGCTACTCCAAGCAGTTTAGTCACCTCAACTTGCTAATTTTTTTCACATGATTTATTACAAAATGTAATTGAGGTTTAGGGTTTAGTTAATGATTTGTCCCAAATACAATGCATTTAGTTTTAGAAATATTTAGGACTAACTAATTCCTTGCCACACACTCTGAAACTAACCGTAGCTCTTTATTAAGTGTTGCAGTGATTTCACTCGCTGTAGTAGCTGACATGTATAGTGTTGAGTCATCCGCATACACAGACACTCTGGCTTTACTCAAAGTAAGGGGCCTGAAAAAATCAAGGAGCCTAAACAGCTACCCTGGGGAATTCCTGATTCTACCTGGATTGTATTTGAGAGGCTTCCATTAAAGACAAGTAACTCTTTATCCACATTATAGCAGGGGGTGTAGAGGCTCAACACCCTCTGTGTTCTGTTAGACAGGTAACTCTTTATCCACATTATAGCAGGGGGTGTAGAGGCTCAACACCCTCTGTGTTCTGTTAGACAGGTAACTCTTTATCCACATTATAGCAGGGGGTGTAGAGGCTCAACACCCTCTGTGTTCTGTTAGACAGGTAACTCTGTATCCACATTATAGCAGGGGGTGTAAAGCCATAAGGATCGTCTCTTTTTAAGGTCTTCCTGTCATCCCATACATATTAAGAACTGTTTGTATTTCCTATATTCCAATCATCTTTGATGTCTGTAAAGGACAACCTGCAGAATGTTGCTAAGGAAACAGAGACAGTAAGTTATTGACCACTATAGATAAACTTATCTCTGTCTGTCTGTCTCTCTGCCTGTCTGTCTGTCTGTCTCTCTGCCTGCCTGCCTGAGTGAAAGGGAGAGAGAGAGAAAGAGAGACAGGATAGAGAGGGAGTGGAGAGAGTTGACGGAGGAGGAGCCAGGAGAGAGAGGGAGTGGAGAGAGTTGATGGAAGGGGAGCCAGGAGAGAGATTGAGTGGAAAGAGTTGATGGAAGGGGAGACAGGAGAGAAAGGGAGTGGAGAGAGTTGATGGAGGAGGACCCTGGAGAGAGATTGAGTGTAGAGAGTTGATCGAGGAGGACCCTGGAGAGAGATTGAGTGGAAAGAGTTGATGGAAGGGGAGACAGGAGAGAGATTGAGTGGAGAGAGTTGATGGAAGGGGAGACAGGAGAGAGATTGAGTGGAGAGAGTTGATGGAAGGGGAGCCAAGAGAGAGATTGAGTGGAAAGAGTTGATGGAAGGGGAGACAGGAGAGAAAGGGAGTGGAGAGAGTTGATGGAAGGAGAGCCAGGAGAGAGATTGAGTGGAAAGATTTGATGGAAGGGGAGACAGGAGAGAAAGGGAGTGGAGAGAGTTGATGGAGGAGGACCCTGGAGAGAGATTGAGTGTAGAGAGTTGATCGAGGAGGACCCTGGAGAGAGATTGAGTGGAAATAGTTGATGGAAGGGGAGCCAAGAGAGAGATTGAGTGGAAAAAGTTGATGGAGGAGGACCCACAAATCACACAAATCATTGACCAGATGGGCCACTGGCTGCTCTAAACACCTGATATGAAGACATCCGTCATGCTGTAACGCGGCAGTTGGGTCTGCAGCTGTGGTCTCCCTGCTCTGTGTGTGTGGCTCTGGGTGCTCAGCCTGACTGCATCCCTGATGGACTGGAGCCAGGCTAGACTACAGCCAGGGAGACAGAGAGGGATAAGACAGGGAAGGAGAGAGAGAGAGAAGGATGGAGGGATGTGAGGAGGCTGCTGAGGCTCCACTCAATCCCTTTGATAGGATTAGCAAGCAGTCCGCTACTGGGGTGGTGACGGGGGTGATGGTGGGGGTGGTGGGGGTTATGGTGGTGGTGGTGGGGGTGATGGTGGTGGTGGTGGTAATGGTGGTGGGGTAATGGTGGTGGGGGTGGGGGTGGGGGTGGTGGTGGTGGTGGGGGTGATGGTGGTGGTGGGGGTGATGGTGGTGGTGGTGGTAATGGTGGTGGGGTAATGGTGGTGGGGGTGGGGGTGGGGGTGGTGGTGGTGGTGGGGGTGATGGTGGTGGTGGTGGTAATGGTGGTGGGGTAATGGTGGTGGGGGTGATGGTGGGGGTGGGGGTGATGGTGGTGGTGGGGGTGATGGTGATGGTGGGGGTGGGGGTGGGGGTGATGGTGGTGGTGGGGGTGATGGTGCTGGTGGGGGTGATGGTGGGGGTGGGGGTGGGGGTGATGGTGGTGGTGGGGGTGATGGTGGGGGTGGGGGTGATGGTGGTGGTGGGGGTGGGGGTGATGGTGGTGGTGGGGGTGATGGTGGTGGTGCTGGTGGGGGTGGGGGTGATGGTGGTGGTGGTGGTGATGGTGGGGGTGGTGGTGGTGGGGTAATGGTGGTGGGGGTGGGGGTGATGGTGGGGGTGGTGGTGATGGTGGTGGTGGGGGTGGGGGTGATGGTGGTGGTGGGGGTGATGGTGGTGGTGGGGGTGATGGTGGTGGTGCTGGTGGGGGTAGTGGGGGTAGTGGGTTGATTTTATTTTATTAGGATCTCTTTTAATCCTCATTTACACTATTCTTCCACGAGTTCTTTAAAATCTTTTCTGGCTAGGTGGGACGCTAGCACCCCATCTCGACAAAATACTGTGAAATTGCAGAGCGCGAAATTCAAAATACAAAACAGTAATAATAAACATTCATGAAAATACAAGTGTCATACATTTAAAAGATTATCTTCTTGTTAATCCAGCCGCTTTGACAGATCAAAAAGGCTTTACGGCGAAAGCACACCATGTGATTACCTAAGGACAGCGTCCCACACGGTGAAACCACACCATGTGATTTCCTGAGGACAGCACCCCGCATGGTGAAACCACACCATGTGATTACCTGAGGACAGCACCCCGCAATGGTGAAACCACACCATGTGATTACCTGAGGACAGCACCCCGCATACAAAAGCATTAAAAACATTTTCCAAACCAGCAGAGGAGTCACGAAAGTCAGAAATAGCGATAAAAGAAATCACTTACCTTTGAAGATCTTCCTCTGTTTGCAGCTGGTCACAAGAGTCCCAGCTACACAACAAATGGTCCTTTTGTTCGATAAAGTCCTTCTTTATATCCCAAAAAAGTCAGTTTAGTTGGCGCGGTTGTTTCAGTAATCCACCCGTTCCACTCGTTCAACATGCATACAACGGAATCCCAAAAGTTGGGGGTGGGGTGGAGGTGGTGGTGGGTTGGTGGCAGCTCAATCTGTCACCACATCAGTCTAGTTGTCAACACATCACCTGCATACCAATGATGGCAAAACCAGGCTTCCAAAACAAGGCCATGCCTGCACCTGCAATCGCACCACCCTATTTCCTATAAGGTGCACTACTGTTGACCAGAGATCTATAGTGAATAGGGTGTACTACTGTTGACCAGGACCATTTAGATTTTCGATTTTGGTTTAAATGATTTAACAACGCAGATGAATAACCTGTTTGGGATAGGGGGCAGCATTTTCACGTTTGGATGAAAAGAGTGCCCAGAGTAAACTGCCTGCTACTCAGTCCCAGTTGCTAAGATATGCATATTATTAGTAGATTTGGATAGAAAACACAGACTTTTCTAAAACTGTTTGATTGATGTCTGTGAGTATAACAGAATTCATATGGCAGGCAAAAACCTGAGTAAAATTCAACCAGGAAGTGGGAAATCTGAGGTTTGTAGTTTTTCAAAGCTTGACCTAACGAAAACACAGTGTCTATGGGGTCAAATTGCACTTCCTAAGGCTTCCACTAGATGTCAACCGTCTTTAGAAACTTGTTTGAGGCTTCTACTGTAAAGGAGGGGCTCATGGGGGCTCTTTGAGTCAGTGGGCTGGCAGAGTGCCACAAACTCGTGACGCTCATTCACGTGAGAGGTAGGTCTCGTTCCATTGCTTTTCTACAGACAAAGGAATTCTCCGGTTCCAACATTATTGAAGATTTATGTTAAAAACATCCTATAGATTGATTCTATACTTTGTTTGACATGTTTCTACGGACTGTAACATAACTTTTGGACTGTGTCTGGACCTAGTGCTCGTGCCTCATGAAGATGGATTACTGGGCTGAATACGCTAACAACAAGGAAGAATTTGGACATCAATTATTAACTTAACTTAACTTATCGAACAAATCAAACATTTATTTTTGAACTGGGATTCCTGGGAGTGTATTCTGATGAAAATCATCAAAGGTAAGTCAATTTTTATAATGCTATTTCTGACTAATGTTGACTCCAACATGGCGGATATTTCTTTGGCTGGTTTGGTCTCTGATTATTGCATTGTGTGCTTTTTCCGTAAAGTGTTTTTGAAATCTGACACAATATCATCGATATGACAACAGCCAGTGAAAGTGCAGGGCGCCAAATTCAAAACAACAGAAATCTCATAATTCAAATTCCTCAAACATACTTGTATCTTATACCATTTTAAAGGTAGTCTTGTTGTTAATTCCACCACAGTATCCGTTTTCAAATAGGCGTTACGACGAAAGCACCACAAACGTTTATGTTAGGTCAGAGCCAAGTCACAGAAAAACACAGCCATTTTTCCAGCCAAAGAAAAGCACAAATAGAGATACAATTAATCAATTAATGACCAAATACTTATTTTCCACCATAATTTGCAAATAAATTCATTAAAAATTATACAATGTGATTTTCTGGATTTTTTTTCTCATTTTGTCTGTCATAGTTGACGTGTACCTATGATGAAAATTACAGGCCTCTCTCATCTTTTTAAGTGGGAGAACTTGCACAATTGGTGGCTGACTAAATACTTTTTTCGTTCCAAGTCATTATCTCATCTCTATAGAGCTGCTGTCTGAAATAAATCACTATTTTAGTAGTTCTTCAAAGTAAATAAAGAATAATTTTATGACTGCTGAATGCCATATGAGTTATGTTATACTCACAGACATCATTCAAACAGTTTTGGAAACTTCAGAGGGTTTTCTATCCAAATCTACTTTTGATATGCATATATTAGCTTCTGGGCCTGAGTAGCAGGCAGTTTCCTCTGGGGACACCTTTCATCCTAACGTGAAAATGCAGCCCCCTATCCCAAATTAAGAATATGTTTTCGTTTCAGTCTCCTCCATCTCCACTAACTGACACAAATTGTATGGATTTTTTTCCTAATAATAGTGTAAAATTAACATCTCTACAGAAAGACTCATGAGAAGGCCCAAATTACAGAGGAGGAACTTCTTGATGCAATTAAAGCCTTAAAGTCTGGGAAAACTCCAGAGATGGATGGCATACCAGTTGAGGTATACAAAACTTGTTTTGATATACTCAGAGGATCATTATTAGCATGTATTAACCACTCCTATATAAATGGTAGATTATCAGACACGCAACAAGAAGATCTGATTTCATTATTACTGAAACAGGACCCAAGTGGTATATATAAAGATCCAGTCCATTTAAACAATTGGAGACCTCTTACGCTTCAGTGTTGTGATGCAAAAATCCTAGCAAAATGCTTGGCGCATAGAATTAAACAAGTATTGTCAGATATTATTCATCCTAATCAGACAGGTTTTTTACATGGACGATACATTGGAGATGATATAAGAGAAGTACTGGAAACAATAGAACACTATGAAATATCTGGGACACCAGGCCTGGTTTTCATAGCTGAATTTGAAATGACTTTTAATAACGTACGACTGGAGTTTATATATAAATGCCTGGAATATTTAAATTTGGGAGAATCTCTTATAAAATGTGTTAAAGTTATGTCTAGTCAAATCAAATCAAATTTTATTAGTGACATGCGCAACAACAATAGGTGTTGATCTTACAGTCAAATGCACTTTTACTTACAAGCCCTCCAACAATGCAGTTTTAAAAAATAGGGATAAGAATAAGAAATAGAAGTAACAAGTAATTGAGGTAGTATGTACATGTAGGTAGAGTTATTAATGACTATGCATAGATAATAACAGAGAGTAGCAGTGGTGTAAAGGGGGGCAATGCAAACAGTCTGGGAAGCCATTTGATTACGTGTTCAGGGGTCTTATGACTTGGGGGTAGAAGCTGTTTAGAAGCCTCTTGATCCTAGACTTGGCGCTCCGCTACCGCTTGCTGTCTGGTAGCAGAGAGAACAGTCTATGACTTGGGAGGCTGGAGTCTTTGACTATTGTTAGGGCCTTCCTCTGACACCGCCTGGTATAGAGGTCCTGGATGGCAGGAAGCTTGGCCCCGGTGATGTACTGGGTCGTACGCACTACCCTCTGTAGTGCCTTGCGGGTCAGAGACCGAGCAGTTGCCATACCAGGCAGTGATGCAACCAGTCAGGATTTGTCATCAAGGCAAAGGGTAGCTATTTTAAGAATCTCATATATGAAATATCTTTTGATTTGTTTAACACTTTTTTGGTTACTACATTATTCCATATGTGTTATTTAAGAGTTTTGATGTCTTCACTATTATTATACAATGTATAAAATAGTTAAAATAAACAAATAAAAAAACCTTCAATGTGGACGTGTATCCAAACGTTTGTTGCGTTGCAATTGGCTGAAACGGATAACAAGCTTGCCCAGTTCTCATCACACAAACAACACATCTGCAGAGGTCCAATCGGATCCGGTCAGTAAATCAATTTTAGTTGCACATACACGAGACCTGTGGCAACTAAATCAGACATATCACACCCGACCCAGGTCTGAGAAAAAAGTCTGAATTTAGGACCTGGATCCGGCCCAGCTCAGGTCCTGGGAATGATCTCAGCATTTAGCCAAGTTGAGGTACCTAGTAATTCGTTAATTAGAGGTACCTAGTAATGGTTCATTAGAGTTACCTAGTAATTTGTTAATTAGACGTAGCTAGTAATTCATTAATTAGAGGTAGTTAGCTAGTAATTTGTTAATTAGAGGTAGCTAGTAATTCATTAATTAGAGGTACCTATTAATGGTTAATTAGAGGTACCTAGTAATCGGTTAATTAGAGGTACCTAGTAATCGGTTAGTTAGAGGTAGCTAGTAATGGGTTAACTAGAGGTAACTAGTAATGGGTTATATAGGGTAAATAGTAAATCAAATCAAATCAAATGTATTTATATAGCCCTTTGTACATCAGCTGATATCTCAAAGTGCTGTACAGAAACCCAGCCTAAAACCCCAAACAGCAAGCAATGCAGGTGTAGAAGCACGGTGGCTAGGAAAAACTACCTAGAAAGGCCAAAACCTAGGAAGAAACCTAGAGAGGAACCAGGCTATGTGGGGTCGCCAGTCCTCTTCTGGCTGTGCCGGGTGGAGATTATAACAGAACATGGCCAAGATGTTCAAATGTTCATAAATGACCAGCATGGTCAAATAATAGTAAGGCAGAACAGTTGAAACTGGAGCAGCAGCACAGTCAGGTGGACTGGGGACAGCAAGGAGTCATCATGTCAGGTAGTCCTGGGGCATGGTCCTAGGGCTCAGGTCAGTTGAAACTGGAGCAGCAGCACGGCCAGGTGGACTGGGGACAGCAAGAAGTCATCATGTCAGGTAGTCCTGGGGCATTGTCCTAGGGCTCAGGTTAGTTGAAACTGGAGCAGCAGCACGGCCAGGTGGACTGGGGACAGCAAGGAGTCATCATGTCAGGTAGTCCTGGGGCATGGTCCTAGGGCTCAGGTCCTCCGAGAGAGAGAAAGAGAGAAGGAGAGAATTAGAGAACGCACACTTAGATTCACACAGGACACCGAATAGGACAGGAGAAGTACTCCAGATATAACAAACTGACCCTAGCCCTAACCCCAACCCTAACCCTAACCCTAACCCTAACCCTACCCCTACTGTTGTTGCTGGGCGGTGTGTCTGTGTTAGTGCTGAGCAATTAAATTTTTAAACAAGTACTGTAATCTAAAGATGTTGGTTCAATTATTTGATTTCCATTTCGTTCTTTTTATTCTGTGAGATCAACATTGCACAGTCTCTCTAAAGAGAAATCAGATCTGAACTGTGCTATGTATTATTAAGGAGGTATAGTTAAGCGCAGAAAACGTGGCAATTAACTACAATGACCATAATCCATTGCGAAGACTTGTCTGGTCTTTGTTTTTCTATAGTCCTGTTACATTAGGTTAGTGTGGGGCAGACACAGAGAGAAGAGACACAAGAATGTGGTAATTAACTACAATGACCATAATGCATTGTCTGGTCTTTTTTTAAATGTTTTTTTTATTTTTTTAAATAGGAGCTGGATGAGTTTTAATACTGCAGATAGATTGTTGCTTCCATCAATGTAATTGTCTGCATCATTTCCAATCCCCCATATATTTTTGGGGTAAATAAATATATCTATATCTATAGGGTCACTTAGAAATGTCCTTGTTTTTGAAGGAAAAGCACATTTTTGTTCTATTAAAATAACAGCAAATTAATCAGAAATACAGTGTAGATGTTGTTAATGTTGTGAATGACTATTGTAGCTGGAAACGGCAGATTTTTAATAGAATATCTACATAGGCATAAAGAGGCCCATTATCAGCAACCATCACTCCTGTGTTCCAATGGCACGTTGTGTTGGCTAATCCAAGTTTATCACTTTAAAAAGGCTAATTGTTCATTAGAAAACCCTTTTGTAATTATGTTAGCACAGCTGAAAACTGTTGTACTGATTAAAGAGGCAATACAACAGGCCTTCTGTAGACTGGTTGAGTATCTGGTGCATCAGCATTCGTGGGTTCGATTACTGGCTCAAAATGGCCCGAAACAAAGACCTTTCTTCTGAAACTCATCAGTCTATTCTTGTTCTGAGAAATGACGGCTATTCCTTGCGAGAAATTGCCAAGAAACTCAAGATCGGTCGACTTCTATTCTGTATACCACCCCTACCTTGTCACAACACAACTGATTGGCTAAAAACACACTGAGAAGGAAATACATTCCATAAAATGAACTTTTAACAAGGCCCACCTGTTAATTGAAATGCATTCCATGTAACTACCTCATGAAGCTGGTTGAGAGAATGCCAAGAGTGTGGAAAGCTGTTATCAAGGCAAAGGGAGGCGGCTACAATTTATAGAATCTCAAATATGAAATATACAGTGCCTTGCGAAAGTATTCGGCCCCCTTGAACTTTGCGACCTTTTGCCACATTTCAGGCTTCAAACATAAAGATATAAAACTGTATTTTTTTGTGAAGAATCAACAACAAGTGGGACACAATCATGAAGTGGAACGACATTATTGGATATTTCAAACTTTTTTAACAAATGAAAAACTGAAGAAACTGAAAAATTGGGCGTGCAAAATTATTCCTCCTCTCCATCCCTCCTCTCTATTCCTCCTCTCCATATCTCCTCTCCATATCTCCTCTCTATCCCTCCCCTCTATCCCTCCCCTCTATCCCTCCCCTCCATTCCTCCTCTCCATTCCTCCCCTCTATTCCTCCTCTCTATCCCTCCCCTCTATTCCTCCTCTCCATCCCTCCTCTCTATTCCTCCTCTCCATATCTCCTCTCCATATCTCCTCTCTATCCCTCCCCTCTATTCCTCCCCTCTATTCCTCTTCTCCATCCCTCCCCTCTATCCCTCCCCTCTATTCCTCTTCTCCATCCCTCCCCTCTATCCCTCCCCTCTATCCCTCCCCTCTATTCCTCCTCTCCATTCCTCCCCTCTATTCCTCCCCTCTATTCCTCCCCTCTATTCCTCCCCTCTATTCCTCTTCTCCATCCCTCCTCTCTATCCCTCCCCTCTATTCCTCCTCTCCATCCCTCCTCTTTATTCCTCCTCTCCATATCTCCTCTCCATATCTCCTCTCTATCCCTCCCCTCTATTCCTCCCCTCTATTCCTCCCCTCTATTCCTCCTCTCCATCCCTCCTCTCTATCCCTCCCCTCTATTCCTCCCCTCTATTCCTCTTCTCCATCCCTCCTCTCTATCCCTCCTCTCTATCCCTCCCCTCTATTCCTCCCCTCTATTCCTCTTCTCCATCCCTCCTCTCTATCCCTCCCCTCTATTCCTCCTCTCCATCCCTCCTCTCTATTCCTCCCCTCTATTCCTCCTCTCCATCCCTCCTCTCTATCCCTCCCCTCTATTCCTCCCCTCTATTCCTCTTCTCCATCCCTCCTCTCTATTCCTCCCCTCTATTCCTCTTCTCCATCCCTCCTCTCTATTCCTCCCCTCTATTCCTCCTCTCCATCCCTCCTCTCTATTCCTCCCCTCTATTCCTCCTCTCCATCCCTCCTCTCTATTCTTCCCTCTATCCCTCCTCTCTATTCCTCCTCTCTATTCCTCCTCTTCATCCCTACTCTCTATTCCTCCTCTCCACCCCTCCTCTCTATTCCTCCTCTCTATTCCTCCTCTCTATTCCTCCTCTCTCTCTCTCTCTCTATTCCTCCCCTCTATTCCTCCCCTCTATTCCTACCCTCTATTCCTCCCCTCCATCCCTCCTCTCTATTCCTCCCCTCTATTCTTCCTCTCCATCCCTCCTCTCTATCCCTCCCCTCTATTCCTCCTCTCCATCCCTCCTCTCTATCCCTCCCCTCTATCCCTCCCCTCTATTCCTCCTTTCCATCCCTCCTCTCTATCCCTCCCCTCTATCCCTCCCCTCTATCCCTCCCCTCTGTCCCTCCCCTCTGTCCCTCCCCTCTATTCCTCCCCTCTATTCCTCCCCTCTATTCCTCTTCTCCGTCCCTCCTCTCTATTCCTCCCCTCTATTCCTCCTCTCCATCCCTCCTCTCTATCCCTCCCCTCTATTCCTCCCCTCTATTCCTCCCCTCTATTCCTCCCCTCTATTCCTCCTCTCCATCCCTCCTCTCTATCCCTCCCCTCTATTCCTCCCCTCTATTCCTCCCCTCTATTCCTCCTCTCTATTCCTCCTCTCCATCCCTCCTCTCTATTCCTCCTCTCTATTCCTCCTCTCCATCCCTCCTCTCTATCCCTCCTCTCTATCCCTCCCCTCTATTCCTCCCCTCTATTCATCTTCTCCATCCCCCAGACCATTGTGTGTGTGTGTATGTGTTTACTCCATCCCTCCATCTCTCCATCCCTCCATTCCTCCATCCCTCCATCCATCTCTCCATTCCTCCATCCCTCCATCCCTCAGACCTTCATCTACTTGTGTGTATATGTGTTTACTCCAAACCTGAATGTCTACCAGTGAAGCTTTTCGTTTCAAACTGGGCCCCAAGCAAAGTGTCCTCAACACGAGTCCAGCTACATATGTCACATTGCAATGACCTTGCTTTGAGAGAGAGAGGTTCTTAACAGAACAGCTCCATACAGTGACACAAAGGGGGCTTTCAAGTGTCAATAGGTAATTGTCAACACTGGCCGTTTACCAACAGTGCTGTGAAGGCTGGCACTACTATATATATACACACACGTTCTCTCACACACGGCTGTGGGGTTGGTCGCTGTTAAAGGGTCAAAGGGTGAGTGGAGCTGTCAGGCATTTTATTATTCTGAGGAGTGCAGGTCTGAGAGGAAATGTAATCGTCGGGAATCCAAAGTGAAGTAATTGGAAAGTGCTTTATGCTAATAATGCTCTCAGTTATTAGGGGAATATCGTCATGTCCCTCTCCACAAAAAGGCATTTGTGCAAAAATATCAAATCACTGGAGAGGAACGAGAGAGGGAGAGCATGAAAAATGATTGGGGAGGTCGGGATGAAGAGCTGGTCACCCGATAAAGGTTATGTGAACATACCTAGGCATCTAGGTATGTACGCAACATGGCCTATCCTAACCCTAACCCCTAAACCTTAACCCCTAACCACTAACCACTAACCACTAACCCCTAACCCTTAACCCTTAACCCCTAACCCCTAACCCCTAACCCTAACCCCTAACCCCTAACCCTAACCCCTAACCCTAAACCATAACCCCTAACCCTAACCCCTAACCCTAAACCTAGGCATATGTTAATGTACACAACATGCACATCCAAGCCTGGACATAACAGGCATAACAACATGTGGGAGAAACCCATCCCCCTCTCTCCCATCTCTTCCCTTCCTCCACAAGAATATCACTATTTATTTCCAAATTGCAATAAAAACTCAGAAAACACTTCAAGACCAAAACATTTAAACGGTAAACTCAACACAGTCCTGGAGTCTGACTTGTTTCACTTCAAGACCAAAACATTTAAACGGTAAACTCAACACAGTCCTGGAGTCTGACTTGTTTCACTTCAAGACCAAAACATTTAAACGGTAAACTCAACACAGTCCTGGAGTCTGACTTGTTTCACTTCAAGACCAAAACATTTAAACGGTAAACTCAACACAGTCCTGGGGTCTGACTTGTTTCACTTCAAGACCAAAACATTTAAACGGTAAACTCAACACAGTCCTGGAGTCTGACTTGTTTCACTTCAAGACCAAAACATTTAAATGGTAAACTCAACACAGTCCTGGAGTCTGACTTGTTTCACTTCAAGACCAAAACATTTAAACGGTAAACTCAACACAGTCCTGGAGTCTGACTTGTTTCACTTCAAGACCAAAACATTTAAACGGTAAACTCGACACAGTCCTGGAGTCTGACTTGTTTCACTTCAAGACCAAAACATTTAAACGGTAAACTCAACACAGTCCTGGAGTCTGACTTGTTTCACTTCAAGACCAAAACATTTAAACGGTAAACTCAACACAGTCCTGGAGTCTGACTTGTTTCACTTCAAGACCAAAACATTTAAACGGTAAACTCAACACAGTCCTGGAGTCTGACTTGTTTCACTTCAAGACCAAAACATTTAAACGGTAAACTCAACACAGTCCTGGAGTCTGACTTGTTTCACTTCAAGACCAAAACATTTAAACGGTAAACTCAACACAGTCCTGGAGTCTGACTTGTTTCACTTCAAGACCAAAACATTTAAACGGTAAACTCAACACAGTCCTGGAGTCTGACTTGTTTCACTTCAAGACCAAAACAGGTGTTTATCGTATTTCCTCATGTAATGGTACTGTTGTTATTATTATTCACTTCAAGTTGAGGCTGTTTTCAGTTGTTATGGAACCGCTAAGACAGACCAGGGCTGTAGTTGTTATGGAACCGCTAAGACAGACCAGGGCTGTAGTTGTTATGGAACCGCTAAGACAGACCAGGGCTGTAGTTGTTATGGAACCGCTAAGACAGACCAGGGCTGTAGTTGTTATGGAACCGCTAAGACAGACCAGGGCTGTAGTTGTTATGGAACCGCTAAGACAGACCAGGGCTGTAGTTGTTATGGAACCGCTAAGACAGACCAGGACTGTAGTTGTTATGGAACCGCTAAGACAGACCAGGGCTGTAGTTGTTATGGAACCGCTAAGACAGACCAGGGCTGTAGTTGTTATGGAACCGCTAAGACAGACCAGGACTGTAGTTGTTATGGAACCGCTAAGACAGACCAGGGCTGTAGTTGTTATGGAACCGCTAAGACAGACCAGGGCTGTAGTTGTTATGGAACCGCTAAGACAGACCAGGGCTGTAGTTGTTATGGAACGGCTAAGACAGACCAGGGCTGTAGTTGTTATGGAACCGCTAAGACAGACCAGGGCTGTAGTTGTTATGGAACCGCTAAGACAGACCAGGGCTGTAGTTGTTATGGAACCGCTAAGACAGACCAGGGCTGTAGTTGTTATGGAACCGCTAAGACAGACCAGGGCTGTAGTTGTTATGGAACCGCTAAGACAGACCAGGGCTGTAGTTGTTATGGAACCGCTAAGACAGACCAGGGCTGTAGTTGTTATGGAACCGCTAAGACAGACCAGGGCTGTAGTTGTTATGGAACCGCTAAGACAGACCAGGGCTGTAGTTGTTATGGAACCGCTAAGACAGATCAAGGCTCTACATTTAAAGGGATAGTTCACCTAATTTACAAAATGACATATTTGTTTCCTTACCTTGTAAGCAGTCTAAGGACAAGCTAAGACTTGTATCACTCATTCATATTCACGTTTACCTGGCCACTTTGCCAAATGTTTCTCTAGCTTGTCCAGACTGCTTACAGGGTAAATTCACCAATATGTCGAGTTGTATTTTGGGTGAACTTTCCCCATTAATGTTGTTGCTAGGGAAGCAGAGCTGTTCTAGTTGTCATAGCGATGAGACAGTGGGGGAAGTGAGGGAGAGGCTAATCAATCTGATTTAATTAAGAGCAGTCACTCAGTTGAAATGAGCAGAATATAATTAATAAGTGCAATAAAATTCTGCATTTTAGACTCCTGTAATTACACCAGTTCAATGCCCCTCACAGTCTTACCCTTTAAAAATGAATCAAATGTATTTTTCTTTTGTCCTGAATCATGTGCCACATATTGAGAGGAAACACATAATTATACCTGTTTTTTTTTACACTTTAATAAATTAACTATGAACATTTATTTGAATGGAGGCGTCTAAGCTACCGTACTAAACACCACATTGAACAGATAAGCACTCTTTTCATTATACACTGACCAACAACATAAACACAACATGTAATGTGTCTTGAGCTGAAATCAAAAATTCCAGAAATGATCCATACTCATAAAAATGTATTTATCTTATATTTTGTGCTCAGATTTGTTTCCATCCCTGTTAGTGGGTATTTATTTACTTATTTTTATTTAACCTTTATTTAACTAGGCAAGTCAGTTAAGAACAAATTCTTATTTTCAATGACGGCCTAGGAACAGTGGGTTAACTGCGTGTTCAGGGGCAGAACGACAGATTTGTAACTTGTCAGCTTGGGGATTTGAACTTGCAACCTTCCGGTTACTAGATCAACGCTCTAACCACTAGGCTACCCTGCCGTAATAAAGCCCTATTGCAGGAAAAAACTCATTATTATTGGTGAGGCCTCGCATAATAGATAGGACCTGGCTCCCCAGTAGGTACGTCATACTCCCAGTAGGTAGGTCCGGCTCCCCAGTAGGAAGGTCCGGCTCCCCAGTAGGTAGGTCTGGATCCCCAGTAGGTAGGCCTGGGTCCCCAGTAGGTAGGTCTGGCTCTCCAGTAGGTAGGTCTGGCTCCCCATTAGGTAGGCCTGGCTCCTCAGTAGGAAGGTCCGGCTCCCCAGTAGGTAGGCCTGGATCCCCAGTAGGTAGGCCTGGCTCCCCAGTAGGTAGGTCTGGCTCCCCAGCAGGTAGGTCTGGCTCCCCAGTAGGTAGGTCTGGATCCCCAGTATGTAGGCCTGGCTCCCCAGTAGGTAGGCCTGGCTCCCCAGTATGTAGGCCTGACTCCCAGTAGGTAGGCCTGGCTCCCCAGTAGGTAGGCCTGGCTCCCCAGTAGGTAGGTCTGGCTCCCCAGTAGGTAGGACCTGGCTCCCCAGTAGGTAGGCCTGGCTCCCCAGTAGGTAGGTCTGACTCCCAGTAGGTAGGTCTGGCTCCCAAGTAGGTAGGACCTGGCTCCCCAGTAGGTAGGCCTGGCTCCCCAGTAGGTAGGACCTGGCTCCCCAGTAGGTAGGACCTGGCTCCCCAGTAGGTAGGGCCTGGCTCCCCAGTAGGTAGGGCCTGGCTCCCCAGTAGATAGGACCTGGCTCCCCAGTATATATGACCTGGCTCCCCAGTAGGTAAGTCTGGCTCCCCAGTAGGTAGGTCTGACTCCCCAGTAGGTAGGTCTGACTCCCCAGTAGGTAGGTCTGACTCCCCAGTAGGTAGGTCTGACTCCCCAGTAGGTAGGTCTGACTCCCCAGTAGGTAGGTCTGGTTTCCCAGTAGGTAGCCCTGACCCCCCCCCAGTAGGTATGTCTGGCTCCCCAGTAGGTAGCCCTGACCCCCCCCAGTAGGTAGGCCTGGCTCCCCAGTAGGTAGGACTGGCTCCCCAGTAGGTAGGTCTGACTCCCAGTAGGTAGGTCTGGCTCACCAGTAGGTAGGTCTGGCTCCCCAGAAGGTAGGTCTGACTCCCAGTAGGTAGGTCTGGCTCCCCAGTAGGTAGGTCTGGCTCCGCAGTAGGTAGGTCTGACTCCGCAGTAGGTAGGTCTGACTCGCAGTAGTTAGGTCTGACTCCCAGTAGGTAGGTCTGACTCCCAGAAGGTAGGTCCGGCTCCCCAGTAGGAAGGTCTGGCTCCCCAGTAGGAAGGTCTGGCTCCCCAGTAGGTAGGCCTGGCTCCCCAGTAGGTAGGCCTTGCTACCCAGTAGGTAGGTCCGGCAACTCAGTAGGTAGGTCCGGCTCCCCAGTAGGTAGGTCCGGCTCCCCAGTAGGTAGGTCCGGCTCCCCAGTAGGTAGGTCCGGCTCCCCAGTAGGTAGGTCTGGCTCCCCAGTAGTTCGGTCTGGCTCCCCAGTAGGTAGGTCTGACTCCCAAGTAGGTAGGTCTGACTCCCAGTAGGTAGGTCTGGCTCCCCAGTAGGTAGGTCTGGCTCCGCAGTAGGTAGGTCTGACTCCGCAGTAGGTAGGTCTGAGTCCCAGTAGGTAGGTCTCACTCCCAGTAGGTAGGTCCGGCTCCCCAGTAGGTAGGTCCGGCTCCCCAGTAGGAGGGTCTGGCTCCCCAGTAGGAAGGTCTGGCTCCCCAGTAGGTTAAGTCTGGCTCCCCAGTAGGAAGGTCTGGTTCCCCAGTAGGTAGCCCTGTCCCCCCCCCCCACCCCCAGTAAGTAAGTCTGGCTCCACAGTAGGTAGCCCTGAACCCCCAGTAGGTAGGTCTGACTCCCAAGTAGGTAGGCCTGGCTCCCCAGTAGTTAGCCCTGACCCCCCAGTAGGTAGGTCTGACTCCCAAGTAGGTAGGCCTGGCTCCCCAGTAGGTAGGTATGTTTCCCCAGTAGGTAGCCCTGACCCCCAAGTAGGTAAGTCTGGCTCCCCAGTAGGTAAGTCTGGCTCCCCAGTAGGTAAGTCTGGCTCCCCAGTAGGTAAGTCTGGCTCCCCAGTAGGCAGGTCTGTATCCCCAGTAGGTAGGACCTGGCTCCCCAGTAGGTAGGACCTGGCTCCCCAGTAGGTAGGCCTGGCTCCCCAGTAGGTAGGACCTGGCTCCCCAGTAGATAGGACCTGGCTCCCCAGTAGATAGGACCTGGCTCCCCAGTAGATAGGACCTGGCTCCCCAGTAGGTAAGTTTGGCTCCCCAGTAGGTAGGTCTGACTCCCCAGTAGGAAGGTCTGACTCCCCAGTAGGTAGGTCTGACTCCCCAGTAGGTAGGTCTGGTTTCCCAGTAGGTAGCCCTGACCCCCCCCCCCCAGTAGGTTAAATCTGGATTCCCAGTAGGTATCCCTGAACCCCCCAGTAGGTAGGTCTGACTCCCCAGTAGGTAGGCCTGGTTCCCCAGTAGGTAGCCCTGACCACCCAGTAGGTAAGTCTGGCTCCCCAGTAGGTAAGTCTGGCTCCCCAGTAGGTAAGTCTGGCTCCCCAGTAGGTAAGTCTGTTTCCGCAGTAGGTAGCCCTGACCCCCCAGTAGGTAAGTCTGGCTCCCCAGTAGGTAAGTCTGGCTCCCCAGTAGGTAGGTCCGGCTCCCAAGTAGGTAGGTCCGGCTCCCCAGTAGGTAGGTCTGGCTCCCCAGTAGTTCGGTCTGGCTCCCCAGTAGTTCGGTCTGACTCCCAAGTAGGTACGTCTGACTCCCAGTAGGTAGGTCTGGCTCCCCAGTAGGTAGGTCTGGCTCCGCAGTAGCTTGGTCTGACTCCGCAGTAGGTAGGTCTGAGTCCCAGTAGGTAGGTCTCACTCCCAGTAGGTAGGTCCGGCTCCCCAGTAGGTAGGTCCGGCTCCCCAGTAGGAAGGTCTGGCTCCCCAGTAGGAAGGTCTGGCTCCCCAGTAGGTTAAGTCTGGCTCCCCAGTAGGAAGGTCTGGTTCCCCAGTAGGTAGCCCTGACCCCCCCCCCCCCCCACCCCCAGTAAGTAAGTCTGGCTCCCCAGTAGGTAGGTCTGGATCCCCAGTAAGTAGGCCTGGCTCCCCAGTAGGTAGGTCTGACTCCCAGTAGGTAGGTCTGACTCCCAGTAGGTAGGTCCGGCTCCCCAGCAGGTAGGTCTGGATCCCCAGTAGGTAAGTCTGGCTCCCCAGTAGGTAGCCCTGACCCCCCCCCCCCCAGTAGGTAAGTCTGGCTCCCCAGAAGGTAGCCCTGAACCCCCAGTAGGTAGGACTGACTCCCGAGTACGTAGGCCTGGTTCCCCAGTAGTTAGCCCTGACCCCCCAGTAGGTAGATCTGACTCCCAAGTAGGTAGGCCTGGCTCCCCAGTAGGTAGGTCTGTTTCCCCAGTAGGTAGCCCTGACCCCCCAGTAGGTAAGTCTGGCTCCCCAGTAGGTAAGTCTGGCTCCCCAGTAGGTAAGTTTGGCTCCCCAGTAGGTAAGTCTGGCTCCCCAGTAGGTAGGTCTGACTCCCCAGTAGGTAGGTCTGACTCCCCAGTAGGTAGGTCTGGTTTCCCAGTAGGTAGCCCTGACCCCCCCCAGTAGGTAAATCTGGATTCCCAGTAGGTAGCCCTGACCCCCCCAGTAGGTAGGTCTGACTCCCCAGTAGGTAGGCCTGGTTCCCCAGTAGTTAGCCCTGACCCCCCAGTAGGTAGATCTGACTCCCAAGTAGGTAGGCCTGGCTCCCCAGTAGGTAGGTCTGTTTCCCCAGTAGGTAGCCCTGACCCCCCAGTAGGTAAGTCTGGCTCCCCAGTAGGTAAGTCTGGCTCCCCAGTAGGTAAGTCTGGCTCCCCAGTAGGTAGGTCTGACTCCCCAGTAGGTAGGTCTGACTCCCCAGTAGGTAGATCTGACTCCCCAGTAGGTAGGTCTGGTTTCCCAGTAGGTAGCCCTGACCCCCCCCCCAGTAGGTAAATCTGGATTCCCAGTAGGTAGCCCTGACCCCCCCAGTAGGTAGGTCTGACTCCCCAGTAGGTAGGCCTGGTTCCCCAGTAGGAAGCCCTGACCACCCAGTAGGTAAGTATGGCTCCCCAGTAGGTAAGTCTGGCTCCCCAGTAGGTAAGTCTGGCTCCCCAGTAGGTAGGTCTGTTTCCGCAGTAGGTAGCCCTGACCCCCCAGTAGATAAGTCTGGCTCCCCAGTAGGTAAGTCTGGCTCCCCAGTAGGAAGGTCTGGCTCCCCAGTAGGTCAAGTCTGGCTACCCAGTAGGTAAGTCTGGCTCCCCAGTAGGGAGGTCTGGTTCCCCAGTAGGTAGCCCTGACCCCCCCCCCCCCCAGTAGGTAAGTCTGGCTCCCCAGAAGGTAGCCCTGAACCCCCAGTAGGTAGGTCTGACTCCCGAGTACGTAGGCCTGGTTCCCCAGTAGTTAGCCCTGACCCCCCAGTAGGTAGGTCTGACTCCCCAGTAGGTAGACCTGGCTCCCCAGTAGGTAGGTCTGTTTCCCCCTTAGGTAGCCCTGAACCCCCAGTAGGTAAGTCTGGCTCCCCAGTAGGTAAGTCTGGCTCCCCAGTAGTTAAGTCTGGCTCCCCAGTAGGTAAGTCTGGCTCCCCAGTAGGTAAGTCTGGCTCCCCAGTAGGTAGGTCTGACTCCCTGTAGGTAGGTCTGACTGCCAGTAGGTAGGTCTGACTGCCAGTAGGTAGGTCTGACTCCCAGTAGGTAGGTCTGACTCCCAGTAGGTAGGTCCGGCTCCCCAGCAGGTAGATCTGGCTCCCCAGTAGGTAAGTCTGGCTCCCTGTAGGTAGGTCTGGCTACCCAGTAGGTAAGTCTGGCTCCCCAGTAGGGAGGTCTGGTTCCCCAGTAGGTAGCCCTGACACCCCCCCCCCCCCCCAGTAGGTAAGTCTGGCTCCCCAGAAGGTAGCCCTGAACCCCTAGTAGGTAGGACTGACTCCCGAGTACGTAGGCCTGGTTCCCCAGTAGTTAGCCCTGACCCCCCAGTAGGTAGGTCTGACTCCCCAGTAGGTAGGCCTGGCTCCCCAGTAGGTAGGTCTGTTTCCCCAGTAGGTAGCCCTGAACCCCCATTAGGTAAGTCTGGCTCCCCAGTAGGTAAGTCTGGCTCCCCAGTAGGTAAGTCTGGCTCCCCAGTAGGTAAGTCTGGCTCCCCAGTAGGTAAGTCTGGCTCCCCAGTAGGTAAGTCTGGCTCCCCAGTAGGTAGGTCTGACTCCCAGTAGGTAGGTCCGACTCCCAGTAGGTAGGTCTGACTCCCAGTAGGTAGGTCTGACTCCCAGTAGGTAGGTCCGGCTCCCCAGCAGGTAGGTCTGGATCCCCAGTAGGTAAGTCTGGCTCCCCAGTAGGTAAGTCTGGCTCCCCAGTAGGTAAGTCTGGCTCCCCAGTAGGTAGGTCTGGATCCCCAGTAGGTAGGTCTGACTCCCCAGTAGGTAAGTCTGGCTCCCCATTCGGTAGGCCTTGCTCCCAGTAGGTAGGTCTGGTTCCCAGGTAGGTAAGTCTGGCTCCCCAGTAGGTAGGTCTGACTCCCTGTAGGTAGGTCTGACTCCCTGTAGGTAGGTCTGACTCCCAGTAGGTAGGTCTGACTCCCAGTAGGTAGGTCTGACTCCCAGTAGGTAGGTCCGACTCCCAGTAGGTAGGTCCGGCTCCCCAGCAGGTAGGTCTGGATCCCCAGTAGGTAGGTCTGGCTCCCCAGTAGGTAAGTCTGGCTCCCCAGTAGGTAAGTCTGGCTCCCTAGTAGGTAAGTCTGGCTCCCCAGTAGGTAGGTCTGACTCCCTGTAGGTAGGTCTGGCTACCCAGTAGGTAAGTCTGGCTCCCCAGTAGGGAGGTCTGGTTCCCCAGTAGGTAGCCCTGACACCCCCCCCCCCCAGTAGGTAAGTCTGGCTCCCCAGAAGGTAGCCCTGAACCCCCAGTAGGTAGGACTGACTCCCGAGTACGTAGGCCTGGTTCCCCAGTAGTTAGCCCTGACCCCCCAGTAGGTAGGTCTGACTCCCCAGTAGGTAGGCCTGGCTCCCCAGTAGGTAGGTCTGTTTCCCCAGTAGGTAGCCCTGAACCCCCATTAGGTAAGTCTGGCTCCCCAGTAGGTAAGTCTGGCTCCCCAGTAGGTAAGTCTGGCTCCCCAGTAGGTAAGTCTGGCTCCCCAGTAGGTAAGTCTGGCTCCCCAGTAGGTAAGTCTGGCTCCCCAGTAGGTAGGTCTGACTCCCAGTAGGTAGGTCTGACTCCCAGTAGGTAGGTCTGACTCCCAGTAGGTAGGTCCGGCTCCCCAGCAGGTAGGTCTGGATCCCCAGTAGGTAAGTCTGGCTCCCCAGTAGGTAAGTCTGGCTCCCCAGTAGGTAAGTCTGGCTCCCCAGTAGGTAGGTCTGGATCCCCAGTAGGTAGGTCTGACTCCCCAGTAGGTAAGTCTGGCTCCCCAGTAGGTAGGCCTTGCTCCCAGTAGGTAGGTCTGGTTCCCCAGTAGGTAAGTCTGGCTCCCCAGTAGGTAAGTCTGGCTCCCCAGTAGGTAGGTCTGACTCCCTGTAGGTAGGTCTGACTCCCTGTAGGTAGGTCTGACTCCCAGTAGGTAGGTCCGGCTCCCCAGCAGGTAGGTCTGGATCCCCAGTAGGTAGGTCTGGCTCCCCAGTAGGTAAGTCTGGCTCCCCAGTAGGTAAGTCTGGCTCCCCAGTAGGTAAGTCTGGCTCCCCAGTAGGTTAAGTCTGGCTACCCAGTAGGTAAGTCTGGCTCCCCAGAAGGTAGCCCTGAACTCCCAGTAGGTAGGACTGACTCCCAGAACGTAGGCCTGGTTCCCCAGTAGTTAGCCCTGACCCCCCAGTAGGTAGGTCTGACTCCCCAGTAGGTAGGCCTGGCTCCCCAGTAGGTAGGTCTGTTTCCCCAGTAGGTAGCCCTGAACCCCCAGTAGGTAAGTCTGGCTCCCCAGTAGGTAAGTCTGGCTCCCCAGTAGGTAAGTCTGGCTCCCCAGTAGGTAGGTCTGACTCCCTGTAGGTAGGTCTGACTCCCTGTAGGTAGGTCTGACTCCCAGTAGGTAGGTCCGGCTCCCCAGCAGGTAGGTCTGGATCCCCAGTAGGTAGGTCTGGCTCCCCAGTAGGTAAGTCTGGCTCCCCAGTAGGTAAGTCTGGCTCCCCAGTAGGTAAGTCTGGCTCCCCAGTAGGAAGGTCTGGCTCCCCAGTAGGTTAAGTCTGGCTACCCAGTAGGTAAGTCTGGCTCCCCAGAAGGTAGCCCTGAACTCCCAGTAGGTAGGACTGACTCCCAGAACGTAGGCCTGGTTCCCCAGTAGTTAGCCCTGACCCCCCAGTAGGTAGGTCTGACTCCCCAGTAGGTAGGCCTGGCTCCCCAGTAGGTAGGTCTGTTTCCCCAGTAGGTAGCCCTGAACCCCCAGTAGGTAAGTCTGGCTCCCCAGTAGGTAAGTCTGGCTCCCCAGTAGGTAAGTCTGGCTCCCTAGTAGGTAAGTCTGGCTCCCCAGTAGGTAGGTCTGACTCCCTGTAGGTAGGTCTGGCTACCCAGTAGGTAAGTCTGGCTCCCCAGTAGGGAGGTCTGGTTCCCCAGTAGGTAGCCCTGACACCCCCCCCCCCCCCCCCAGTAGGTAAGTCTGGCTCCCCAGAAGGTAGCCCTGAACCCCCAGTAGGTAGGACTGACTCCCGAGTGCGTAGGCCTGGTTCCCCAGTAGTTAGCCCTGACCCCCCAGTAGGTAGGTCTGACTCCCCAGTAGGTAGGCCTGGCTCCCCAGTAGGTAAGTCTGGCTCCCCAGTAGGTAAGTCTGGCTCCCCAGTAGGTAAGTCTGGCTCCCCAGTAGGTAGGTCTGACTCCCAGTAGGTAGGTCTGACTCCCAGTAGGTAGGTCTGACTCCCAGTAGGTAGGTCCGGCTCCCCAGCAGGTAGGTCTGGATCCCCAGTAGGTAAGTCTGGCTCCCCAGTAGGTAAGTCTGGCTCCCCAGTAGGTAAGTCTGGCTCCCCAGTAGGTAGGTCTGGATCCCCAGTAGGTAGGTCTGACTCCCCAGTAGGTAAGTCTGGCTCCCCAGTAGGTAGGCCTTGCTCCCAGTAGGTAGGTCTGGTTCCCCAGTAGGTAAGTCTGGCTCCCCAGTAGGTAAGTCTGGCTCCCAGTAGGTAGGTCTGGTTCCCCAGTAGGTAAGTCTGGCTCCCCAGTAGGTAAGTCTGGCTCACCAGTAGGTAGGTCTGACTCCCTGTAGGTAGGTCTGACTCCCAGTAGGTAGGTCTGACTCCCAGTAGGTAGGTCCGGCTCCCCAGCAGGTAGGTCTGGATCCCCAGTAGGTAGGTCTGACTCCCAGTAGGTAGGTCTGACTCCCAGTAGGTAGGTCTGACTCCCAGTAGGTAGGTCCGACTCCCAGTAGGTAGGTCCGGCTCCCCAGCAGGTAGGTCTGGATCCCCAGTAGGTAGGTCTGGCTCCCCAGTAGGTAAGTCTGGCTCCCCAGTAGGTAAGTCTGGCTCCCCAGTAGGTAAGTCTGGCTCCCCAGTAGGAAGGTCTGGCTCCCCAGTAGGTTAAGTCTGGCTACCCAGTAGGTAAGTCTGGCTCCCCAGTAGGGAGGTCTGGTTCCCCAGTAGGTAGCCCTGACACCCCCCCCCCCCCCCCCCAGTAGGTAAGTCTGGCTCCCCAGAAGGTAGCCCTGAACTCCCAGTAGGTAGGACTGACTCCCAGAACGTAGGCCTGGTTCCCCAGTAGTTAGCCCTGACCCCCCAGTAGGTAGGTCTGACTCCCCAGTAGGTAGGCCTGGCTCCCCAGTAGGTAGGTCTGTTTCCCCAGTAGGTAGCCCTGAACCCCCAGTAGGTAAGTCTGGCTCCCCAGTAGGTAAGTCTGGCTCCCCAGTAGGTAAGTCTGGCTCCCTAGTAGGTAAGTCTGGCTCCCCAGTAGGTAGGTCTGACTCCCTGTAGGTAGGTCTGGCTACCCAGTAGGTAAGTCTGGCTCCCCAGTAGGGAGGTCTGGTTCCCCAGTAGGTAGCCCTGAACCCCCAGTAGGTAGGACTGACTCCCGAGTGCGTAGGCCTGGTTCCCCAGTAGTTAGCCCTGACCCCCCAGTAGGTAGGTCTGACTCCCCAGTAGGTACGCCTGGCTCCCCAGTAGGTAAGTCTGGTTCCCCAGTAGGTAAGTCTGGCTCCCCAGTAGGTAAGTCTGGCTCCCCAGTAGGTAAGTCTGGCTCCCCAGTAGGTAGGTCTGGATCCCCAGTAGGTAGGTCTGACTCCCCAGTAGGTAAGTCTGGCTCCCCAGTAGGTAGGCCTTGCTCCCAGTAGGTAGGTCTGGTTCCCCAGTAGGTAAGTCTGGCTCCCCAGTAGGTAAGTCTGGCTCCCCAGTAGGTAAGTCTGGCTCACCAGTAGGTAGGTCTGACTCCCTGTAGGTAGGTCTGACTCCCTGTAGGTAAGTCTGACTCCCAGTAGGTAGGTCTGACTCCCAGTAGGTAGGTCTGACTCCCAGTAGGTAGGTCCGACTCCCAGTAGGTAGGTCCGACTCCCAGTAGGTAGGTCCGGCTCCCCAGCAGGTAGGTCTGGATCCCCAGTAGGTAGGTCCGGCTCCCCAGTAGGTAAGTCCGGCTCCCCAGTAGGTAGGCCTGGATCCCCAGTAGGTAAGTCTGGCTCCCCAGTAGGTAAGTCTGGCTCCCCAGTAGGTAAGTCTGGCTCCCCAGTAGGTAAGTCTGGCTCCCCAGTAGGAAGGTCTGGCTCCCCAGTAGGTTAAGTCTGGCTACCCAGTAGGTAAGTCTGGCTCCCCAGTAGGGAGGTCTGGTTCCCCAGTAGGTAGCCCTGACAGCCCCCCCCCCCCCCCAGTAGGTAAGTCTGGCTCCCCAGAAGGTAGCCCTGAACTCCCAGTAGGTAGGACTGACTCCCAGAACGTAGGCCTGGTTCCCCAGTAGTTAGCCCTGACCCCCCAGAAGGTAGGTCTGACTCCCCAGTAGGTAGGCCTGGCTCCCCAGTAGGTACGCCTGGCTCCCCAGTAGGTAAGTCTGGTTCCCCAGTAGGTAAGTCTGGCTCCCCAGTAGGTAAGTCTGGCTCCCCAGTAGGTAAGTCTGGCTCCCCAGTAGGTAGGTCTGGATCCCCAGTAGGTAGGTCTGACTCCCCAGTAGGTAAGTCTGGCTCCCCAGTAGGTAGGCCTTGCTCCCAGTAGGTAGGTCTGGTTCCCCAGTAGGTAAGTCTGGCTCCCCAGTAGGTAAGTCTGGCTCCCCAGTAGGTAAGTCTGGCTCACCAGTAGGTAGGTCTGACTCCCTGTAGGTAGGTCTGACTCCCTGTAGGTAAGTCTGACTCCCAGTAGGTAGGTCTGACTCCCAGTAGGTAGGTCTGACTCCCAGTAGGTAGGTCCGACTCCCAGTAGGTAGGTCCGACTCCCAGTAGGTAGGTCCGGCTCCCCAGCAGGTAGGTCTGGATCCCCAGTAGGTAGGTCCGGCTCCCCAGTAGGTAAGTCCGGCTCCCCAGTAGGTAGGCCTGGATCCCCAGTAGGTAAGTCTGGCTCCCCAGTAGGTAAGTCTGGCTCCCCAGTAGGTAAGTCTGGCTCCCCAGTAGGTAAGTCTGGCTCCCCAGTAGGAAGGTCTGGCTCCCCAGTAGGTTAAGTCTGGCTACCCAGTAGGTAAGTCTGGCTCCCCAGTAGGGAGGTCTGGTTCCCCAGTAGGTAGCCCTGACAGCCCCCCCCCCCCCCCCCCCCCAGTAGGTAAGTCTGGCTCCCCAGAAGGTAGCCCTGAACTCCCAGTAGGTAGGACTGACTCCCAGAACGTAGGCCTGGTTCCCCAGTAGTTAGCCCTGACCCCCCAGTAGGTAGGTCTGACTCCCCAGTAGGTAGGCCTGGCTCCCCAGTAGGTAAGTCTGGCTCCCCAGTAGGTAAGTCTGTCTCCCTAGTAGGTAAGTCTGGCTCCCCAGAAGGTAGGTCTGACTCCCAGTAGGTAGGTCTGACTGCCAGTAGGTAGGTCTGACTCCCAGTAGGTAGGTCTGACTCCCAGTAGGTAGGTCTGACTCCCAGTAGGTAGGTCCGGCTCCCCAGCAGGTAGGTCTGGATCCCCAGTAGGTAAGTCTGGCTCCCCAGTAGGTAAGTCTGGCTCCCCAGTAGGTAAGTCTGGCTCCCCAGTAGGTAGGTCTGGATCCCCAGTAGGTAGGTCTGACTCCCCAGTAGGTAAGTCTGGCTCCCCAGTAGGTAGGCTTTGCTCCCAGTAGGTAGGTCTGGTTCCCCAGTAGGTAGGTCTGACTCCCCAGTAGGTAAGTCTGGCTCCCTATTAGGTAGGCCTTGCTCCCAGTAGGTAGGTCTGGTTCCCCAGTAGGTAGGCCTGGCTCCCCAGTAGGTAGGTCTGACAGCCCCCCCCCCCCCCCCCCAGTAGGTAAGTCTGGCTCCCCAGAAGGTAGCCCTGAACTCCCAGTAGGTAGGACTGACTCCCAGAACGTAGGCCTGGTTCCCCAGTAGTTAGCCCTGACCCCCCAGTAGGTAGGTCTGACTCCCCAGTAGGTAGGCCTGGCTCCCCAGTAGGTAAGTCTGGCTCCCCAGTAGGTAAGTCTGTCTCCCTAGTAGGTAAGTCTGGCTCCCCAGTAGGTAGGTCTGACTCCCAGTAGGTAGGTCTGACTGCCAGTAGGTAGGTCTGACTCCCAGTAGGTAGGTCTGACTCCCAGTAGGTAGGTCTGACTCCCAGTAGGTAGGTCCGGCTCCCCAGCAGGTAGGTCTGGATCCCCAGTAGGTAAGTCTGGCTCCCCAGTAGGTAAGTCTGGCTCCCCAGTAGGTAAGTCTGGCTCCCCAGTAGGTAGGTCTGGATCCCCAGTAGGTAGGTCTGACTCCCCAGTAGGTAAGTCTGGCTCCCCAGTAGGTAGGCTTTGCTCCCAGTAGGTAGGTCTGGTTCCCCAGTAGGTAGGTCTGACTCCCCAGTAGGTAAGTCTGGCTCCCTATTAGGTAGGCCTTGCTCCCAGTAGGTAGGTCTGGTTCCCCAGTAGGTAGGCCTGGCTCCCCAGTAGGTAGGTCCGGCTCCCCAGTAGGTAGGTCTGGATCCCCAGTAGGTAGGTCCGGCTCCCCAGTAGGTAGGTCTGGATCCCCAGTAGGTAGGTCCGGCTCCCCAGTAGGTAAGTCCGGCTCCCCAGTAGGTAGGCCTGGATCCCCAGTAGGTAAGTCTGGCTCCCCAGTAGGTAAGTCTGGCTCCCCAGTAGGTAGGTCTGGATCCCCAGTAGGTAGGTCTGACTCCCCAGTAGGTAAGTCTGGCTCCCCAGTAGGTAGGCCTTGCTCCCAGTAGGTAGGTCTGGTTCCCCAGTAGGTAAGTCTGGCTCCCCAGTAGGTAGGTCTGACTCCCAGTAGGTAGGTCTGACTCCCAGTAGATAGGTCTGACTCCCAGTAGGTAGGTCCGGCTCCCCAGTAGGTAGGCCTGGATCCCCAGTAGGTAAGTCTGGCTCCCCAGTAGGTAAGTCTGGCTCCCCAGTAGGTAAGTCTGGCTCCCCAGTAGGAAGGTCTGGCTCCCCAGTAGGTTAAGTCTGGCTCCCCAGTAGGTAAGTCTGGCTCCCCAGTAGGTAGGTCTGACTCCCTGTAGGTAGGTCTGACTGCCAGTAGGTAGGTCTGACTCCCAGTAGGTAGGTCTGACTCCCAGTAGGTAGGTCTGACTCCCAGTAGGTAGGTCCGGCTCCCCAGCAGGTAGGTCTGGATCCCCAGTAGGTAGGTCCGGCTCCCCAGTAGGTAAGTCCGGCTCCCCAGTAGGTAGGCCTGGATCCCCAGTAGGTAGGTCTGACTCCCCAGTAGGTAAGTCTGGCTCCCCAGTAGGTAGGCCTTGCTCCCAGTAGGTAGGTCTGGTTCCCCAGTAGGTAGGTCTGACTCCCCAGTAGGTAAGTCTGGCTCCCTATTAGGTAGGCCTTGCTCCCAGTAGGTAGGTCTGGTTCCCCAGTAGGTAGGCCTGGCTCCCCAGTAGGTAGGTCCGGCTCCCCAGTAGGTAGGTCTGGATCCCCAGTAGGTAGGTCTGGATCCCCAGTAAGTAGGCCTGGCTCCCCAGTAGGTAAGTCCGGCTCCCCAGTGGGTAGGCCTGGATCCCCATCAGGTAGGTCCGGCAACCCAGTAGGTAAGTCCGGCTCCCCAGTAGGTACGCCTGGATCCCCAGTAGGTAGGTCCGGCTCCCCAGTAGGTAGCTCTGGATCCCCAGTAGGTAGACCTGGCTCCCCAGTAGGTAGGTCTGGTTCCCCAGTAGGTAGGTCTGACTCCCCAGTAGGTAAGTCTGGCTCCCCAGTAGGTAGGTCTGGCTCCCAGTAGGTAGGTTTGGTTCCCAAGTAGGTAGGCCTGGCTCCCCAGTAGGTAGGTCTGACTCCCCAGTAGGTAGGTCTGACTCCCAATAGGTGGGCCTGGCTCCCCAGTAGGTAGGTCCGGCTCCCCAGTAGGTAGGTCTGGATCCCCAGTAGGTAAGTCCGGCTCCCCAGTAGGTAGGCCTGGATCCCCAGTAGGTAAGTCTGGCTCCCCAGTAGGTAAGTCTGGCTCCCCAGTAGGTAGGTCTGGATCCCCAGTAGGTAAGTCCGGCTCCCCAGTAGGTAGGTCTGGTTCCCCAGTAGGTAGGCCTGGCTCCCCAGTAGGTAGGTCCGGCTCCCCAGTAGGTAGGTCTGGATCCCCTGTAGGTAAGTCTGGCTCCCCAGTAGGTAAGTCTGGCTCCCCAGTAGGTAGGTCTGACTCCCTGTAGGTAGGTCTGACTGCCAGTAGGTAGGTCTGACTCCCAGTAGGTAGGTCTGACTCCCAGTAGGTAGGTCTGACTCCCAGTAGGTAGGTCCGGCTCCCCAGTAGGTAGGCCTGGATCCCCAGTAGGTAAGTCTGGCTCCCCAGTAGGTAAGTCTGGCTCCCCAGTAGGAAGGTCTGGCTCCCCAGTAGGTAAGTCTGGCTCCCCAGTAGGTAAGTCTGGCTCCCCAGTAGGTAAGTCTGACTCCCAGTAGGTAGGTCTGACTCCCAGTAGGTAGGTCCGGCTCCCCAGCAGGTAGGTCTGGATCCCCAGTAGGTAGGTCCGGCTCCCCAGTAGGTAAGTCCGGCTCCCCAGTAGGTAGGCCTGGATCCCCAGTAGGTAGGTCTGACTCCCCAGTAGGTAAGTCTGGCTCCCCAGTAGGTAGGCCTTGCTCCCAGTAGGTAGGTCTGGTTCCCCAGTAGGTAGGTCTGACTCCCCAGTAGGTAAGTCTGGCTCCCTATTAGGTAGGCCTTGCTCCCAGTAGGTAGGTCTGGTTCCCCAGTAGGTAGGCCTGGCTCCCCAGTAGGTAGGTCCGGCTCCCCAGTAGGTAGGTCTGGATCCCCAGTAAGTAGGCCTGGCTCCCCAGTAGGTAAGTCCGGCTCCCCAGTAGGTAGACCTGGATCCCCAGTAGGTAGGTCCGGCAACCCAGTAGGTAAATCCGGCTCCCCAGTAGGTACGCCTGGATCCCCAGTAGGTAGGTCCGGCTCCCCAGTAGGTAGGTCTGGATCCCCAGTAGGTAGGCCTGGCTCCCCAGTAGGTAGGTCTGGTTCCCCAGTAGGTAGGTCTGACTCCCCAGTAGGTAAGTCTGGCTCCCCAGTAGGTAGGTCTGGCTCCCAGTAGGTAGGTTTGGTTCCCCAGTAGGTAGGCCTGGCTCCCCAGTAGGTAGGTCTGACTCCCCAGTAGGTAGGTCTGACTCCAAGTAGGTAGGTCTGGTTCCCCAGTAGGTAGGTCTGACTCCCCAGTAGGTAAGTCTGGCTCCCCAGTAGGTAGGCCTTGCTCCCAGTAGGTAGGTCTGGTTCCCCAATAGGTGGGCCTGGCTCCCCAGTAGGTAGGTCCGGCTCCCCAGTAGGTAGGTCTGGATCCCCAGTAGGTAAGTCCGGCTCCCCAGTAGGTAGGCCTGGATCCCCAGTAGGTAAGTCTGGCTCCCCAGTAGGTAAGTCTGGCTCCCCAGTAGGTAAGTCTGGCTCCCCAGTAGGTAGGTCTGGATCCCCAGTAGGTAGGTCTGACTCCCCAGTAGGTAAGTCTGGCTCCCCAGTAGGTAGTCCTTGCTCCCAGTAGGTAGGTCTGGTTCCCCAGTAGGTAAGTCTGGCTCCCCAGTAGGTAAGTCTGGCTCCCCAGTAGGTAAGTCTGGCTCCCCAGTAGGTAGGTCTGACTCCCTGTAGGTAGGTCTGACTGCCAGTAGGTAGGTCTGACTCCCAGTAGGTAGGTCTGACTCCCAGTAGGTAGGTCTGACTCCCAGTAGGTAGGTCCGGCTCCCCAGTAGGTAGGCCTGGATCCCCAGTAGGTAAGTCTGGCTCCCCAGTAGTTAAGTCTGGCTCCCCAGTAGGTAAGTCTGGCTCCCCAGTAGGAAGGTCTGGCTCCCCAGTAGGTTAAGTCTGGCTCCCCAGTAGGTAAGTCTGGCTCCCCAGTAGGTAGGTCTGACTCCCTGTAGGTAGGTCTGACTGCCAGTAGGTAGGTCTGACTCCCAGTAGGTAGGTCTGACTCCCAGTAGGTAGGTCTGACTCCCAGTAGGTAGGTCCGGCTTCCCAGCAGGTAGGTCTGGATCCCCAGTAGGTAGGTCCGGCTCCCCAGTAGGTAAGTCCGGCTCCCCAGTAGGTAGGCCTGGATCCCCAGTAGGTAGGTCTGACTCCCCAGTAGGTAAGTCTGGCTCCCCAGTAGGTAGGCCTTGCTCCCAGTAGGTAGGTCTGGTTCCCCAGTAGGTAGGTCTGACTCCCCAGTAGGTAATTCTGGCTCCCTATTAGGTAGGCCTTGCTCCCAGTAGGTAGGTCTGGTTCCCCAGTAGGTAGGCCTGGCTCCCCAGTAGGTAGGTCCGGCTCCCCAGTAGGTAGGTCTGGATCCCCAGTAAGTAGGCCTGGCTCCCCAGTAGGTAGGTCCGGCTCCCCAGTAGGTAGGCCTGGATCCCCAGTAGGTAGGTCCGGCTACCCAGTAGGTAGGTCCGGCTCCCCAGTAGGTACGCCTGGATCCCCAGTAGGTAGGTCCGGCTCCCCAGTAGGTAGGTCTGGATCCCCAGTAGGTAGGCCTGGCTCCCCAGTAGGTAGGTCTGGTTCCCCAGTAGGTAGGTCTGACTCCCCAGTAGGTAAGTCTGGCTCCCCAGTAGGTAGGTCTGGCTCCCAGTAGGTAGGTTTGGTTCCCCAGTAGGTAGGCCTGGCTCCCCAGTAGGTAGGTCTGACTCCCCAGTAGGTAAGTCTGGCTCCCCAGTAGGTAGGCCTTGCTCCCAGTAGGTAGGTCCGGCTCCCCAGTAGGTAGGTCTGGATCCCCAGTAGGTATGCCTGGCTCCCCAGTAGGTAGGTCCGGCTCCCCAGTAGGTAGGTCTGGATCCCCAGTAGGTAGGTCTGACTCCCCAGTAGGTAGGTCTGGTTCCCCAGTAGTTAACCCTAACCCCCCAGTAGGTAGGTCTGACTCCACAGTAGGTAGGCCTGGCTCCCCAGTAGATATGTCTGTTTCCCCAGTAGGTAGCCCTGACCCCCCAGTAGGTAAGTCTGGCTCCCCAGTAGGTAAGTCTGGCTCCTCAGTAGGTAGGTCTGACTCCCAGTAGGTAGGTCTGACTCCCAGTAGGTAGGTCTGACTCCCAGTAGGTAGGTCTGACTCCCAGTAGGTAGGTCTTACTCCTAATAGGTAGATCTGACTCCCAGTAGGTAGGTCCGGCTCCCCAGTAGGTAGGTCTGGATCCCCAGTAGGTAGGTCCGGCTCCCCAGTAGGTAGGTCTGGATCCCCAGTAAGTAGGCCTGGCTCCCCAGTAGGTAAGTCCGGCTCCCCAGTAGGTAGGCCTGGATCCCCAGTAGGTAGGTCTGACTCCCCAGTAGGTAAGTCTGGCTCCCCAGTAGGTAGGCCTTGCTCCCAGTAGGTAGGTCCGGCTCCCCAGTAGGTAGGTCTGGATCCCCAGTAGGTATGCCTGGCTCCCCAGTAGGTAGGTCCGGCTCCCCAGTAGGTAGGTCTGGATCCCCAGTAGGTAGGTCTGACTCCCCAGTAGGTAGGTCTGGTTCCCCAGTAGTTAACCCTAACCCCCCAGTAGGTAGGTCTGACTCCACAGTAGGTAGGCCTGGCTCCCCAGTAGATATGTCTGTTTCCCCAGTAGGTAGCCCTGACCCCCCAGTAGGTAAGTCTGGCTCCCCAGTAGGTAAGTCTGGCTCCTCAGTAGGTAGGTCTGACTCCCAGTAGGTAGGTCTGACTCCCAGTAGGTAGGTCTGACTCCCAGTAGGTAGGTCTGACTCCCAGTAGGTAGGTCTTACTCCTAATAGGTAGATCTGACTCCCAGTAGGTAGGTCCGGCTCCCCAGTAGGTAGGTCTGGATCCCCAGTAGGTAGGTCCGGCTCCCAGTAGGTAGGTCTGGATCCCCAGTAAGTAGGCCCGGCTCCCCAGTAAGTAGGCCTGGCTCCCCAGTAGGTATGTCCGGCTCCCCAGTAGGTAGGCCTGGATCCCCAGTAGGTAGGTCTGACTCCCCAGTAGTTAAGTCTGGTTCCCCAGTAGGTAGGCCTGGCTCCCCAGTAGGTAGGTCTGACTCCCCAGTAGGTAGGTCTGGCTCCCAGTAGGTAGGTCTGGTTCCCCAGTAGGTAGGTCTGACTCCTCAGTAGGTAGGCCTTGCTCCCAGTAGGTAGGTCTGGTTCCCCAGTAGGTGGGCCTGGCTCCCCAGTAGGTAAGTCCGGCTCCCCAGTAGGTAGGTCTGGATCCCCAGTAGGTAGGCCTGGCTCCCCAGTAGGTAGGTCCGGCTCCCCAGTAGGTAGGTCTGGATCCCCAGTAGGTAGGTCTGACTCCCCAGTAGGTAGGTCTGGTTCCCCAGTAGTTAGCCCTAACCCCCCAGTAGGTAGGTCTGACTCCCCAGTAGGTAGGCCTGGCTCCCCAGTAGGTAGGACTTTCTCCCCAGTAGGTAGGACCTGGCTCCCCAGTAGGTAGGACCTGGCTCCCCAGTAGGTAGGACCTGGCTCCCCAGTAGGTAGGACCTGGCTCCCCAGTAGGTAGGACCTGGCTCCCCAGTAGGTAGGACCTGGCTCCCCAGTAGGTAGGACCTGGCTCCCCAGTAGGTAGGACCTGGCACCCCAGTAGGTAGGTCTGACTCCCCAGTAGGTAAGTCTGACTCCCCAGTAGGTAGGTCTGACTCCCTGTAGGTAGGTCTGACTGCCAGTAGGTAGGTCTGACTCCCAGTAGGTAGGTCTGACTCCCAGTAGGTAGGTCTGACTCCCAGTAGGTAGGTCCGGCTCCCCAGCAGGTAGGTCTGGATCCCCAGTAGGTAGGTCCGGCTCCCCAGTAGGTAGGTCCGGCTCCCCAGTAGGTAAGTCCGGCTCCCCAGTAGGTAGGCCTGGATCCCCAGTAGGTAGGTCTGACTCCCCAGTAGGTAAGTCTGGCTCCCCAGTAGGTAGGCCTTGCTCCCAGTAGGTAGGTCTGGTTCCCCAGTAGGTAGGTCTGACTCCCCAGTAGGTAAGTCTGGCTCCCTATTAGGTAGGCCTTGCTCCCAGTAGGTAGGTCTGGTTCCCCAGTAGGTAGGCCTGGCTCCCCAGTAGGTAGGTCCGGCTCCCCAGTAGGTAGGTCTGGATCCCCAGTAAGTAGGCCTGGCTCCCCAGTAGGTAAGTCCGGCTCCCCAGTAGGTAGGCCTGGATCCCCAGTAGGTAGGTCCGGCTCCCCAGTAGGTAAGTCCGGCTCCCCAGTAGGTATGCCTGGATCCCCAGTAGGTAGGTCCGGCTCCCCAGTAGGTAGGTCTGGATCCCCAGTAGGTAGGCTTGGCTCCCCAGTAGGTAGGTCTGGTTCCCCAGTAGGTAGGTCTGACTCCCCAGTAGGTAAGTCTGGCTCCCCAGTAGGTAGGTCTGGCTCCCAGTAGGTAGGTTTGGTTCCCCAGTAGGTAGGCCTGGCTCCCCAGTAGGTAGGTCTGACTCCCCAGTAGGTAGGTCTGACTCCCAGTAGGTAGGTCTGGTTCCCCAATAGGTGGGCCTGGCTCCCCAGTAGGTAGGTCTGGCTCCCCAGTAGGTAGGTCTGGATCCCCAGTAGGTAGGCCTGGCTCCCCAGTAGGTAGGTCCGGCTCCCCAGTAGGTAGGTCTGGATCCCCAGTAGGTAGGCCTTGCTCCCAGTAGGTAGGTCTGGTTCCCCAGTAGGTAAGTCTGGCTCCCCAGTAGGTAAGTCTGGCTCCCCAGTAGGTAGGTCTGACTCCCTGTAGGTAGGTCTGACTGCCAGTAGGTAGGTCTGACTCCCAGTAGGTAGGTCTGACTCCCAGTAGGTAGGTCTGACTCCCAGTAGGTAGGTCCGGCTCCCCAGTAGGTAGGTCTGGATCCCCAGTAGGTAAGTCTGGCTCCCCAGTAGGTAAGTCTGGCTCCCCAGTAGGTAAGTCTGGCTCCCCAGTAGGAAGGTCTGGCTCCCCAGTAGGTTAAGTCTGGCTCCCCAGTAGGTAAGTCTGGCTCCCCAGTAGGTAGGTCTGACTCCCTGTAGGTAGGTCTGACTGCCAGTAGGTAGGTCTGACTCCCAGTAGGTAGGTCTGACTCCCAGTAGGTAGGTCCGGCTTCCCAGCAGGTAGGTCTGGATCCCCAGTAGGTAGGTCCGGCTCCCCAGTAGGTAAGTCCGGCTCCCCAGTAGGTAGGCCTGGATCCCCAGTAGGTAGGTCTGACTCCCCAGTAGGTAAGTCTGGCTCCCCAGTAGGTAGGCCTTGCTCCCAGTAGGTAGGTCTGGTTCCCCAGTAGGTAGGTCTGACTCCCCAGTAGGTAATTCTGGCTCCCTATTAGGTAGGCCTTGCTCCCAGTAGGTAGGTCTGGTTCCCCAGTAGGTAGGCCTGGCTCCCCAGTAGGTAGGTCCGGCTCCCCAGTAGGTAGGTCTGGATCCCCAGTAAGTAGGCCTGGCTCCCCAGTAGGTAGGTCCGGCTCCCCAGTAGGTAGGCCTGGATCCCCAGTAGGTAGGTCCGGCTACCCAGTAGGTAAGTCCGGCTCCCCAGTAGGTACGCCTGGATCCCCAGTAGGTAGGTCCGGCTCCCCAGTAGGTAGGTCTGGATCCCCAGTAGGTAGGCCTGGCTCCCCAGTAGGTAGGTCTGGTTCCCCAGTAGGTAGGTCTGACTCCCCAGTAGGTAAGTCTGGCTCCCCAGTAGGTAGGTCTGGCTCCCAGTAGGTAGGTTTGGTTCCCCAGTAGGTAGGCCTGGCTCCCCAGTAGGTAGGTCTGAATCCCCAGTAGGTAAGTCAGGCTCCCCAGTAGGTAGGCCTTGCTCCCAGTAGGTAGGTCCGGCTCCCCAGTAGGTAGGTCTGGATCCCCAGTAGGTATGCCTGGCTCCCCAGTAGGTAGGTCCGGCTCCCCAGTAGGTAGGTCTGGATCCCCAGTAGGTAGGCCTGGCTCCCCAGTAGATATGTCTGTTTCCCCAGTAGGTAGCCCTGACCCCCCAGTAGGTAAGTCTTGCTCCCCAGTAGGTAAGTCTGGCTCCTCAGTAGGTAGGTCTGACTCCCAGTAGGTAGGTCTGACTCCCAGTAGGTAGGTCTGACTCCCAGTAGGTAGGTCTGACTCCCAGTAGGTAGGTCTGACTCCTAATAGGTAGATCTGACTCCCAGTAGGTAGGTCCGGCTCCCCAGTAGGTAGGTCTGGATCCCCAGTAGGTAGGTCCGGCTCCCCAGTAGGTAGGTCTGGATCCCCAGTAGGTAGGTCTGACTCCCCAGTAGTTAAGTCTGGTTCCCCAGTAGGTAGGCCTGGCTCCCCAGTAGGTAGGTCTGACTCCCCAGTAGGTAGGTCTGGCTCCCAGTAGGTAGGTCTGGTTCCCCAGTAGGTAGGTCTGACTCCTCAGTAGGTAGGCCTTGCTCCCAGTAGGTAGGTCTGGTTCCCCAGTAGGTGGGCCTGGCTCCCCAGTAGGTAAGTCCGGCTCCCCAGTAGGTAGGTCTGGATCCCCAGTAGGTAGGCCTGGCTCCCCAGTAGGTAGGTCCGGCTCCCCAGTAGGTAGGCCTGGCTCCCCAGTAGGTAGGTCTGGTTCCCCAGTAGGTAGGCCTGGCTCCCCAGTAGGTAGGTCTGGTTCCCCAGTAGGTAGGTCTGACTCCCCAGTAGGTAAGTCTGGCTCCCCAGTAGGTAGGTCTGGCTCCCAGTAGGTAGGTTTGGTTCCCCAGTAGGTAGGCCTGGCTCCCCAGTAGGTAGGTCTGACTCCCCAGTAGGTAGGTCTGACTCCCAGTAGGTAGGCCTGGTTCCCCAATAGGTGGGCCTGGCTCCCCAGTAGGTAGGTCTGGCTCCCCAGTAGGTAGGTCTGGATCCCCAGTAGGTAGGCCTGGCTCCCCAGTAGGTAGGTCCGGCTCCCCAGTAGGTAGGTCTGGATCCCCAGTAGGTAGGTCTGACTCCCCAGTAGGTAGGTCTGGTTCCCCAGAAGTTAACCCTAACCCCCCAGTAGGTAGGTCTGACTCCACAGTAGGTAGGCCTGGCTCCCCAGTAGATATGTCTGTTTCCCCAGTAGGTAGCCCTGACCCCCCAGTAGGTAAGTCTGGCTCCCCAGTAGGTAAGTCTGGCTCCTCAGTAGGTAGGTCTGACTCCCAGTAGGTAGGTCTGACTCCCAGTAGGTAGGTCTGACTCCCAGTAGGTAGGTCTGACTCCCAGTAGGTAGGTCGGACTCCCAGTAGGTAGGTCTGACTCCCCAGTAGGTAAGTCTGGCTCCTCAGTAGGTAGGTCTGACTCCCAGTAGGTAGGTCTGACTCCCAGTAGGTAGGTCTGACTCCCCAGTAGGTAAGTCTGGCTCCCCAGTAGGAAGGTCTGACTCCCAGTAGGTAGGTCGGACTCCCAGTAGGTAGGTCCGGCACCCCAGTAGGTAGGTCTGGATCCCCAGTAGGTAAGTCTGGCTCCCCAGTAGGTAGGCCTTGCTCCCAGTAGGTAGGTCTGGTTCCCCAGTAGGTAGGTCTGACTCCCCAGTAGGTAAGTCTGGCTCCCCAGTAGGTAGGACCTGGCCACCCAGTAGGTAGGTCTGGCTCCCCAGTAGGTAGGCCTGGCTCCCCAGTAGGTAGGACCTGGCTCCCCAGTAGATAGGACCTGGCTCCCCAGTAGATATGACTTGGCTCCCCAGTAGGTAAGTTTGGCTCCCCAGTAGGTAGGTCTGACTCCCCAGTAGGTAGGTCTGTCTTCCCAGTAGGTAGGTCTGACTCCCCAGTAGGTAGCCCTGACCCCCCCCCCCCCCCCCCAGTAGGTAAATCTGGCTCCCCAGTAGGTAGCCCAGACCCCCCCAGTAGGTAGGTCTGACTCCCCAGTAGGTAGGCCTGGTTCCCCAGTAGGTAGCCCTGGCCCCCCAGTAGGTAAGTCTGGCTCCCCAGTAGGTAAGTCTGGCTCCCCAGTAGGTAGGTCTTTTTCCCCAGTAGGTAGCCCTGACCCCCCAGTAGGTAAGTCTGGCTCCCCAGTAGGTAAGTCTGGCTCCCCAGTAGGAAGGTCTGGCTCCCAGGTAGGTTAAGTCTGGTTCCCCAGTAGGTAAGTCTGGCTCCCCAGTAGGAAGGTCTGGCTCCCCAGTAGGTAGCCCTGAACCCCCAGTAGGTAGGTCTGACTCCCGAGTACGTAGGCCTGGTTCCCCAGTAGTTAGCCCTGACCCCCCAGTAGGTAGGTCTGACTCCCCAGTAGGTAGGCCTGGCTCCCCAGTAGGTAGGTCTTTTTCCCCAGTAGGTAGCCCTGACCCCCCAGTAGGTAAGTCTGGCTCCCCAGTAGGTAAGTCTGGCTCCCCAGTAGGTAAGTCTGGCTCCCCAGTAGGTAAGTCTGGCTCCCCAGTAGGTAAGTCTGGCTCCCAGTAGGTAGGTCTGACTCCCAGTAGGTAGGTCTGACTCCCAGTAGGTAGGTCTGACTCCCAGTAGTTAGGTCTGACTCCCAGTAGGTAGGTCCGGCACCCCAGTAGGTAGGTCTGGATCCCCAGTAGGTAAGTCTGGCTCCCCAGTAGGTAGGTCTGACTCCCAGTAGGTAGGTCTGGATCCCCAGTAGGTAGGTCTGACTCCCCAGTAGGTAAGTCTGGCTCCCCAGTAGGTAGGCCTTGCTCCCAGTAGGTAGGTCTGTTTCCCCAGTAGGTAGGTCTGACTCCCCAGTAGGTAAGTCTGGCTCCCCAGTAGGTAGGTACGGCTCCCCAGTAGGTAGGTCTGGATCCCCAGTAGGTAGGCCTGGCTCCCCAGTAGGTAGGTCTGGTTCCCCAGTAGGTAGGCCTGGCTCCCCAGTAGGTAGGTCTGACTCCCAGTAGGTAGGTCTGGTTCCCCAGTAGGTAGGTCTGACTCCCCAGTAGGTAAGTCTGGCTCCCCAGTAGGTAGGCCTTGCTCCCAGTAGGTAGGTCTGGTTCCCCAGTAGGTAGCCCTGACCCCCCAGTAGGCAGGTGTGCATTTCTCCTTCCATATCTAGCGTCCATGTGGAACTTGTATTCTAAGCAGATATTGCACTGTAAAACATTGTGCAGATAGGACACAACTGTCCTCACACAGGAGCCAAGATAAGGGGGTTTATAGGTCTCTGTTTTAGGAATCTGGAGTGGATCCGTGTCCCAAAATGTACTCTGTTCCTTCCGTACTCCACCACCAGGGTCTGAAGAAGTGCACTATTTATGGAATAGGGTGTAAACTGGGACTATTTTTTTTCTCTCTCCATCTCGTGATATTTGGTGCTTTATGTTCGGCAGTCATTTTCAGATGGTTTTCTATAACGATGTAACTAATCTGGTTCAGGTTGTTTTTACCCTGCCTGCCTTCTGAGATCAGAACTGAGAGATCAGAACTGAGAGATCAGAACTGCTTCATTTATCAGATAAACTGATATATGTACAGTGCCTTGCGAAAGTATTCGGCCCCCTTGAACTTTGCGACCTTTTGCCACATTTCAGGCTTCAAGTTCAAGTTTATGTTCCAAACGGCCAAATTTACACCTTCGTTATATATCTACAGTATATCAGATATATATATATATATATACAGGATATCAGATGTATATATCTACAGTATATCAGATACTTTGGAACATAAACTTTATATTTGACAAATTAGCCTCCTTGGCTAATCTAAAGAAGTACAAGAGCAAACCAGAAACAACAGATAATGAAAAATGGTTTGATAATGATTGCAAAAATGTAAAAAGTAATTCAGAAATCAAAAACACAAAGAACCAGACAACAAAAATATACACCTTCAATATGGGGAAACACTGAAGCAATACAAACACACCCTAAGAACAAAGGAACAGCACATTAGAAATCAGATGGATGGAATTGAATCAAACCACTTCTGGGAGAATTGGAATAAATGAAACAAACCTCATCATGAGGAATTGGCTATCCAAAATGGGGATATGCGGAGAAATCCCTTTGCAAACCTCTACAGCAATATAACAAAGAGCCCAGAACAAAAAGATATACAAGAAAAATGACAAATCCTTGAATCAGCAGTCAAAGACTATCAGAATCCTGTGGATACCCCAATTACAGAAGAATAATTATTGGAAAAACTATGCACTCTCCAACCCAAAAAGGCCTGTGGTGCTGATGGGATTTTAAATGAAATGATCGAATATACAGACCACAAATGTAAATTGGCTATACTCAAACTCTTCAACATTATCCTCACTGCAGGTATTTTCCCCGATATTTGTAACCAGGGATTGATCACACCAATCTATAAAAATGGAGACCACATTTACACCCTCCACACTCTAATTGACAAACAAGTCAACCAAAACAAAGGCAAAATCTACTCGTGTTTTGTAGATTTCAAGAAAGCATTTGATTCAATTTGGCACACAGGTCTTTTTTATAAACTAATAGAAAGTGGTATTGGAGGGAAAACATTTATTTATTTTTTTTACCTTTATTTAACTAGGCAAGTCAGTTAAGAATAAATTTTTATTTTCAATGACGGCCTAGGAACAGTGGGTTAACTGCCTGTTCAGGGTCAGAACGACAGATTTGTACCTTATCAGCTCAGGGATTTGAACTTGCAACCTTCCGGTTACTAGTCCAACGCTCTAAACACTAGGCTACCCTGCCGCCCTGATGTTATTAAATCAATGTACATTAAAAACAAATTTGTGGTTAAAATTGGTAACAAGCAAACAGACTTCTTCTCTCAGGGACGGGGAGTGAAACAGGGCTGCCCAATAAGTTCAACACTATTTAACATCTACATTAATGAATTAACAACAAGCCAACAGACTTCTTCTCTCAGGGACGGGGAGTGAAACAGGGCTGTCCAATAAGTCCAACACTATTTAAAATCTACATTAATGAATTAACAACAAGCCAACAGACTTCTTCTCTCAGGGACGGGGAGAGAAACAGGGCTGCTCAATAAGTCCAACACTATTTAACATCTACATTAATGAATTGGCAAAAACATTAGAAGAATCGGCACCACCTGGTATCACCCTACACAACACTGAAATCAAGTGTCTGCTGTAGACAGATTACCTGGTGCTGCTGTCTCCCACTAAAGAGGGGTTACAGCAGCACCTAGATCGTCTTCACAGGTTCTGTCAGACCTGGGCTCTGACCGTTAACCACAGGTTCTACCAGACCTGGGCTCACCTGGGCTCTGATCGTTAATCATAGGTTCTGTCAGACCTGGGCTCTGACCGTTAATCAGACCTGGGCTCTGACCGTTAATCACAGGTTCTGTCAGACCTGGACACACCAAAAACTACACATATTTAGGACTAAATATCAGCAACAAAGATAGCTTTCACATGGCTGTGAATGAGCTGAGAGACAAAGCAAGAAGAGCATTCTATGCCATTAAAAGGAACATTAGAATCTAAATTCCAATTAGAATCTGGCTCAAAATGGTCCAATCAGTTCTAGAACCAGTTGCTCTATATGGCAGTGAAGTACGGGATCCACTCTCTAACAATGAATTTACCAAATGGGACAAACATCCAAAGCATGCAGAGTTTTGCAAGACCGTATTGCAAGTGCAAAGAAAAACTCCAAATAAGGCATGTAGAGCAGAATGGGGCCAATACCCCCTCCTCATTTGAATAGAAAAAAGAGCCATCACATTTTACAACCATCTAAAAACAAGTGACCCCAAAACATTCCATCACACAGCTCTACAATGTCAAGAGATGAAACAAGAGAAGAGTCAGCTGGTTCTGAGGCTCAGTTCACTAACCCAAACCAACCCTATAGAGCCTCAGGGCAGCACTCAGCCAGCTGGTTCTGAGGATCAGTTCACTAACCCAAACCAACCCCATAGAGCCTCAGGACAGCAGTCAGCCAGCTGGTTCTGAGGCTCAGTTCACCAACCCAAACCAACCTCATAGAGCCTCAGGACAGCAGTCAGCCAGCTGGTTCTGAGGCTCAGTTCACCAACCCAAACCAACCCCATAGAGCCTCAGGACAGGACTCAGCCAGCTGGTTCTGAGGCTCAGTTCACTAACCCAAACCAACCCCATAGAGCCTCAGGACAGCACTCAGAAAATCTGGCCCAACCAAATCATCACAAAACAAAAATAAAAATATATCACCTATTGGAAAGACACCACAAAAAATCAAAGTAAACTTTAATGCTATTTGTCTCTGAACAGACAGTACATGGTGGCAAACTATCTGACCGCTGTGACTGATAGAAAACTGAGGAAAACACTGACTAGGTAAAGACTCAGTGAGCGCAGTCTGGCTATAGAGACCGGTCGTCACAGACAAACCTGGCTTCCCAGAGAGGACAGTCTGGCTATTGAGACTGGTCGTCACAGACAAACCTGGCTGCCCAGAGAGGACAGTCTGGATATTGAGACTGGTCGTCACAGACAAACCTGGCTTCCCAGAGAGGACAGTCTGGCTATTGAGACTGGTCGTCACAGACAAACCTGGCTGCCCAGAGAGGACAGTCTGGCTATAGAGACCGGTCGTCACAGACAAACCTGGCTGCCCAGAGAGGACAGTCTGGATATTGAGACTGGTCGTCACAGACAAACCTGGCTGCCCAGAGAGGACAGTCTGGCTATTGAGACTGGTCGTCACAGACAAACCTGGCTGCCCAGAGAGGACAGTCTGGCTATTGAGACCGGTCGTCACAGACGAACCTGGCTGCCCAGAGAGGACAGTCTGGCTATAGAGACTGGTCATCACAGACAAACCTGGCTGCCCAGAGAGGACAGTCTGGCTATTGAGACCGGTCGTCACAGACAAACCTGGCTGCCCAGAGAGGACAGTCTGGCTATAGAGACTGGTCGTCACAGACAAACCTGGCTTCCCAGAGAGGACAGTCTGGCTATAGAGACTGGTCGTCACAGACAAACCTGGCTGCCCAGAGAGGACAGTCTGGCTATAGAGACCGGTCGTCACAGACAAACCTGGCTGCCCAGAGAGGACAGTCTGGCTATTGAGACTGGTCGTCACAGACAAACCTGGCTGCCCAGAGAGGACAGTCTGGCTATTGAGACTGGTCGTCACAGACAAACCTGGCTGCCCAGAGAGGGCAGTCTGGCTATTGAGACTGGTCGTCACAGACAAACCTGACTGCCCAGAGAGGACAGTCTGGCTATTGAGACTGGTCGTCACAGACAAACCTGGCTGCCCAGAGAAGACAGTCTGGCTATTGAGACCGGTCGTCACAGACGAACCTGGCTGCCCAGAGAGGACAGTCTGGCTATAGAGACTGGTCATCACAGACAAACCTGGCTGCCCAGAGAGGACAGTCTGGCTATTGAGACCGGTTGTCACAGACAAACCTGGCTGCCCAGAGAGGACAGTCTGGCTATTGAGACTGGTCGTCACAGACAAACCTGGCTGCCCAGAGAAGACAGTCTGGCTATTGAGACTGGTCGTCACAGACAAACCTGGCTGCCCAGAGAAGACAGTCTGGCTATTGAGACCGGTCGTCACAGACGAACCTGGCTGCCCAGAGAGGACAGTCTGGCTATTGAGACCGGTTGTCACAGACAAACCTGGCTGCCCAGAGAGGACAGTCTGGCTATAGAGACCGGTCGTCACAGACAAACCTGGCTGCCCAGAGAGGACAGGCTGTGCTCACTTTGCTCCAGGGGTAGAGGTAGAGACAGAGCTGCATTTCCTATTGCACTGCGACATACGATAATATTTATTTCCCAAAAATATAATTCAATACAAAGAATTTAAAATTATAAAAGATGAAGAAAAAAAATCTAATGTTTATTGGGTGAAAAGCCATAATGTTCAGTTTTGGCAGCCAAATATGTGTCCTCCTGCCACAACCTGAGGGACAGCCAGTGAAAACACAGAGAGAGACAGAGAAACAGAGAAACAGAGACAGAGAAACAGAGACACAGAGAAACAGAGACAGAGACACAGACACACAGAGACAGACACAGAGACAGAGACACAGAGACAGATAAACAGAGACACAGAGACAGAGACACAGAGACACAGACACAGAGACAGAGACAGAGAAACAGAGACACAGAGACACAGAGACACAGACACAGACACAGACACAGACACAGAGACACAGAGAGACAGAAACAGAGAGACAGAGACACAGAGACACAGACACAGATGACACAGAGACAGAGACACAGAGAGAGACAGAGAGACACAGAGACAGAGACACAGACACAGAGAGAGACAGAGACACATAGATACAGAGACAGACACAGAGACAGATACACAGATACACATAGACAGAGACATAGAGACACAGACAGAGACAGAGACACAGAGAGAGACAGAGACAGAGAGACACAGAGACAGAGACACAGACACAGAGAGAGACAGAGACACATAGATACAGAGACAGACACAGAGACAGAGACACAGAGACACAGAGACACAGAGACAGAGGCATAGAGACAGAGACAGAGACACAGAGACACATAGACAGAGACACAGACACAGAGACAGAGACACATAGACAGAGACACAGAGACAGAGACACACAGAGAGAGACACAGAGAGAGAGACAGAGACACAGAGACAGACACAGACACAGAGACACAGAGACAGAGAAACAGTGACACAGAGACAGAGACACAGAGACAGAGACACAGACAGAGACACAGAATCACAGAGACAGCGAGACAGAGACACAGAGAGACAGAGACACAGAGACACAGAGACACAGACACAGATGACACAGAGACAGAGACACAGAGACAGAGACACAGAGAGAGAGACAGAGACACAGACACAGATAGAGACAGAGACACAGACACAGAGTCAGAGACACATAGACACAGAGACAGACACACAGAGACACATAGACAGAGACAGAGAAGCAGAGACACAGACACAGAGACAGAGACACAGACAGAGACACAGAGACACAGAGACACAGACACAGACACAGAGAGAGACAGAGACACATAGATACAGAGACAGACACAGAGACAGAGACACAGAGACACAGAGACACATAGACAGAGGCATAGAGACAGAGACAGAGACACAGAGACACATAGACAGAGACACAGACACAGGGACAGAGACACATAGACAGAGACACAGAGACAGAGACACACAGAGAGAGACACAGAGACAGAGACAGAGACAGAGACACAGAGACAGACACAGAGACACAGAGACAGAGAAACAGTGACACACAGAGACAGAGACACAGAGACAGAGAGACAGAGACACAGACAGAGACACAGAATCACAGAGACAGCGAGACAGAGACACTGTTGTAACTTTAATGTGTTACAGAGTTAATGTTTAAGTTTATTCTTTGAGCTGTATCTAAAGATATTTCTTTAGATTTATTTGCATATGTAATTGTATTGGGTTGTGTTGAATTACGCTTTTTGACTGCAAGTCCCAGAATGCCTTACGAGAGGAATGAGTGATAACGCGCCAATTATGTGCAGGTGCTAGTGTTTTTTGTGGCTGACTTTCCAACAGCATCTTACCTGCATTGCTCTGTACCAAAACAATTGTTGTTAAATGTAACGTAAACAAGTATTCTTACTAAAATAAGCTTTCGTATCAAACCCGACGTCCCGAGTCATTACTAAGAAGTTAGTTAATCTAAAAGTTGGTGCCGAAACCCGGGATATGAGCTGCGACGAAGAAGTGGCTGAAATGGCTGAGGAGGAACGTCGGCATGAAGCAGAAAGAATGAGACGAAAGCGGGGTACCATTCGAGGCGCAACAACACGGATTTTGAATCAGATTGACGTGGAAATATCCCAGTCAAATCCGGATACCGATCACTTGAGTACATTGTTGGAATTGCTATCCGCTAAGGAGGACTGTTTGTTTGAGCTCGATCTTGGAATTGAACAGTTAACGCCATTGGACGGATTGGAGGCAGAGATTGCATGCACGGAGGATTACAAAGAACGCATTATCATGCTGAAGAGCCGTGCACAAAGAGTGATAACGAAGAAACAGGACGTCAATCCACTACCAGCCCGGGTGAGTGACGCTAACTCAAACATATCACAGAGACAATCAGTAAGGCTACCGAAGTTGATTATTGAGAAATTCTATGGAGATGTCAGTATGTGGCAGGAGTTTTGGAGCCAATATGAGACTGCTATTCACAACAATGATTCACTGTGTAAAAAAGAGAAGTTTACCTATCTGAAAACATATCTCACTGGACCAGCTGCAAAGGCAGTAGCAGGACTGATGTTAACAGACAGTAACTATGATAATGCAATCGCTCTACTCAAGAGCAGATTTGGAAGGAAAGATCTTGTGATTAGTGCTCATATGTCAAAGCTGCTGAATCTCACACCTGTGAAGAAATCCTCTGATCTAAATGCATTGAGGCAGCTATATGATGAATGTGAAATTCAGATTAGGAGCCTGGAATCACTGGGTGTAATGTCAGAATCCTATGGAAGCCTACTATTCCCAATCTTACTGCAGATGATTCCAGAGGACATAGCTCTTGACTATAGTCGTCAGAGGGGAGTAGATGATGAATGGAAAGTGTCTGAGATTATCAGTTTCCTACAGAAAGAGGTTCAGAGCAGGGAGAGAGCGCTACAAATGACAAGATCATACAACCAACAGAAAGAGAGCAAACCATGGAACAAGTCATGCTTCTCCAATGAAATGAAAACAAAAAGACCCAACATGCCCTCTGCTGCAGCACTGCGTACAGCCAGCCAGAAGGAACAACAAACATGTATATTTTGTGACAGTGCAGACCACAAATCAGAAAACTGCACTGACTACAATATTGCTACACGCAAAGAGAAACTAAAGAACATGGGAAGATGCTTTGTATGTTTAGGACAGAGACACATAGCAAAATTCTGTAAAGTCAAAGATGTGTCATGTGCAACATGTGGAAGCAGACATCACATTGCGGTTTGTACCAGTAAGAGGAGGGAGGTGCAACCCCCTACTGTTTCTGTAGATGCTGTTGTTTCCTCAGTTATTCCCCATTCAGTGAAGATGAAACCAGATGGACAGAACACTGTGTTGCTACAAACGGCAAAGGCATGGATAGAAGGCCCATCGGGCAGGAAGATAGCTCGTTGCTTACTAGATGGAGGCAGTCAGAGAAGCTTCATACATGAAAACTTTGTGAAGGGCTTGAAGCTACCAGTAATCAGACAAGAGGCACTCACTCTTCACACGTTTGGCTCCTCTGCCCCAGCAACGTCCCAACGCAACACAGTGAAAGTCATCTTGGAGAATGTCTGGGACAAACAGCAGAGAATAGAGATAGAGGCAATTGAAACCCCACAAGTGTGCACAGCTGTGATGAAGGTTCCTGGTGAACGGATTCAGCATGAGCTCAGTAAAAGGGGACTGCAGCTCGCAGACTTTCCAGGAGATGACAATGATCCTGAACTCTCTGTCCTGATAGGAGCAGACTACTACTGGCAGATAGTATCAGGCAGAGTGGAGCGACTGACGGAGACGCTAGTTGCTTTAGAGAGCACCTTTGGATGGTCGGTGCAGGGACCCGTGTCCATGTCAAGTGTCGCCGAGGCAACTTGCATGTTCATCCCACTTGATGAAGACACACTAGTCTCCAAGCAATTGCATGCATTCTGGGAGCTTGAGTCTCTGGGTATTCTAAGCGAGAAAACACAGAACTCAGAGGAAACCGAGGCTCTACAAAGGTTTGAGGAAACAACCACCTTCAAAGATGGGCGATACCATGTGGAGTTGCCATGGAAACGAGAAATGCCAGAACTCCATGACAACTATAGAATCGCCAAGAAACGGTTTGAATGTCTGAAGAAAAGGCTGAAGAAGGATGTGACGTTGTACAGCAGATACAATGAAGTAGTAGAAGACTACTTACAACAAGATATGGCAGAGGACGTGCCCAAGGACAACGCATCAAGTGCAGACAACGTAAAATACTACTTACCTCACCATGCAGTACTCCGAGAAGATAAGGTGACAACAAAACTGAGAGTGGTGTTTGATGCCTCGTCCCATGAAGATGGCTGTCCATCTCTCAATGACTGTCTACTCCCAGGACCGAACCTGAATCCGGATCTGCTCAGCGTTCTAATAAAGTTCAGACTACATGAGATCGCATTCATGGCAGACATCAAGAAAGCTTTCCTGCAGATATCCCTAGCAGAGAGAGACAGAGACGCCGTGAGATTTCTATGGCTCACTGGCCCACCAAGGGGAGAAAATGAAGAGGAGCTGCGTGTGCTGAGGATGAAAAGAGTGGTATTTGGAGCTTCCCCAAGTCCATTTTTGCTGGCAGCTACAATCAGGAAGCACCTGAAACAATAAGAAACAGAATAACCAGAAGTTGTAGAGATACTGAGAGAGTCACTCTACGTAGATGACTTCATTGCAAGTTCACGCAATGTTGAAGAGGCTTACCTTGTGACAACAACTGCAAAGCGAATGCTGTCGAATGCAGGCATGGACCTCTGCAAGTGGATGACAAATTCTCCTGAATTGAAAACAAAATGGGAGGAGAGTACGACAACTGACCACCCGTTGATGCTAGAAACACAAGGAGTAGTGCTGAAGGTTTTAGGTTTAGTATGGAGGCCGGAAACGGATGACTTTGTGTTTGACCTCAGGCCGCTACTGAGCATTCTAAGGCAAAAGGAAAACACAAAGAGAAGTGTTCTGCAGTCGTCTGCACGTATCTTCGACCCTCTTGGTTTCTTAACTCCCTTCACCATCAGGATCAAGTGCATGTTCCAGGAAATGTGGGAGAGGGGACTCAGCTGGGACGAAGAATTACCACCTGATCTGACACGAGAATGGCAACAGTGGTGTTCAGAACTACCCCAGTTACACCAGCTCACCATACCAAGGTGGTACAGAACAGACATGCGGCCACAGAATAACCACACCCTGAAACTACACGTGTTCTGTGATGCAAGTGAAAGGGCTTACAGTGCAGTAGCTTACTTGCAAGGTGAGTCACAAGACAGGGAAACAACAAGTCTAGTCGCATCCAAGTCCAGGGTAGCCCCACTTAAGAAAATGACGCTGCCACGCCTGGACCTCATGGGAGCTGTGATTGGAGCGAGACTAGCAAACAACTTGATGACCACACTGAAAATGGAAGAAAAACAGATCAACATGTGGACAGACTCGATGATCGTGCTGCATTGGATTTGCAGCTCAGCTCAGAAATGGAAACAGTTTGTTGCGAACAGAGTGACGGAGATCCAGTCCTTGACCAATCCAGAGTCATGGTCACATATTGAAGGGAAAACTAATCCAGCTGACCTCCCTACAAGAGGACAAACTGTTAGAAACTTGACACAGAGCGAGCTATGGTGGAATGGACCCAGAATTCTGACATCACCCAATCAGTCCGAAGAGACTGATGATAACAAGATTCCGGATGAGGTGAATATAGAACTCAAGTCCCGTTGCCAGGCTACTGTACAACTCGCAGCAAACAGCACAGACAGCACTGAACCTGTGTTGGAGCTTGAAAGGTACAGCAAACTGAAAAGAGTGTTCAGAGTCACCGCCTGGATAAAGAGATTCATAGCCAATGCTCGTACAACCATAAAGATGCAAGGTGAACTGACTGCTGACAAACTGTTCGATGCAGAAAAGTACTGGATTAAGGTAACACAACAACAGAGTTTCGGACAGGAGATCAAACTACTGCAGGCAGGAAAAAGCCTAAACAATGACTGTAAAATCAGAGAACTGAAACCTTTCCTGGACGAACACGAACTGCTCAGTGTAGGAGGAAGACTGCAACAGTCCAACTTCACATTCAGAGAGCAGCACCCATGGGTTCTGCCCAATAAGTCCAGATACTCAGAAATGCTGATACAGGACCACCATGAGAAGGTGATGCATTCTGGAGCAAGTGACACTCAGCACCCAACGTTACACAAGCGGGAAATGACACGCAGATGGATGTACAGGCAGAGACTTGTGACCAGTTTCTGGAACAGTTGGTGAAGAGACTACTTGCTGGATCTAAAGTCAGCACACCGCTGTGACACACCACAGCCCACCCCACTGAAAGCGGGTGACGTTGTACTCATTGGAGAAGATAACCTACCCAGACAAACCTGGAAACTAGGAAAGATTGAGGAACTGTTTCCAGGCCGAGATGGCTTAGTTAGATCATGTTCAGTTCGTACTGCTTCAGGGACTTTGTTGAGGAGACCTATTCAGTTGATATACTGCCTAGAGATCTAGATGAACACACTTGTTCATCGGGGGGGGAGGATGTTGTAACTTTAATGTGTTACAGAGTTAATGTTTACGTTTATTCTTTGAGCTGTATCTAAAGATATTTCTTTAGATTTATTTGCATATGTAATTGTATTGGGTTGTGTTGAATTACGCTTTTTGACTGCAAGTCCCAGAATGCCTTGCGAGAGGAATGAGTGATAACGCGCCAATTATGTGCAGGTGCTAGTGTTTTTTGTGGCTGACTTTCCAACAGCATCTTACCTGCATTGCTCTGTACCAAAACAATTGTTGTTAAATGTAACGTAAACAAGTATTCTTACTAAAATAAGCTTTCGTATCAAACCCGACGTCCCGAGTCATTACTAAGAAGTTAGTTAATCTAAAAGACACAGAGAGACAGAGACACAGAGACACAGAGACACAGACACAGATGACACAGAGACAGAGACACAGAGACAGAGACACAGAGAGAGACAGAGACACATAGACACAGAGTCAGAGACACAGACACAGAGACAGACACACAGAGACACATAGACAGAGACAGAGAAGCAGAGACACAGAGACAGAGACACAGACAGAGACACAGAGACACAGAGACACAGACACAGACACAGAGAGAGACAGAGACACATAGATACAGAGACAGACACAGAGACAGAAACACAGATACACATAGAAAGAGACATAGAGACACAGACAGAGACAGAGACACAGAGAGAGACAGAGATAGAGAGACACAGAGACAGAGACACAGACACAGAGAGAAACAGAGACACATAGATACAGAGACAGACACAGAGACAGAGACACAGAGACACAGAGACACATAGACAGAGGCATAGAGACAGAGACAGAGACACAGAGACACATAGACAGAGACACAGACACATAGACAGAGACACAGAGACAGAGACACAGAGACACAGAGACAGACACAGACACAGAGACACAGAAACAGTGACACAGAGACAGAGACACAGAGACAGAGACACAGAGAGACAGACACAGAGAGACAGAGACACAGAGACTCAGACACAGACGACACAGAGACAGACACATAGAGACAGAGACACAAACACAGAGACAGAGACACAGACAGAGACACAGAGACAGAGACACATAGACAGAGACACACAGAGAGAGACACAGAGACACAGAGACACAGAGACAGAGAAACAGAGACCCAGAGACAGAGAGACAGAGAGACAGAGAGACAGAGAGACAGAGACACAGAGACACAGAGACACAGACACAGATGACACAGAGACAGAGACACAGAGACACAGACACAGATGACACAGAGACAGAGACACAGAGAGTGACAGAGACAGAGAGACACAGAGACAGAGACACAGACACAGAGAGAGACAGAGACACATAGACACAGAGACAGAGACACATAGACAGAGACATAGAGACAGAGACACAGAGACAGAGACACATAGACAGAGACACAGAGACAGAGACACACAGAGAGAGACACAGAGACGCAGAGACAGAGACACATAGACAGAGACACACAGAGAGAGACACAGAGACAGAGGCACAGAGACAGACACAGAGACAGAGAGAGAGACACACAGAGACACAGTGACAGAGACACAGAGAGATGATATTAGTGATAAGTAACCACGGCTCTCCTCACAGCTACCTCCTCTCCTCCTCTTCAGTGCTGGATGTGGTACCGCCCAGCTACATCAGTCTATTGTCTAATTACAAGGCTCTGCATTAGTCCCTGTGTCTTTTACCTTACACACACACACACACACACACACACACAACGTGTGTCTCTCCCTCTGTGTCCACCTGACATCCTCCCACGTTGTTACTCAGTCACTCAGGTAGTTTGTAGCAGCTCCTGGCCTACCTTCTCTCACTGTCACATTGTGTCAGCTAAACACTCTATCTTAGATCAGCTTCATTCCTCATGTCAGTGACCTGATACATAGTTATTGCACCATAGAGTTATGTAGCTTGTCTCCTGTTTGTGTTTGTTCAACATTGGCCTTTAAAGATCTGGAATTGTATTAAAATGTACATGACACAACATCTAACGTTCTCTTTCCACACACACACACACACACACACACACACACACACACACGCACACACACGGGCACGCACACGTGCACGCACACACACACACGCACATGCGCGCACACACACGCACACACACGCACACACGCGCACACACACGCGCACACACACGCGCACACACACGCGCACACACGCACACACACACACACATTCAAACAAACACACACACAAACACACTACTCCCCCAGGCTCCCTAAATCTCTCTCAGTGATTTTCTGTCACTAATATGGTTGACTCAATCCAACACACACTGAGACAGTAATGGCATAACCCACAGACAGACAGACAGGCCCAGACAACCCCTAGCTGGGTAACAGAGAGACACTGAGTAGTGTGTGTGTCAAGAAAGAGGTGTTCACCCCTGATATCAATCAATCACTCCAGCCTGGAACACGCTGGCTCTCAATCACTCAATCACTCCAGCCCTGGAACACGCTGGCACTCAATCAATCAATAACTTCAGCCTAGAACACGCTGGCTCTCAATCAATCAATCAATCAATCAATCACTCCAACCCTGGAACACGCTGACTCTCAATCAATCAATCACTCCAGCCTGGAATACGCTAGCTCTCAATCAATCAATCACTAAAGCCCTGGAACACGCTGGTTCTCAATCAATCAATAAATCAATCATTCCAGCCTGGAACACGCTGGCTCTCAAACAGTCAATCACTCCAGCCTGGAACACGCTGGTTCTCAATCAATCAATAAATCAATCACTCCAGCCTGGAACACGCTGGTTCTCAATCAATCAATCAATCAATCACTCCAGCCCTGGAACACACTGGCTCTCAATTAATCAATCACTCCAGCCCTAGAACACGCTGGCTCTCAATCAATCAATCACTCCAGCCTGGAACACGCTGGCTCTCAATCAATCAATCACTAAAGCCCTGGAACACGCTGGCTCTCAATCAATCAATAAATCAATCACTCCAGCCTGTAAACACGCTGGCTTTCAAACAATCAATCACTCCAGCAGGGAACACGCTGGCTCTCAATCAATCAATCACTCCAGCCTGGAACACGCTGGCTCTCAATCAATCAATCAATCACTCCAGCCTAGAACACGCTGGCTCTCAATCAATCAATCCAGCCCTAGAACACACTGGCTCTCAATCAATCAATCAATCAATCACTCCAGCCCTGGAACACACTGGCCCTCAATCAATCAATCACTCCAGCCTGGAACACGTTGGCTCTCAATCAATCAATCAATCAATCACTCCAGCCTGGAACACGCTGGCTCTCAATCAATCAATCACTCCAGCCTGTAATACGCTAGCTCTCAATCAATCAATCACTCCAACCCTGGAACACGCTGACTCTCAATCAATCAATCACTCCAACCCTGGAACACACTGACTCTCAATCAATCAATCACTCCAACCCTGGAACGTGCTGACTCTCAATCAATCAATCACACCAACCCTGTAACACGCTGGCTCTCAATCAACCAATCACTCCAGCCATGAACACGCTGGCTCTCAATCAATCAATCACTCCAGCCCTGGAACACGCTGGCTCTCAATCAATCAATCACTAAAGCCCTGGAACACGCTGGCTCTCAATCAATCAATAAATCAATCACTCCAGCCTGGAACACGCTGGCTCTCAAACAGTCAATCACTCCAGCCTGGAACACGCTGGTTCTCAATCAATCAATAAATCAATCACTCCAGCCTGGAACATGCTGGCTCTCAAACAGTCAATCACTCCAGCCTGGAACACGCTGGTTCTCAATCAATCAATCAATCAATCAATCACTCCAGCCCTGGAACACACTGGCTCTCAATTAATCAATCACTTCAGCCCTAGAACACGCTGGCTCTCAATCAATCAATCACTCCAGCCTGGAACACGCTGGCTCTCAATCAATCAATCAATCAATCACTCTGTGTGTTTGCTTGTGTGTGTGTGTGTGTGTGTGTGTGTGTGTGTGTGTGTGTGTGTGTGTGTGTGTGTGTGTGTGTGTGTGTGTGTGTGTGTGTGTGTGTGCAGGAGGGAGGGAGGGAATGGGTGGAGGACATTTGGTGAAGGTAGAGGTAGAGTCCTCTTCACTTATCAGACTATTATCAAGAACCATCAGCTTTGGAGTTGGTACAAGATTCATCTCCCCAATCCTGCCCCCTTGTTGGCTGAATGAAACAAGAGCTTTAGCATGAGCATGCAGCCCTAGTTAGAATGGAGGAAACTATAGAGAAAGGTCTGTCTGTCTGTCTGTCTGTCTGTCTGCATTTCTGTCTGTTTTTCTGTCTGTCTGCATGTATGTCTGTCTGCATGTCTGTCTGTCTGCATGTCTGTCTGTTTTTCTGTCTGTCTGCATGTATGTCTGTCTGCATGTCTGTCTGTCTGCATGTCTGTCTGTTTTTCTGTCTGTCTGCATGTATGTCTGTCTGCATGTCTGTCTGTATGTCTATCTGTTTTTCTGTCTGTCTGTCTGCATGTCTGTCTATATCACTATACCACCACACTGCTATATATTTCTATACTACTACTATGTCACTATATCACTGTACTAATATATATCACTATAGTACTATAACACTACACTACTATACTACTATAGTACTATATCACTACACTACTATACGACTATACCACTATATCAATATCACTATACTACCACATCACTATACTACCACATCACTATACTACCACATCACTATACTACCACATCACTATACTACCACATCACTATACTACCACATCACTATACTACCACATCACTATACTACCACATCACTATACTACCACATCACTATACTACTATAACACTATACTACTATAACACTATATCACTATACTACTATAACACTATATCACTATACTACTATAACACTATACTACCACATCACTATGCTACTATAACACTATATCACTATACTACTATGTCACTATGTCACTATATCACTGTACTACTATATATCACTATAGTACTATAACACTACACTACTATACTACTATAGTACTATATCACTACACTACTATACGACTATACCACTATATCAATATCACTATACTACCACATCACTATACTACCACATCACTATACTACCACATCACTAGGCTACTATAACACTATATCACTATACTACTATAACACTATATCACTATACCACTATATCACTATATCACTATACTACTATAACACTATATCACTATATCACTATACTACCACATCACTATACTACTATACTACTATAACACTATATCACTATATCACTATACTACTATAACACTATACTACTATAACACTATATCACTATACTACTATAACACTATATCACTATACTACTATAACACTATATCACTATACTACTATAACACTATACTACCACATCACTATACTACCACATCACTATGCTACTATAACACTATATCACTATACTACTATGTCACTATGTCACTATATGTACTACTATATATCACTATAGTACTATAACACTACACTACTATACTACTATAGTACTATATCACTACACTACTATACGACTATACCACTATATCAATATCACTATACTACCACATCACAATACTACCACATCACTATACTACTATAACACTATACTACTATAACACTATATCACTATACTACTATAACACTATATCACTATACTACTATAACACTATATCACTATACTACTATAACACTATACTACCACATCACTATACTACCACATCACTATGCTACTATAACACTATATCACTATACTACTATGTCACTATGTCACTATATCACTGTACTACTATATATCACTATAGTACTATAACACTACACTACTATACTACTATAGTACTATATCACTACACTACTATACGACTATACCACTATATCAATATCACTATACTACCACATCACTATACTACCACATCACTAGGCTACTATAACACTATATCACTATACTACTATAACACTATATCACTATACCACTATATCACTATACTACTATAACACTATATCACTATATCACTATACTACCACATCACTATACTACTATACTACTATAACACTATATCACTATATCACTATACTACTATAACACTATATCACTATACTACCACATCACTATACTACCACATCACTATATCACTATACTACCACATCACTATACTACTATAACACTATACTACTATAACACTATATCACTATATCACTATACTACTATAACACTATACTACTATAACACTATATCACTATACCACTATAACACTATATCACTATAACACTATATCACTATATCACTATACTACCACATCACTATACTACTATAACACTATATCACTATAACACTATACTACTATAACACTATATCACTATACTACTATAACACTATATCACTATATCACTATACCACTATAACACTATATCACTATACTACTATAACACTATATCACTATACCACTATACTACTATAACACTATATCACTATACCACTATACTACTATAACACTATACTACTATAACACTATAACACTATATCACTATACCACTATAACACTATATCACTATACTACTATAACACTATATCACTATACTACTATAACACTATATCACTATACCACTATACTACTATAACACTATATCACTATACCACTATAACACTATATCACTATACTACTATAACACTATATCACTATACTACTATAACACTATATCACTATACCACTATAACACTATATCACTATACTACTATAACACTATATCACTATACCACTATACTACTATAACACTATATCACTATACCACTATACTACTATAACACTATACTACTATAACACTATAACACTATACTACTATAACACTATAACACTATATCACTATACCACTATAACACTATATCACTATACTACTATAACACTATATCACTATAACACTATAACACTATATCACTATACTACTATAACACTATATCACTATACCACTATAACACTATATCACTATACTACTATAACACTATATCACTATACTACTATAACACTATATCACTATACCACTATAACACTATATCACTATACTACTATAACACTATATCACTATACCACTATACTACTATAACACTATATCACTATACTACTATAACACTATACTACTATAACACTATATCACTATACTACCACATCACTATACTACTATAACACTATACTACTATAACACTATATCACTATATCACTATACTACTATAACACTATATCACTATATCACTATACTACTATAACACTATATCACTATATCACTATACTACCACATCACTATACTACTATAACACTATACTACTATAACACTATAACACTATATCACTATACTACTATAACACTATATCACTATATCACTATACCACTATACTACTATAACACTATATCACTATACCACTATACTACTATAACACTATATCACTATACCACTATACTACTATAACACTATACTACTATAACACTATACTACTATAACACTATATCACTATATCACTATATCACTATACTACTATAACACTATATCACTATATCACTATACCACTATACTACTATAACACTATATCACTATACCACTATACTACTATAACACTATATCACTATACCACTATACTACTATAACACTATACTACTATAACACTATACTACTATAACACTATATCACTATATCACTATATCACTATACTACTATAACACTATATCACTATATCACTATACTACTATAACACTATATCACTATATCACTATATCACTATACTACTATAACACTATATCACTATATCACTATACCACTATACTACTATAACACTATATCACTATACCACTATACTACTATAACACTATATCACTATACCACTATACTACTATAACACTATACTACTATAACACTATACTACTATAACACTATATCACTATACCACTATACTACTATAACACTATATCACTATACTACTATAACACTATACTACTATAACACTATATCACTATACTACCACATCACTATACTACTATAACACTATACTACTATAACACTATATCACTATATCACTATACTACTATAACACTATATCACTATACTACTATAACACTATAACACTATATCACTATACCACTATAACACTATATCACTATACTACTATAACACTATATCACTATACTACTATAACACTATATCACTATACCACTATACTACTATAACACTATATCGCTATTCTACTATATCACTGTACTACTTTAAAACCTCTCTAAGGTCGGGGTCTGCAATCGGAATTTTGGATGAAAAGCATGCCCAAATTAAACGGCCTGCTACTCGGGCCCAGAAGATATGATATGCATATAACTGGTAGATTTGGATAGAAAACACTCTAAAGTTTTTGAAACTGTTAAAATAATGTCTGTGAGTATAACAGAACTGATTTGGCAGGTGAAAAACTGAGAAAAATCCATTCAGGAAGTCGTTTCTTTTTGGTTTTGTTGTTTTCTATTGAATACCATTACAGTATCCATAGACTTAGGACTCAAATTGCAGTTCCTATGCCTTCCACTAGATGTCAACAGTCTTTAGAAATTGTTTCAGGCTTGTATTCTGATAAATGAGGGAGTAAGAGCAGTCTGAATGAGTGGACCCTGACGTGTCGCAGAGCTTTTTCATGCAAGCGACCGAGAGAGTGCCTTTCTTGTTTACCTTTTATATTGACAACGTTATTGTCCGGTTGAAATATTATGGATAATTTAGGCTAAAAACAACCTGAGGCTTGAATTTAAACATCGTTTAACATGTTTGTATGAACTTTACGGATACAATTTGGATTTTTTGTCTGCGTGTTTTGAGCCTGTGGATTACTGAAGAAAACCTGCAAACAAAACTAAGGTTTTTGGATATGAAGAGACTTTATCGAACAAAAGGAACATTTATTGAGTAATTGAATGTCTTCTGAGTGCCACCATATGAAGATCATCAAAGATAAGGGATTCATTTTATCTCTATTTCTGACTTGTGTAACTCTTCTACTTGGCTGGTTACTGTTTGTAATGATTTGTCTGCTGGGTGCTGTTCTCAAATAATCGTAAGGTATGCTTTTGCCGTAAAGCATTTTTGAAATATGACACCATGGTTGGAGTCACAAGAAGTTAATCTTTAAACGTATGTAAAATATGTTTTGTTTTCAGAATTTTTATAATGACGATTTCTGTATTTGAATGTGGCGCTCTGCAATCTCACTGGATGTTGGCCAGGTGGGACGCTAGTGAGGTTAAAGGAGAAGAGACAGCTAACCCACATACCCTAGAGAGGTTAACACTATATCACTACACTACTATAACACTATATATCACTATACTACTATAACACTATATCACTACACTACTATACTGCTACTCTACTATAACTCTATATCACTACACTACTATATCACTACACTACTATAACACTATATCACTACACTACTATACTGCTACTCTACTATATAACTACACTACTATAACACTGTATATCACTATACTACTATAACACTATATATCACTATACTGCTACTCTACTATACAACTTTATCACTATACTACTATATATCACTACACTACTCTACTACTATATCACTACACTACTATATATCACTACACTACTATAATACTATATCACTACACTACTATAAGACTATATCACTACACTACTATATATCACTACACTATAAGACTATAAGACTAAATCACTATACTACCCTATCACTATGTCATGACGTTGGCCTCTTTGGGAAAAGCAACCCCATCCCCCTCTCCCTGCCTCCCCCTTGCCTTCTTCAACTAGGCTGCTGTGGTCAGAGGTCGTAAATTCCTGAGAAGACCCTGCCACATGGCCACATAGTAGAGACATAGTAAACTTTCATAGAGGACAAAGGAAATCCTTCCACCTCACAGAACTTGAGGTACGAACAAATTTCATGTTCCGGAGAAAGAGTAAAAGATGGGTGAAGAATCCAGCTAAGAACTGGTCCGTTTGTCACAACTTGGGGAAGCTCATGGGAGATGGTGTGGCCACATTACCATAACGCTGTTTATATAATAACCTCATATATGAGGTTTACATCTAATTGTTGTATAAGATGAATGAGTGGGTATGATGCTGTTTATATAATGGTGTAATATGATGTTGGACTGTTTAATGAAGAAAAATACAATTCCCTTTTGATTTGAACTAAATCACAGGACCGCCCCTGAATCAAATCAAATCAAATGTATTTATATAGCCCTTCGTACATCAGCTGATATCTCAAAGTGCTGTACAGAAACCCAGCCTAAAACCCCAAACAGCAAGCAATGCAGGTGTAGAAGCACGGTGGCTAGGAAAAACTCCCTAGAAAGGCCAGAACCTAGGAAGAAACCTAGAGAGGAACCAGGCTATGTGGGGTGGCCAGTCCTCTTCTGGCTGTGCCGGGTGGAGATTATAACAGAACATGGCCAAGATGTTCAAATGTTCATAAATGACCAGCATGGTCGAATAATAATAAGGCAGAACAGATGAAACTGGAGCAGCAGCACGGCCAGGTGGACTGGGGACAGCAAGGAGTCATCATGTAAGGTATTCCTGGGGCATGGTCCTAGGGCTCAGGTCCTCAGAGAGAGTGAAAGAAAGAGAGAATTAGAGAGCATATGTGGGATGGCCAGTCCTCTTCTGGCTGTGCCGGGTGGAGATTATAACAGAACATGGCCAAGATGTTCAAATGTTCATAAATGACCAGCATGGTCGAATAATAATAAGGCAGAACAGATGAAACTGGAGCAGCAGCACGGCCAGGTGGACTGGGGACAGCAAGGAGTCATCATGTAAGGTATTCCTGGGGCATGGTCCTAGGGCTCAGGTCCTCAGAGAGAGTGAAAGAAAGAGAGAATTAGAGAGCATATGTGGGATGGCCAGTCCTCCCCTTTTCCTCTCCCATTGTCTGATCCTGATCCCTGAAGCACTTCTTAATATTGAATAAGGGTTTCAAATATGGGGAAATTACACTCTCTAATTGTTTTATATTTTTGAAATTTTGTCAGGAAATGCAGCTCCGTCTCAGCTTCTGCTGTTGTGCACTGGTTGCACAGCCTTTTTCTCTCTCTCTCTCTCTCTCTCTCTCTCTCTCCAGATGAACACTCCATTACATTTAATGGCTCATTCAGATGGAAGTAGTGTAGTGTGCTAGCAGGCCCTTAGTTGTGAAGGCGAACCGAAGACATTCGCTTGAAGATGCCTTAGCCAGTATACACTTCGTCAAAATAGTCAGAATTAACCTAAGATAACTCACGAAATCTGTAACTAATTTTTAGGTTTTTGCCGAAGAGATCTTGGTCATGCAATATTTAACTATTTTGTCAGTTTTACATCCAGGGATCCCTGATCACTCTGGTTCTCTCTTACTGTCTGGTTTTATATCCAGGGATCCCTGATCACTCTGGTTCTCTCTTACTGTCTGGTTTTACATCCAGGGAGTCCCTGAGCACTCTGGTTCTCTCTTACTGTCTGGTTGTACATCCAGGGAGTCTCTGATCACTCTGGTTCTCTCTTACTGTCTGGTTTTACATCCAGGGAGTCCCTGAGCACTCTGGTTCTCTCTTACTGTCTGGTTGTACATCCAGGGTGTCCCTGAGCACTCTGGTTCTCTCTTACTGTCTGGTTGTACATCCAGGGAGTCCCTGCGCACTCTGGTTCTCTCTTACTGTCTGGTTGTACATCCAGGGTGTCCCTGAGCACTCTGGTTCTCTCTTAATGTCTGGTTGTACATCCAGGGTGTCCCTGAGCACTCTGGTTCTCTCTTAACCTTTTACGGGCTCTGTCCCTGTACAGGGACCAACATCAGCGGAAATTCAGAGTGACAACTAATAGTACTCGATAAAACTCAAACTTTCATTAAAACACACATGCAGGGTACTCAATTAAAGCTACACTCGTTGTGAATCTAGCCAACATGTCAGATTTTTAAAATGCTTTTCGGCGAAAGCATGAGAAGCTATTATCTGACAGCATGCAAACCCCAAAATACCCAAAGGGGACGTAAACAGAATAATTTGCGTAGCCGGCGCTACACAAAACGCAGAAATAAAATATAAAACATTCATTACCTTTGACGAGCTTCTTTGTTGGCACTCCTCTATGTCCCATAAACATCACAATTGGGTCTTTTTTTCGATTAAATCGGTCCATGTATACCCAAAATGTCCATTTATGAAGCCCGTCGGATCCATGGAAAAGCACCGCTCCAAAATGCAACGTCATTTTTTAAAATTAAAAAAGTTGCCTATAAACTTTGACAAAACACTTCAAACTTTTTTAATCTAACTTTAGGTATTAGTAAACATTAATAATCGATCAAATTGATCACGGGGCGATCTGTATTCAATAGCAGCACGTTTGCAAATGATGCTCCATTTCGTCTCTCTCCAAACATCCGCTTGTATGGTCGATAACAGGAAGTGCCTATTTGTCATCTGACCAAGGATTAACTTCAATGTAAATGCCAGTACTGGCAACATCGTGTGGAAGCTGTAGGCATTGTAAACAGGGCCCCATCTATTTTCGCTTGCCATAAACAATACAGAGACTGGCGGAGTAATATTTTTGGTGAAAAGTTTTCCTTGGGATTTCGCCTGCTAAACACGTTCTGTTATAGTCACAGACGTGATTTAACCAGTTTTATAAACTTCAGAGTGTTTTCTATCCACACATACTAGTCATATGAATATACTATATTCCTGGCATGAGTAGCAGGACGTTGAAAAGTTTTTTTTTTAAACTGCCCGAATTCACAGCCTCCTTAACATTAATGTCTGGTTGTACATCCAGGGAGTCCCTGAGCGCTCTGGTTCTCTCTTAATGACTGGTGTTACATCCAGGGTGTCCCTGAGCACTCTGCTTCTCTCTTACTGTCTGGTTTTACATCCAGGGAGTCCCTGCGCACTCTGGTTCCATCTTACTTTCTGGTTTTACATCCAGGGACTCCCTGCGCACTCTGGTTCCCTCTTACTTTCTGGTTTTACATCCAGGGAGTCCCTGGGCGCTCTGGTTCTCTCTTAATGACTGGTGTTACATCCAGGGTTTCCCTGAGCACTCTGATTCTTTCTTAGTGTCTGTTTTTACATCCAGGGTGTCCCTGAGCACTCTGGTTCTCTCTTACTGTCTGGTTTTACATCCAGGGAGTCCCTGATTACTCTGGTTCTCTCTTACTGTCTGGTTGTACATCCAGGGAGTCCCTGAGCGCTCTGGTTCTCTCTTAATGTCTGGTTGTACATCCAGGGAGTCCCTGAGCACTCTGGTTCTCTCTTACTGTCTGGTTTTGCATCCAGTGTGTCCCTGAGCACTCTGGTTCTCTCTTAATGTCTGGGTTCACATCCAGGGTATCCCTGAGCACTCTGGTTCTCTCTTACTGTGTGGTTTTTCATCCAGGGTGTCCTTGAGCACTCTGGTTCTCTCTTAATTTCTGGTTGTACATCCAGGGTGTCCCTGAGCACTCTGGTTCTCTCTCAATGTCTGGTTGTACATTCAGGGAGTCCCTGAACACTCTGGTTCAATCTTAATTTCTGGTTGTGTATCCAGGGAGTCCCTGAGCACTCTGGTTCTCTCCTACTGTCTGTTTTTACATCCAGGGAGACCCTGAGCACTCTGGTTCCCTCTTACTGTCTGGATTTACATCCAGGGTCTCTGAGCACTCTGGTTCTCTCTTACTGTCTTGCTTTACATCCAGGGTGTCCCTGAGCACTCTGGTTCTCAAAGACGTCTGACTGCTACGCCATCTTGGAAGATAAGGCTGGGCTTTACCTAGCAAAGATTTATAGATGACCTGGAGCCAGTGGGTTTGGCAATGAATATGAAGTGAGGGCCAGCAAACGAGAGCATACAGGTCGCAGTGGTGGTTAGTATATGGGGTTTTGGTGACAAAATGGATGGCACTGTGATAGACTGCATCCAATTTGTTGAGTAGGGTATTGTAGGCTATTTTGTAAATGACATTGCCGAAGTCGAGGATTGGTAGGATGGTTAGTTTTACAAGGGTATGTTTGGCAGAATGAGTGAAGGATGCTTTGTTGCTAAATAGGAAGCCAATTCTAGATTTAACTTTGGATTGGAGATGTTTGATGTGGGTCTGGAAGGAGAGTTTACAGTCTAACCAGACACCTAGGTATTTGTAGTTGTCCACGTATTCTAAGTCAGAGCCGTCCAGAGTAGTGATGTTGGACAGGCGGGCAGGTGCAGGCAGCGATCGGTTGAAGAGCATGCATTTAGTTTGACTTGCCTTTAAGAGCAGGGCATTTAAGCTCGTCTGGAGGTTAGTTAACACAGTGTCCAAAGAAGGGCCAGAAGTATACAGAATGGTGTCATCTGCGTAGAGGTGGATCAGAAAATCACCAGCAGCAAGAGCAACATCATTGATGTATACAGAGAAAACAGTCAGCCCGAGAACACTGGGGCACCCCCACAGAGACTGCCAGAGGTCCGGACAACAGGCCCTCCGATTTGACACACTGAACTCTGTCTGAGAAGTAGTTAGTGAACCAGGTGAGGTAGTCATTTAACTTAGGGATAGGCGGGACACAAATTTCTCAACTTGCCAATTGCCAGGGGAAATGCAGAGCGCCAGATTCAAATAAAATGCTATAAAATTCAAACTTTCATTAAATCACATGTAAGATACTCAATTAAAGCGATACTCGTTGTGAATCCAGCCAACATGTCAGATTTTAAAAATGCTTTTCGGCGAAAGCATAAGAAGCTATTATCTGATAGCCTGCACCATCTGCACCAGCAGTGAACAAAGGAGCGAGCATATTTCAACCCTGCAGGCGTTACACAAAACGCTGAAATAAAATATAAAACATGCATTTCCTTTGACGAGCTTCTTTTGTTGGCACTCCAATATGTCCCATAAACATCACAAATTATCCTTTTGTTCGATTAATTCCGTCGATATATATCCAAAATGTCCATTTATAATGCGTGTTTGATCCAGACAAAAACAGCTTACAAAAAACACAACGTCACTACAAAATATTTCAAAAGATGCCTATGAACTTTGCCAAAATATTTCAAACTCAAAATTCAAAATTACTTTTGTAATACAACTTTAGGTATTTTTAAACGTTAATAATCGATCAAAGTGTAGACGAGGCAATCTGTGTTCAATACAGGAAAGAAAACAAACCAGCGCTACTTTTCACGTCTTGCACAACTCACAAAAGTGTCCCCAGTTCCGAGTTGGCCTACTTCTTCATTGCACAAAGGAATAACCTCAACCAAATTCCAAAGACTGGTGACATCCAGTTGAAGCGGTAGGAACTGAAAATAGGTTTCTATGGAATACCCCTGGGCAATGACATCTCAGAGAACAGAGACGGGAGAAAAAATAATTTTGAACAGTTAGTCCTCTGGGTTTTGCCTGCTACATAAGTTCTGTTATACTCAGACATGATTCAAACAGTTTTAGAAACTTCAGTGTTTTCTATCCAAATCTGTGAATAATATGCATATCTTATATTCTTGGCATGAGTAGCAGGAAGTTGAAATTGGACACGCTATTTATCCAAAAGTGAAAATTCTGCCCCATAGCTTCAAGAGGTTTTAGAAACCAAGGTTGTTGAGTCTGCAGATAAGAATGTGGTGATTGACAGAGTCGAAAGCCTTGGCCAGATCGGTGAATACAGCTGCACAGTGTTGTCTCTTATCTATGGCGGTTATGATATCTTTTAGGACCTTGAGTGTGGCTGAGCGTGGCACTCATGACCAGCTCGGAAACCAGATTGCATAGCAGAGAATGTTCAGTGGGATTTGACAAGTTTGTTAACTTTGCTTTCGAAGACCTTAGAAAGGCAGGGTAGGATAGATTTAGGTCTGTAACAGTTTGGGTCTTGAGTGTCTTCCCCTTTGAAGAGGGGGATGACCCCGGCAGCTTTCCAATCTTTGGTGATCTCTGACGATACTAAAGAGAGGTTGAACAGGCTAGTAAAAGTCCACAGGCCCACAGAACTCTTCTCCCCTCCCCTCCTCTCCTCTCCTCTCTTGGAGATATCTCAGATGGCCCACAACTCCTCTCCTCTTCCCTCCCCTCCCCTGGAGATCTCCCAGATGGCCCATAGAACCTCTCCCCTCTTCTCCTGGCGATATCTCAGATGGCCCACAGAACTCCACTCCTCTCCCATCCCCTCCTCTCCTGGAGATATCTCAGATGTCCTACAGAACTCCTCTCCCCTCCTTTCTTGGAGATATCTCAGATGGCCCACAGAACCTCTCCCCTCCCTCTCCTCCCCTGGAGATATCCCAAATGGCCCACAGAACCCCTCTCCATTGGAGATCTCCCAAATGGCCCACAGAACCCCTCACCCATCCTCTCCCCTCCTCCCTGGAGATTTCCCAAATGGCCCACAGAACCCCTCTCCCCTCCTGGAGATCTCCCAAATGGCCCACAGAACCCCTCTCCCATCCCCTCCCCTCCCCCTTCGTCCTGGAGATATCCCAGATGGCCCACAGAACTCCTCACCCATCCCCTCCCCCTCCATCCTGGAGATATCCCAGATGGTTCACACATCTCCTTCCATCTCCTGGCAATCTCCTCTCCAGGCTGTGGTGCATTGCCAGGGTGTGTGCATGTGTGTGTGTGTATTTGTGTGTGTGCTCACGAGTGTGAGTGTGTGTATGTGTGTGTGTGACATTGCCAGCCAGATCACACACAGGGCACAGACGGGAGACTTGGCAACGTGGCTCGCCACAGAGTGCCTTTCCTCGGCCAGGACAAAGGAGGAAGTTGCTAGAGGTCATTCCAGAGGTAAATTCAATGTTCTGCAGTCTAAGTCTCACTCTGCTTTTCTTTGCATTACCATAAAGATCCTGTCTGTCTGGGCCATCTGTGATTGATCCTATTGAAGATAGAAACAGTATAATATAATATGAATATCAATATGAAGGATGTTGGCTTTTGTGAATCAAAGTTCATTCAAGCTTAACACATTTCTGCTGCTGCCGCTCTGGTTGTGTTCAAGTCCTTTGGGTCTCGGGTCATTTGAAAATGGATGCCATTTATTTTAGGACTTATGGATGTTAAATGACCAATTTGCAGTGAAGCTCCGCCTAATACCAAGGTGACATTTACTACAATTGAGTCCCAAATGGCAACCTATTCCCTATATAGTGCACTACTTTTGACAAGTACCCAATGCGCCCTGGTCAATTGTAGTGCACAATATCGAGAAAAGAAGATAAAGAGATAAAATAATGCCATTTGGGACTCTGCCGAGATAAAATAATGCCATTTGGGACTCTGCCGAGATAAAATAATGCCATTTGGGACTCTGCCGAGATAACCGTGTAGATTTCTTCTCCCTATCACTTTGACATTAACCCCAACCTCTCATACTTGCTGTCATGACTTTGACCTGTTGGGTTAAAAACAACTTTCCCTCTCTTCCCCCCACTAGTTTATTGACCCTCCCATAAATATCTTTCCCCACTCTACAAAAAATTGACTTCTGAAATTCCTTTGTTACCACAGAGAGAGAGACTTTGCAATACGGTAACATCAACAGGTTGGGAATTGAATAATATTTCTGTAATCCAACCAATTGAAAGTATCCGTTGGTACTTAAAGAATATGATGTCAGATCAGTTGTCGTCTGAGACGTTATATCTGATGATAGGACGACAAACTGTATCTTGGAAAGTCTACACATTCTCATTATGAGATTCACAAGGAATTGTTGTGCAATTTAAAATGTTTAAACATGAAACTATTTGTGAAAAGATTAAATGTAATTTTAGCCTTCTAAATGAGAGAATTGCTTTCATAATAAGTAAACTATGTTCACTCAGTGGCCACACCCAAGTGAACAGACATTGGTTGGATGAAACATGCCCTTCTCTTCTTCAGTATAGAAGCCCCCCATGACCCAATTCACGTCAGACAAAGCAAACCCCAGTGTGAACTGTGGTTGCGAATGGTTGAAAATGTGTTATTTCATAGTGTTGATGTCTTCACTATAATTCTACAAAGTAGATAATAGTAAAAAATAAAGACAAATCCTTGAATGAGTAGGTGTTCTAAAACTAAACTTTGTGGTGTTCTAAAACTTGACCAGTAGTGTGTGGTGGGGTCTACTAAGATATACGGGAATTGTTTTAAATAGGACATATATTTTGATTTTGAATTTTAAGACCCCTTGAAGTATCAAAAAAATATATATTTCAAAAATATTTCATGATCTTATTGCTATTAGCCAAATGAATTACAGATTCACTACATGGAACAACAGATAAAATATGTCTTATATATCTGAGAAAGATCAGGAAAGGTTACTTTGTTTAACACGTATTTAACCCCTTATTATAGGCAGTAAACTATCTCCATATCTGCTATTCTTCTATAAAAATGGACCTTCAGACTAGTCTTGTGAGTCTTGAGGTTATCCTAGAATCAAACAACTGACATATACGTGTTCGTGAGATTATGACCTTTCCACAGAGGGGTCATATTAGTGTGTTGCCCAAGCTATTTACAGCCAGAAGTTGGCAGATCGTCTGTACCGACTACAGACGTAGAAAAAAAAAATGGAGAACACCATAGCTTTCTTGAGAGCAGTTTGTAGGCCAAGCCGTTCGGATGCTACAGACGATTTTGTGAAAATACTTATTTTCGGGATGTCTCATGGTCTGACAACCACCAGTCTGACACCTTTCGGAAGTTTGACATCAATGGATGCAGGGAATCGAGACGCTTCCAAGGCAAAAATACAGATCTCTAGTTTAAACTGATTGTTTATTATACTAATTTGATTTCCACGGGGGTGCAGACATGAACTCACATTAGCAGGGCGGTAGCCATTCTTGGGAACACAAATGGTGGTAGTCATCTTGAAAATGACCCGCTTGCCAGCTGATGCAGCAGATGAAGCATGCTCTGAAAAAGCGCACCGGAATACCTTCCTATAAAATAATCTTGGATTCTGGTGAGGGAAGGGAAGAGGGAAGAGGTGGCTGCTTTTCACTTCACCGTAATCTCTCCAGGACTCCCCTTCCTATGCCTCTGAAAATGCCGACATTCCTCTTGGATTTTTAGATGGAGTTCTCTACTGTCCAACACTGGAGGGACAGAGGTACTGACACAGCCTGCAGAATGGGAGTCACTACGTCCTTGTCTGTACCCTCTAATGGCACCCTATTCCCTATATAGTACCCTGTGTGCCCTGGTCAAAAGTAGTGCACTATGTAGGGCATAGGTTGCGATTTGGGATGTAGCCCATTCTCCTTGCCATAGTAAAGGTTTATTTACCGAGACACTGCGCTGCTATTTAGGCACAAGGATACTCATCCTCCAGAATGGTGTTAGTGAGCCACTGTTTTACAGCTTCTACACACTGTCATTACACCTTGGTGCTCTGTGTATCGCTATCCGTAACGGCTTTGGAACAACACATTTCCACAAATGAATTGCAAAACATCTTTGGGGGTATTTGTTTATCACAGGTGGTAATCTGCCTGATGGTGAGTACAGTCACAAGATGTGTTCGTTTAGCAAGGCACTAAGGCTGTTTGTTGGCAAAACAGTGTTTTTTGGTCAGAGTTGAGGGCTGAGAGGGAAGTGGAAATGTCTTGACAATACAATGGTCTCATTACCAAGGCTGTCCTGGTCACATCAATACAATGGTCTCATTACCAAGGCTGTCCTGGTCACATCAATACAATGGTCTCATTCCCAAGGCTGTCCTGGTCACATCAATACAATGGTCTCATTACCAAGGCTGTCCTGGTCACATCAATACAATGGTCTCATTACCAAGGCTGTCCTGGTCACATCAATACAATGGTCTCATTCCCAAGGCTGTCCTGGTCACATCAATCCAATGGTCTCATTCCCAAGGCTGTCCTGGTGACATCAATACAATGGTCTCATTACCAAGGCTGTCCTGGTCACATCAATACAATGGTCCCATTACCAAGGCTGTCCTGGTCACATCAATACAATGGTCTCATTACCAAGGCTGTCCTGGTCACATCAATACAATGGTCTCATTACCAAGGCTGTCCTGGTCACATCAATACAATGGTCTCATTACCAAGGCTGTCCTGGTCACATCAATACAATGGTCTCATTACCAAGGCTGTCCTGGTCACATCAATACAATGGTCTCATTACCAAGGCTGTCCTGGTCACATCAATACAATGGTCTCATTACCAAGGCTGTCCTGGTCACATCAATACAATGGTCTCATTCCCAAGGCTGTCCTGGTCACATCAATACAATGGTCTCATTCCCAAGGCTGTCCTGGTCACATCAATCCAATGGTCTCATTCCCAAGGCTGTCCTGGTGACATCAATACAATGGTCTCATTACCAAGGCTGTCCTGGTCACATCAATACAATGGTCCCATTACCAAGGCTGTCCTGGTCACATCAATACAATGGTCTCATTACCAAGGCTGTCCTGGTCACATCAATACAATGGTCTCATTACCAAGGCTGTCCTGGTCACATCAATGCAATGGTCTCATTACCAAGGCTGTCCTGGTCACATCAATACAATGGTCTCATTACCAAGGCTGTCCTGGTCACATCAATACAATGGTCTCATTACCAAGGCTGTCCTGGTCACATCAATACAATGGTCTCATTACCAAGGCTGTCCTGGTCACATCAATACAATGGTCTCATTACCAAGGCTGTCCTGGTCACATCATTCCAATGGTCTCATTCCCAAGGCTGTCCTGGTGACATCAATACAATGGTCTCATTACCAAGGCTGTCCTGGTCACATCAATACGATGGTCTCATTACCAAGGCTGTCCTGGTCACATCAATAGAATGGTCTCATTACCAAGGCTGTCCTGGTCACATCAATACAATGGTCTCATTACCAAGGCTGTCCTGGCCACATCAATACAATGGTCTCATTACCAAGGCTGTCCTGGTCACATCAATACAATGGTCTCATTACCAAGGCTGTCCTGGTCACATCAATACAATGGTCTCATTACCAAGGCTGTCCTGGTGACATCAATACAATGGTCTCATTACCAAGGCTGTCCTGGTCACATCAATACAATGGTCTCATTCCCAAGGCTGTCCTGGTCACATCATTCCAATGGTCTCATTCCCAAGGCTGTCCTGGTCACATCAATACAATGGTCTCATTACCAAGGCTGTCCTGGTCACATCAATACGATGGTCTCATTACCAAGGCTGTCCTGGTCACATCAATACAATGGTCTCATTACCAAGGCTGTCCTGGTCACATCAATACAATGGTCTCATTCCCAAGGCTGTCCTGGTCACATCATTCCAATGGTCTCATTCCCAAGGCTGTCCTGGTCACATCAATATAATGGTCTCATTACCAAGGCTGTCCTGGTCACATCAATACGATGGTCTCATTACCAAGGCTGTCCTGGTCACATCAATACAATGGTCTCATTACCAAGGCTGTCCTGGTCACATCAATACAATGGTCTCATTACCAAGGCTGTCCTGGTCACATCAATACAATGGTCTCATTACCAAGGCTGTCCTGGTCACATCAATACAATGGTCTCATTACCAAGGCTGTCCTGGTCACATCAATACAATGGTCTCATTACCAAGGCTGTCCTGGTCACATCAATACAATGGTCTCATTACCAAGGCTGTGCTGGTCACATCAATACAATGGTCTCATTACCAAGGCTGTCCTGGTCACATCAATACAATGGTCTCATTACCAAGGCTGTCCTGGTCACATCAATACAATGGTCTCATTACCAAGGCTGTCCTGGTCACATCAATACTATGGCCTCATTACCAAGGCTGTCCTGGCCACATCAATACAATGGTCTCATTACCAAGGCTGTCCTGGTGACATCAATACAATGGTCTCATTACCAAGGCTGTCCTGGTCACATCAATACAATGGTCCCATTACCAAGGCTGTCCTGGTCACATCAATACAATGGTCTCATTACCAAGGCTGTCCTGGTCACATCAATACAATGGTCTCATTACCAAGGCTGTCCTGGTCACATCAATGCAATGGTCTCATTACCAAGGCTGTCCTGGTCACATCAATACAATGGTCTCATTGCCAAGGCTGTCCTGGTCACATCAATACAATGGTCTCATTACCAAGGCTGTCCTGGTCACATCAATACAATGGTCTCATTACCAAGGCTGTCCTGGTCACATCAATACAATGGTCTCATTACCAAGGCTGTCCTGGTCACATCATTCCAATGGTCTCATTCCCAAGGCTGTCCTGGTGACATCAATACAATGGTCTCATTACCAAGGCTGTCCTGGTCACATCAATACAATGGTCTCATTACCAAGGCTGTCCTGATCACATCAATACAATGGTCTCATTCCCAAGGCTGTCCTGGTCACATCAATACAATGGTCTCATTACCAAGGCTGTCCTGGTCACATCAATACAATGGTCTCATTACCAAGGCTGTCCTGGTCACATCAATACAATGGTCTCATTCCCAAGGCTGTCCTGGTCACATCATTCCAATGGTCTCATTCCCAAGGCTGTACTGGTCACATCAATACAATGGTCTCATTACCAAGGCTGTCCTGGTCACATCAATACGATGGTCTCATTACCAAGGCTGTCCTGGTCACATCAATACAATGGTCTCATTACCAAGGCTGTCCTGGTCAAATCAATACAATGGTCTCATTACCAAGGCTGTCCTGGTCACATCAATACAATGGTCTCATTACCAAGGCTGTCCTGGTCACATCAATACAATGGTCTCATTACCAAGGCTGTCCTGGTCACATCAATACAATGGTCTCATTACCAAGGCTGTCCTGGTCACATCAATACAATGGTCTCATTGCCAAGGCTGTGCTGGTCACATCAATACATCAAATAATCCAATGGTCTCATTACCAAGGCTGTCCTGGTCACATCAATACAATGGTCTCATTACCAAGGCTGTCCTGGTCACATCAATACAATGGTCTCATTACCAAGGCTGTCCTGGTCACATCAATACAATGGTCTCATTACCAAGGCTGTCCTGGTCACATCAATACAATGGTCTCATTACCAAGGCTGTCCTGGTCACATCAATACAATGGTCTCATTACCAAGGCTGTGCTGGTCACATCAATACAATGGTCTCATTACCAAGGCTGTCCTGGTCACATCAATACAATGGTCTCATTACCAAGGCTGTCCTGGTCACATCAATACAATGGTCTCATTACCAAGGCTGTCCTGGTCACATCAATACTATGGCCTCATTACCAAGGCTGTCCTGGCCACATCAATACAATGGTCTCATTACCAAGGCTGTCCTGGTGACATCAATACAATGGTCTCATTACCAAGGCTGTCCTGGTCACATCAATACAATGGTCTCATTACCAAGGCTGTCCTGGTCACATCAATACAATGGTCTCATTACCAAGGCTGTCCTGGTCACATCAATACAATGGTCTCATTACCAAGGCTGTCCTGGTCACATCAATGCAATGGTCTCATTACCAAGGCTGTCCTGGTCACATCAATACAATGGTCTCATTACCAAGGCTGTCCTGGTCACATCAATACAATGGTCTCATTACCAAGGCTGTCCTGGTCACATCAATACAATGGTCTCATTACCAAGGCTGTCCTGGTCACATCAATACAATGGTCTCATTACCAAGGCTGTGCTGGTCACATCAATACAATGGTCTCATTCCCAAGGCTGTCCTGGTGACATCAATACAATGGTCTCATTACCAAGGCTGTCCTGGTCACATCAATACAATGGTCTCATTACCAAGGCTGTCCTGATCACATCAATACAATGGTCTCATTACCAAGGCTGTCCTGGTCACATCAATACTATGGCATTACCAAGGCTGTCCTGGCCACATCAATACAATGGTCTCATTACCAAGGCTGTCCTGGTCACATCAATACAATGGTCTCATTACCAAGGCTGTCCTGGTCACATCAATACAATGGTCTCATTACCAAGGCTGTCCTGGTCACATCAATACAATGGTCTCATTACCAAGGCTGTCCTGGTCACATCAATACAATGGTCTCATTGCCAAGGCTGTCCTGGTCACATCAATACATCAAATAATCCAATGGTCTCATTACCAAGGCTGTCCTGGTCACATCAATACAATGGTCTCATTACCAAGGCTGTCCTGGTCACATCAATACTATGGTCTCATTGCCAAGGCTGTCCTGGTCACATCAATACAATGGTCTCATTACCAAGGCTGTCCTGGTCACATCAATACAATGGTCTCATTACCAAGGCTGTCCTGGTCACATCAATACAATGGTCTCATTACCAAGGCTTTCCTGGTCACATCAATACAATGGTCTCATTACCAAGGCTGTCCTGGTCACATCAATACAATGGTCTCATTACCAAGGCTGTCCTGGTCACATCAATTCAATGGTCTCATTCCCAAGGCTGTCCTGGTGACATCAATACAATGGTCTCATTACCAAGGCTGTCCTGGTCACATCAATAGAATGGTCTCATTCCCAAGGCTGTCCTGGTCACATCAATACAATGGTCTCATTACCAAGGCTGTCCTGGCCACATCAATACAATGGTCTCATTACCAAGGCTGTCCTGGTCACATCAATACAATGGTCTCATTACCAAGGCTGTCCTGGTCACATCAATACAATGGTCTCATTCCCAAGGCTGTCCTGGTCACATCAATACATCAACCAATACAATGGTCTCATTACCAAGGCTGTCCTGGTCACATCAATACATCAACCAATACAATGGTCTCATTCCCAAGGCTGTCCTGGTCACATCAATACAATGGTCTCATTACCAAGGCTGTCCTGGTCACATCAATACAATGGTCTCATTACCAAGGCTGTCCTGGTCACATCAATACAATGGTCTCATTACCAAGGCTGTCCTGGTCACATCAATACAATGGTCTCATTACCAAGGCTGTCCTGGTCACATCAATACTATGGCCTCATTACCAATGCTGTCCTGGTCACATCAATACAATGGTCTCATTACCAAGGCTGTCCTGGTCACATCAATACAATGGTCTCATTACCAAGGCTGTCCTGGTCACATCAATACAATGGTCTCATTGCCAAGGCTGTCCTGGTCACATCAATACAATGGTCTCATTACCAAGGCTGTCCTGGTCACATCAATACTATGGTCTCATTGCCAAGGCTGTCCTGGTCACATCAATACAATGGTCTCATTACCAAGGCTGTCCTGGTCACAACAATACAATGGTCTCATTACCAAGGCTGTCCTGGTCACATCAATACAATGGTCTCATTACCAAGGCTGTCCTGGTCACATCAATACAATGGTCTCATTACCAAGGCTGTGCTGGTCACATCAATACAATGGTCTCATTACCAAGGCTGTCCTGGTCACATCAATACAATGGTCTCATTACCAAGGCTGTCCTGGTCACATCAATACTATGGCCTCATTACCAAGCCTGTCCTGGTCACATCAATACAATGGTCTCATTACCAAGGCTGTCCTGGTCACATCAATACAATGGTCTCATTACCAAGGCTGTCCTGGTCACATCAATACAATGGTCTCATTACCAAGGCTGTCCTGGTCACATCAATACAATGGTCCCATTACCAAGGCTGTCCTGGTCACATCAATACAATGGTCTCATTACCAAGGCTGTCCTGGTCACATCAATACAATGGTCTCATTACCAAGGCTGTCCTGGTCACATCAATGCAATGGTCTCATTACCAAGGCTGTCCTGGTCACATCAATACAATGGTCTCATTACCAAGGCTGTCCTGGTCACATCAATACAATGGTCTCATTACCAAGGCTGTCCTGGTCACATCAATACAATGGTCTCATTACCAAGGCTGTCCTGGTCACATCAATACAATGGTCTCATTACCAAGGCTGTCCTGGTCACATCATTCCAATGGTCTCATTCCCAAGGCTGTCCTGGTGACATCAATACAATGGTCTCATTACCAAGGCTGTCCTGGTCACATCAATACAATGGTCTCATTACCAAGGCTGTCCTGATCACATCAATACAATGGTCTCATTACCAAGGCTGTCCTGGTCACATCAATACTATGGCCTCATTACCAAGGCTGTCCTGGCCACATCAATACAATGGTCTCATTACCAAGGCTGTCCTGGTCACATCAATACAATGGTCTCATTACCAAGGCTGTCCTGGTCACATCAATACAATGGTCTCATTACCAAGGCTGTCCTGGTCACATCAATACAATGGTCTCATTACCAAGGCTGTCCTGGTCACATCAATACAATGGTCTCATTGCCAAGGCTGTCCTGGTCACATCAATACATCAAATAATCCAATGGTCTCATTACCAAGGCTGTCCTGGTCACATCAATACAATGGTCTCATTACCAAGGCTGTCCTGGTCACATCAATACTATGGTCTCATTGCCAAGGCTGTCCTGGTCACATCAATACAATGGTCTCATTACCAAGGCTGTCCTGGTCACATCAATACAATGGTCTCATTACCAAGGCTGTCCTGGTCACATCAATACAATGGTCTCATTACCAAGGCTTTCCTGGTCACATCAATACAATGGTCTCATTACCAAGGCTGTCCTGGTCACATCAATACAATGGTCTCATTACCAAGGCTGTCCTGGTCACATCAATTCAATGGTCTCATTCCCAAGGCTGTCCTGGTGACATCAATACAATGGTCTCATTACCAAGGCTGTCCTGGTCACATCAATAGAATGGTCTCATTCCCAAGGCTGTCCTGGTCACATCAATACAATGGTCTCATTACCAAGGCTGTCCTGGCCACATCAATACAATGGTCTCATTACCAAGGCTGTCCTGGTCACATCAATACAATGGTCTCATTACCAAGGCTGTCCTGGTCACATCAATACAATGGTCTCATTCCCAAGGCTGTCCTGGTTACATCAATACATCAACCAATACAATGGTCTCATTACCAAGGCTGTCCTGGTCACATCAATACATCAACCAATACAATGGTCTCATTCCCAAGGCTGTCCTGGTCACATCAATACAATGGTCTCATTACCAAGGCTGTCCTGGTCACATCAATACAATGGTCTCATTACCAAGGCTGTCCTGGTCACATCAATACAATGGTCTCATTACCAAGGCTGTCCTGGTCACATCAATACTATGGCCTCATTACCAATGCTGTCCTGGTCACATCAATACAATGGTCTCATTACCAAGGCTGTCCTGGTCACATCAATACAATGGTCTCATTACCAAGGCTGTCCTGGTCACATCAATACAATGGTCTCATTGCCAAGGCTGTCCTGGTCACATCAATACAATGGTCTCATTACCAAGGCTGTCCTGGTCACATCAATACTATGGTCTCATTGCCAAGGCTGTCCTGGTCACATCAATACAATGGTCTCATTACCAAGGCTGTCCTGGTCACAACAATACAATGGTCTCATTACCAAGGCTGTCCTGGTCACATCAATACAATGGTCTCATTACCAAGGCTGTCCTGGTCACATCAATACAATGGTCTCATTACCAAGGCTGTGCTGGTCACATCAATACAATGGTCTCATTACCAAGGCTGTCCTGGTCACATCAATACAATGGTCTCATTACCAAGGCTGTCCTGGTCACATCAATACTATGGCCTCATTACCAAGCCTGTCCTGGCCACATCAATACAATGGTCTCATTACCAAGGCTGTCCTGGTCACATCAATACAATGGTCTCATTACCAAGGCTGTCCTGGTCACATCAATACAATGGTCTCATTACCAAGGCTGTCCTGGTCACATAAATACAATGGTCTCATTACCAAGGCTGTCCTGGCCACATAAATACAATGGTCTCATTACCAAGGCTGTCCTGGCCACATCAATACAATGGTCTCATTACCAAGGCTGTCCTGGTCACATCAATACATCAACCAATCCAATGGTCTCATTACCAAGGCTGTCCTGGTCACATCAATACAATGGTCTCATTACCAAGGCTGTCCTGGTCACATCAATACTATGGTCTCATTGCCAAGGCTGTCCTGGTCACATCAATACAATGGTCTCATTACCAAGGCTGTCCTGGTCACATCAATACAATGGTCTCATTACCAAGGCTGTCCTGGTCACATCAATACAATGGTCTCATTACCAAGGCTGTCCTGGTCACATCAATACAATGGTCGCATTACCAAGGCTGTGCTGGTCACATAAATACAATGGTCTCATTACCAAGGCTGTCCTGGTCACATCAATACAATGGTCTCATTACCAAGGCTGTCCTGGTCACATCAATACAATGGTCTCATTACCAAGGCTGTCCTGGTCACATCAATACTATGGCCTCATTACCAAGGCTGTCCTGGCCACATCAATACAATGGTCTCATTACCAAGGCTGTCCTGGTCACATCAATACAATGGTCTCATTACCAAGGCTGTCCTGGTCACATCAATACAATGGTCTCATTACCAAGGCTGTCCTGGTCACATCAATACAATGGTCTCATTACCAAGGCTGTCCTGGCCACATCAATACAATTGTCTCATTACCAAGGCTGTCCTGGTCACATCAACACAATGGTCTCATTGCCAAGGCTGTCCTGGTCACATCAATACAATGGTCTCATTGCCAAGGCTGTCCTGGTCACATCAATACAATGGTCTCATTACCAAGGCTGTCCTGGTCACATCAATACAATGGTCTCATTACCAAGGCTGTCCTGGCCACATCAATACAATTGTCTCATTACCAAGGCTGTCCTGGTCACATCAACACAATGGTCTCATTGCCAAGGCTGTCCTGGTCACATCAATGCAATAGTCTCATTGCCAAGGCTGTCCTGGTCACATCAACACAATGGTCTCATTGCCAAGGCTGTCCTGGTCACATCAATACAATGGTCTCATTGCCAAGGCTGTCCTGGTCACATCAATCCAATGGTCTCATTACCAAGGCTGTCCTGGTCACATCAATACAACAACCAATACAATGTAAAAACTAAACAACAATCAATACAAAACACAACAATTATGAAAAAAAAAGAGTTCTAGTCCTCAGCTACTAGGTCCTCAATTAAAACCCAAACTGCCTGAGCGGCACCAGAACATCTAACTGTAATGAGTTCTGCAAATGGTTCCAGCAGTGAAGTGCATTTACATAATTTGGTGAAGCCCCGAGGAACCTCCATCGTTAAACCAACACTGTGAACGTGTTTGGTAACTTGTGTTTTTACACTTCAACAATAAAGTTAGGTAAGTGGGAAACTTGTGTATCAGAGCGTTGTAAACAAAAAGGGAATAGTGAAGTGATCTAGGGGACTTTAATGAGGAACAGCCAACTTGTTGGTTTAGGACGCAGTGATGAGTATTAAAGCTGTCACTTGCGATAAAGTGAAGGGCACTATGGTAAACAGCATCCAAGAGTACCGGCTGCTGTAATCTGGTAAAATGTGTCACCATAGTCAAGAACTGGCAGGAAAGTTGACTGTTCTATCTGCTTCCTGATGTTTAAGGAAAGACAATATGTATTTCTATAAAATAAGGCCACTTTTTAACTAGCTCGTCAGTGTTTTTTTTAAACATTAAATCCACGTCAATCCAAAAGCCCAGATATGTATAAGTGGGAACCTGATCGATGGAAGAACTATTCAATGAATAAATAAAGTATATAGTCCATCTGAAAAATGTTTGCAAAAATTAGAGAAAATACCATATTTAGTCATGTCCAGTACACATTTTCAAGTACACATTTTAAACCAACCAGAGAATTTTGTTAGTGTCCTGTCTGCTCCAGCTCTTCCCCCCTGGCACTTGAGGGTGCCAGGCTGGCCAGCATTACACACTCCTTCCCTCGTCACGCCAGGCTGCCCAGCATTACGCACTCCTTCCCTCATCACGCCAGGCTGCCCAGCATTACACACTCCCTCCCTCGTCACGCCAGGCTGACCAGCATTACACACTCCTGCACCAGCATTACACACTCCTTCCCTCGTCACGCCAAGCTGCCCAGCATTACACACTACTGCCACCAGCATTACACACTCCTTCCCTCATCACGTCAGGCTGCCCAGCATTACACTCTTGCCACCAGCATTACACACTCCTGCCACCAGCATTACACACTCCTTCCCTCATCACGCCAGGCTGCCCAGCATTACACACTCCTTCCCTCGTCACGCCAGGCTGCCCAGCATTACACACTCCTTCCCACATCACGTCAGGCTGCCCAGCATTACACACTCCTTCCCTCATCACGCCAGGCTACCCAGCATTACACATTCCTTAACTCGTCACGCCAGGCTGCCCAGAATTACACACTCTTCCCTCGTCACGCCAGGCTGCCCAGCATTACACACTCCTGCCACCAGCATTACACACTCCTTCCCTCGTCACGCTGCCCAGCATTACACACTCCTTCCCTCATCACGCCAGGCTGCCCAGCATTACACACTCCTTCCCTCGTCACGCTGCCCAGCATTACATACTCCTTCCCTCATCACGCCAGGCTGCCCAGCATTACACACTCCTTCCCTCATCACACCAGGCTGCCCAGCATTACACACTCCTTCCCTCATCATGCCAGGCTGCCCAGCATTACACACTCCTTCCCTCGTCACGCCAGGCTGACCAGCATTACACTCTCCTTCCCTCGTCACGCCAGGCAGCCCAGCATTACACACTCCTTCCCTCGTCACGCCAGGCTGCCCAGCATTACACACTCCTTCCCTCGTCACGCCAGGCTGCCCAGCATTACACACTCCTTCCCTCGTCACGCCAGACTGCCCAGCATTACAAACTCCTTCCCTCGTCACGCCAGGCTGACCAGCATTACACACTCCTGCCACCAGCATTACACACTCCTGCCACCAGCATTACACACTCCTGCCACCAGCATTACACACTCCTGCCACCAGCATTACACTCTCATGCCACCAGCATTACACACTCCTTCCCTCGTCACGCCAGGCTGCCCAGCATTACACACTCCTTCCCTCATCACGCCAGACTGCCAAGTATTACACACTCCTTCCCTCATCACGTCAGGCTGCCCAGCATTACACACTCCTTCCCTCATCACGCCAGGCTGCCCAGAATTACACACTCTTCCCTCGTCACGCCAGACTGCCCAGCATTACACACTCCTGCCACCAGCATTACACACTCCTGCCACCAGCATTACACAGTCCTTCCACCAGCATTACACTCTCCTTCCCTCATCACGCCAGGCTGCCCAGCAATACACACTCTTGCCTCCAGCATTACACACTCCTGCCACCAGCATTACACACTCCTGCCACCAGCATTACACACTCCTGCCACCAGCATTACACACTCCTGCCACCAGCATTACACACTCCTGCCACCAGCATTACACTCTCATGCCACCAGCATTACACTCTCATGCCACCAGCATTACACACTCCTGCCACCAGCATTACACACTCCTTCCCTCATCACTCCTGCCACCAGCATTACACACTCCTTCCCTCGTCACGCCAGACTGCCCAGCATTTCACTCTCCTTCCCTCGTCACGCCAGACTGCCCAGCATTTCACTCTCCTTCCCTCGTCACGACAGACTGCCCAGCATTACACACTCCTGCCCTCGTCACGCCAGGCTGACCAGCATTACAGACTCCTGCCACCAGCATTACACACTCCTGCCACCAGCATTACACACTCCTTCCCTCATCACGCCAGGCTGCCCAGCATTACACACTCCTTCTCTCGTCACGCCAGGCTGACCAGCATTACACACTCCTGCCACCAGCATTACACACTCTTGCCACCAGCATTACAGACTCCTGCCACCAGCATTACACACTCCTGCCACCAGCATTACAGACTCCTGCCACCAGCATTACACACTCCTGCCACCAGCATTACACACTCCTTCCCTCATCACGCCAGGCTGTCCAGCATTACACACTCATTCCCTCATCACGCCAGACTGCCCAGCATTACACACTCCTTCCACCAGCATTACACACTCCTGCCACCAGCATTACACACTCCTTCCCTCATCACGCCAGGCTGCCCAGCATTACACACTCCTGCCACCAGCATTACACACTCCTGCCACCAGCATTACACACTCCTGCCACCAGCATTACACACCCCTGCCACCAGCATTACACACCCCTTCCCACATCACGCCAGGCTGCCCAGCATTACACACTCCTGCCACCAGCATTACACACTCTTGCCACCAGCATTACACACTCCTGCCACCAGCATTACACACTCCTGCCACCAGCATTACACACCCCTTCCCTCATCACGCCAGGCTGACCAGCATTACACAGTCCTTCCCTCGTCACGCCAGGCTGCCCAGCATTACACACTCCTTCTCTCGTCACGCCAGGCTGCCCAGCATTACACACTCCTGCCACCAGCATTACACACTCCTTTCCTCGTCACGCCAGACTGCCCAGCATTTCACTCTCCTTCCCTCGTCACGCCAGACTGCCCAGCATTTCACTCTCCTTCCCTCGTCACCTCAGACTGCCCAGCATTACAGACTCCTGCCACCAGCATTACAGACTCCTGCCACCAGCATTACACACACCTGCCACCAGCATTACACACACCTGCCACCAGCATTACACACACCTGCCACCAGCATTACACACTCCTGCCACCAGCATTACAAACTCCTTCCCTCGTCACGCCAGGCTGACCAGCATTACACACTCCTGCCACCAGCATTACACACTCCTGCCACCAGCATTACACACTCCTGCCACCAGCATTACACACCCCTGCCACCAGCATTACACACCCCTGCCACCAGCATTACACACCCCTTCCCACATCACGCCAGGCTGCCCAGCATTACACACTCCTTCCCTGATCACGCCAGGCTGACCAGCATTACACACTCCTGCCACCAGCATTACACACTCTTGCCACCAGCATTACACACTCCTACCACCAGCATTACACACTCCTGCCACCAGCATCACACACTCCTGCCACCAGCATTACACACCCCTTCCCTCATCACGCCAGGCTGACCAGCATTACACAGTCCTTCCCTCGTCACGCCAGGCTGCCCAGCATTACACACTCCTTCTCTCGTCACGCCAGGCTGCCCAGCATTACACACTCCTGCCACCAGCATTACACACTCCTTTCCTCGTCACGCCAGACTGCCCAGCATTACACTCTCCTTCCCTCATCACGCCAGGCTGCCCAGCAATACACACTCTTGCCTCCAGCATTACACACTCCTGCCACCAGCATTACACACTCCTGCCACCAGCATTACACACTCCTGCCACCAGCATTACACACTCCTGCCACCAGCATTACACACTCCTGCCACCAGCATTACACTCTCATGCCACCAGCATTACACTCTCATGCCACCAGCATTACACACTCCTGCCACCAGCATTACACACTCCTTCCCTCATCACTCCTGCCACCAGCATTACACACTCCTTCCCTCGTCACGCCAGACTGCCCAGCATTTCACTCTCCTTCCCTCGTCACGCCAGACTGCCCAGCATTTCACTCTCCTTCCCTCGTCACGACAGACTGCCCAGCATTACACACTCCTGCCCTCGTCACGCCAGGCTGACCAGCATTACAGACTCCTGCCACCAGCATTACACACTCCTGCCACCAGCATTACACACTCCTTCCCTCATCACGCCAGGCTGCCCAGCATTACACACTCCTTCTCTCGTCACGCCAGGCTGACCAGCATTACACACTCCTGCCACCAGCATTACACACTCTTGCCACCAGCATTACACACTCCTGCCACCAGCATTACAGACTCCTGCCACCAGCATTACACACTCCTGCCACCAGCATTACACACTCCTTCCCTCATCACGCCAGGCTGTCCAGCATTACACACTCATTCCCTCATCACGCCAGACTGCCCAGCATTACACACTCCTTCCACCAGCATTACACACTCCTGCCACCAGCATTACACACTCCTTCCCTCATCACGCCAGGCTGCCCAGCATTACACACTCATTCCACCAGCATTACACACTCCTGCCACCAGCATTACAAACTCCTTCCCTCGTCACGCCAGGCTGACCAGCATTACACACTCCTGCCACCAGCATTACACACTCCTGCCACCAGCATTACACACTCCTGCCACCAGCATTACACACCCCTGCCACCAGCATTACACACCCCTTCCCACATCACGCCAGGCTGCCCAGCATTACACACTCCTGCCACCAGCATTACACACTCTTGCCACCAGCATTACACACTCCTGCCACCAGCATTACACACTCCTGCCACCAGCATTACACACCCCTTCCCTCATCACGCCAGGCTGACCAGCATTACACAGTCCTTCCCTCGTCACGCCAGGCTGCCCAGCATTACACACTCCTTCTCTCGTCACGCCAGGCTGCCCAGCATTACACACTCCTGCCACCAGCATTACACACTCCTTTCCTCGTCACGCCAGACTGCCCAGCATTTCACTCTCCTTCCCTCGTCACGCCAGACTGCCCAGCATTTCACTCTCCTTCCCTCGTCACGACAGACTGCCCAGCATTACACACTCCTGCCCTCGTCACGCCAGGCTGCCCAGCATTACAGACTCCTGCCACCAGCATTACAGACTCCTGCCACCAGCATTACACACACCTGCCACCAGCATTACACACACCTGCCACCAGCATTACACACACCTGCCACCAGCATTACACACTCCTGCCACCAGCATTACAAACTCCTTCCCTCGTCACGCCAGGCTGACCAGCATTACACACTCCTGCCACCAGCATTACACACTCCTGCCACCAGCATTACACACTCCTGCCACCAGCATTACACACCCCTGCCACCAGCATTACACACCCCTGCCACCAGCATTACACACCCCTTCCCACATCACGCCAGGCTGCCCAGCATTACACACTCCTTCCCTGATCACGCCAGGCTGACCAGCATTACACACTCCTGCCACCAGCATTACACACTCTTGCCACCAGCATTACACACTCCTACCACCAGCATTACACACTCCTGCCACCAGCATCACACACTCCTGCCACCAGCATTACACACCCCTTCCCTCATCACGCCAGGCTGACCAGCATTACACAGTCCTTCCCTCGTCACGCCAGGCTGCCCAGCATTACACACTCCTTCTCTCGTCACGCCAGGCTGCCCAGCATTACACACTCCTGCCACCAGCATTACACACTCCTTTCCTCGTCACGCCAGACTGCCCAGCATTTCACTCTCCTTCCCTCGTCACGCCAGACTGCCCAGCATTTCACTCTCCTTCCCTCGTCACGCCAGACTGCCCAGCATTACACACTCCTTCCCTCGTCACGCCAGGCTGACCAGCATTACAGACTCCTGCCACCAGCATTACAGACTCCTGCCACCAGCATTACACACACCTGCCACCAGCATTACACACACCTGCCACCAGCATTACACACTCCTGCCACCAGCATTACAAACTCCTTCCCTCGTCACGCCAGGCTGACCAGCATTACACACTCCTGCCACCAGCATTACACACTCCTGCCACCAGCATTACACACTCCTGCCACCAGCATTACACACCCCTGCCACCAGCATTACACAACCCTGCCACCAGCATTACACACCCCTTCCCACATCACGCCAGGCTGCCCAGCATTACACACTCCTTCCCTCATCACGCCAGGCTGACCAGCATTACACACTCCTGCCACCAGCATTACACACTCTTGCCACCAGCATTACACACTCCTGCCACCAGCATTACACACTCCTGCCAACCGGCATTACACACCCCTTCCCTCATCACGCCAGGCTGACCAGTATTACACAGTCCTTCCCTCGTCACGCCAGGCTGCCCAGCATTACACACTCCTTCTCTCGTCACGCCAGGCTGCCCAGCATTACACACTCCTGCCACCAGCATTACACACTCCTTTCCTCGTCACGCCAGACTGCCCAGCATTTCACTCTCCTTCCCTCGTCACGCCAGACTGCCCAGCATTTCACTCTCCTTCCCTCGTCACGCCAGACTGCCCAGCATTACACACTCCTTCCCTCGTCACGCCAGGCTGACCAGCATTACAGACTCCTGCCACCAGCATTACAGACTCCTGCCACCAGCATTACACACACCTGCCACCAGCATTACACACACTTGCCACCAGCATTACACACACCTGCCTTCCCTCATTACGCGCATCAGCATTTCATTGGACTCACCTGGACTAGATCAACTTTTTTATTACCATTAGCCATACCTGTCTGTTCCCCAGCTCCATTCCCCACTTCTGCATTCATTGTTGTCTGTCCTTGTAAACCTGTGTGCTGTTCATGTCTTGTTCCATGTCTATTCCAATTAAATGTTGACTCCACGTACCTGCTTTTCTACTCCAGCATTGGTCCTTACATACCTTAGGCAATAATATCAGACTTCTCGACTCCAGCGTCATTAGGCAACAATGTTATTTAAGTCTTGGTTCCAATAGTTAATGTTTTTCTAAGAGATTTTCAGTTGGATAGGCTCTCTTCAAGGCTTTGTCTAGCTTACCTGTCATATGAATATCTGTAACGGTTTTCTTCCTGGGAAGGAGAGGCGGACCAAAATGCAGCGTGGTTATTCATAAACATCTTTAATGAAAGATGAAACCGTGAACAATATACAAAATAAGAAACCGTGGAAATACCGAAACAGTCCTAACTGGTGCAAAACACAGAGACAGGAACAATCACCCACAAGATACCTAAAGAATATGGCTGCCTAAATATGGTTCCCAATCAGAGACAACGATAAACACCTGCCTCTGATTGAGAACCACTCTAGGCAACCATAGACTTACCTAGACAACTAAACTGAACACAATCTAATAAACCCCTAGACAAGACGAAACACAATAAATCACCCATGTCACACCCTGGCCTAACCAAAATAATAAAGAAAACACAGAATACTAAGGCCAGGGCGTGACAATATCCTTTTCTAACTCAAATAGGATTGCTCTGATGTCCAAAATACTGTATATGTAAGGGTTTTCCTGTGGTGAAGTAGAGGCGGACCAAAACGCAGCGTGCTTATATTGATTCATGTTTAATGAAAAAACGATAAACACGAACACTACAAAACAATAAATGTGGAAAACCAAAAACAGCCCTATCTGGTGCAAAACACAGAGACAGGAACAATCACCCACCAACACAGTGAAACCCAGGCTACCTAAATATGATTCTCAATCAGACAACAACTAATGACACCTGCCTCTGATTGAGAACCATACTAGGCCGAAACATAGAAATACCCAAATCATAGAAAAACAAACATAGACTGCCCACCCAACTCACGCCCTGACCATACAAAATAAATACAAAACAAAGGAAATAAAGGTCAGAACATGCCACCAGCATTACACACTCCTGCCACCAGCATTACACACTCCTGCCACCAGCATTACACTCTCATGCCACCAGCATTACACACTCCTTCCCTCGTCACGCCAGGCTGCCCAGCATTACACACTCCTTCCCTCATCACGCCAGACTGCCAAGTATTACACACTCCTTCCCTCGTCACGCCAGACTGCCCAGCATTACACACTCCTGCCACCAGCATTACACACTCCTGCCACCAGCATTACACAGTCCTTCCACCAGCATTACACTCTCCTTCCCTCATCACGCCAGGCTGCCCAGCAATACACACTCTTGCCTCCAGCATTACACACTCCTGCCACCAGCATTACACACTCCTGCCACCAGCATTACACACTCCTGCCACCAGCATTACACACCCTTCCCTAATCACGCCAGGCTGCCCAGCATTACACACTCCTTCCCTCGTCACGCCAGGCTGACCAGCATTACACACTCCTGCCACCAGCATTACACACTCCTGCCACCAGCATTACACACTCCTGCCACCAGCATTACACACCCCTTCCCTCATCACGCCAGGCTGACCAGCATTACACAGTCCTTCCCTCGTCACGCCAGGCTGCCCAGCATTACACACTCCTTCCCTCGTCACGCCAGGCTGACCAGCATTACACACTCCTGCCACCAGCATTACACACTCCTTCCCTCGTCACGCCAGGCTGCCCAGCATTACACACTCCTTCTCTCGTCACGCCAGGCTGCCCAGCATTACACACTCCTGCCACCAGCATTACACACTCCTTCCCTCGTCACGCCAGACTGCCCAGCATTTCACTCTCCTTCCCTCGTCACGCCAGACTGCCCAGCATTTCACTCTCCTTCCCTCGTCACGACAGACTGCCCAGCATTACACACTCCTGCCCTCGTCACGCCAGGCTGACCAGCATTACAGACTCCTGCCACCAGCATTACACACTCCTGCCACCAGCATTACACACTCCTTCCCTCATCACGCCAGGCTGCCCAGCATTACACACTCCTTCCCTCGTCACGCCAGGCTGCCCAGCATTACACAGTCCTTCCACCAGCATTACACACTCCTGCCACCAGCATTACACACACCTGCCACCAGCATTACACACACCTGCCACCAGCATTACACACACCTGCCACCAGCATTACACACACCTGCCTTCCCTCATTACGCGCATCAGCATTTCATTGGACTCACCTGGACTAGATCAACTTTTTTATTACCATTAGCCATACCTGTCTGTTCCCCAGCTCCATTCCCCACTTCTGCATTCATTGTCGTCTGTCCTTGTAAACCCGTGTGCTGTTCATGTCTTGTTCCATGTCTATTCCAATTAAATGTTGACTCCACGTACCTGCTTCTCTACTCCAGCATTGGTCCTTACAGGTAGGCAATAATATCAGACTTCTCGACTCCAGCGTCATTAGGCAACAATGTTATTTAAGTCTTGGTTCCAATAGTTAATATGTTTTTCTAAGAGATTTTCAGTTGGATAGGCTCTCTTCAAGGCTTTGTCTAGCTTACCTGTCATATGAATATCTGTAACGGTTTTCTTCCTGGGAAGGAGAGGCGGACCAAAATGCAGCGTGGTTATTCATAAACATCTTTAATGAAAGATGAAACCGTGAACAATATACAAAATAAGAAACCGTGGAAATTCCGAAACAGTCCTAACTGGTGCAAAACACAGAGACAGGAACAATCACCCACAAGATACCTAAAGAATATGGCTGCCTAAATATGGTTCCCAATCAGAGACAACGATAAACACCTGCCTCTGATTGAGAACCACTCTAGGCAACCATATACTTACCTAGACAACTAAACTGAACACAATCTAATCTAATAAACCCCTAGACAAGACGAAACACAATAAATCACCCATGTCACACCCTGGCCTAACCAAAATAATAAAGAAAACACAGAATACTAAGGCCAGGGCGTGACAATATCCTTTTCTAACTCAAATAGGATTGCTCTGATGTCCAAAATACTGTATATGTAAGGGTTTTCCTGTGGTGAAGTAGAGGCGGACCAAAACGCAGCGTGCTTATATTGATTCATGTTTAATGAAAAAACGATAAACACGAACACTACAAAACAATAAATGTGGAAAACCAAAAACAGCCCTATCTGGTGCAAAACACAGAGACAGGAACAATCACCCACCAACACAGTGAAACCCAGGCTACCTAAATATGATTCTCAATCAGACAACAACTAATGACACCTGCCTCTGATTGAGAACCATACTAGGCCGAAACATAGAAATACCCAAATCATAGAAAAACAAACATAGACTGCCCACCCAACTCACGCCCTGACCATACAAAATAAATACAAAACAAAGGAAATAAAGGTCAGAACATGCCACCAGCATTACACACTCCTGCCACCAGCATTACACACTCCTGCCACCAGCATTACACTCTCATGCCACCAGCATTACACACTCCTTCCCTCGTCACGCCAGGCTGCCCAGCATTACACACTCCTTCCCTCATCACGCCAGACTGCCAAGTATTACACACTCCTTCCCTCGTCACGCCAGACTGCCCAGCATTACACACTCCTGCCACCAGCATTACACACTCCTGCCACCAGCATTACACAGTCCTTCCACCAGCATTACACTCTCCTTCCCTCATCACGCCAGGCTGCCCAGCAATACACACTCTTGCCTCCAGCATTACACACTCCTGCCACCAGCATTACACACTCCTGCCACCAGCATTACACACCCTTCCCTAATCACGCCAGGCTGCCCAGCATTACACACTCCTTCCCTCGTCACGCCAGGCTGACCAGCATTACACACTCCTGCCACCAGCATTACACACTCTTGCCACCAGCATTACACACTCCTGCCACCAGCATTACACACTCCTGCCACCAGCATTACACACCCCTTCCCTCATCACGCCAGGCTGACCAGCATTACACAGTCCTTCCCTCGTCACGCCAGGCTGCCCAGCATTACACACTCCTTCCCTCGTCACGCCAGGCTGACCAGCATTACACACTCCTGCCACCAGCATTACACACTCCTTCCCTCGTCACGCCAGGCTGCCCAGCATTACACACTCCTTCTCTCGTCACGCCAGGCTGCCCAGCATTACACACTCCTGCCACCAGCATTACACACTCCTTCCCTCGTCACGCCAGACTGCCCAGCATTTCACTCTCCTTCCCTCGTCACGCCAGACTGCCCAGCATTTCACTCTCCTTCCCTCGTCACGACAGACTGCCCAGCATTACACACTCCTGCCCTCGTCACGCCAGGCTGACCAGCATTACAGACTCCTGCCACCAGCATTACACACTCTTGCCACCAGCATTACACACTCCTTCCCTCATCACGCCAGGCTGCCCAGCATTACACACTCCTTCCCTCGTCACGCCAGGCTGACCAGCATTACACACTCCTGCCACCAGCATTACACACTCCTGCCACCAGCATTACACACACCTGCCACCAGCATTACACACACCTGCCACCAGCATTACACACACCTGCCTTCCCTCATTACGCGCATCAGCATTTCATTGGACTCACCTGGACTAGATCAACTTTTTTATTACCATTAGCCATACCTGTCTGTTCCCCAGCTCCATTCCCCACTTCTGCATTCATTGTCGTCTGTCCTTGTAAACCCGTGTGCTGTTCATGTCTTGTTCCATGTCTATTCCAATTAAATGTTGACTCCACGTACCTGCTTCTCTACTCCAGCATTGGTCCTTACAGGTAGGCAATAATATCAGACTTCTCGACTCCAGCGTCATTAGGCAACAATGTTATTTAAGTCTTGGTTCCAATAGTTAATATGTTTTTCTAAGAGATTTTCAGTTGGATAGGCTCTCTTCAAGGCTTTGTCTAGCTTACCTGTCATATGAATATCTGTAACGGTTTTCTTCCTGGGAAGGAGAGGCGGACCAAAATGCAGCGTGGTTATTCATAAACATCTTTAATGAAAGATGAAACCGTGAACAATATACAAAATAAGAAACCGTGGAAATTCCGAAACAGTCCTAACTGGTGCAAAACACAGAGACAGGAACAATCACCCACAAGATACCTAAAGAATATGGCTGCCTAAATATGGTTCCCAATCAGAGACAACGATAAACACCTGCCTCTGATTGAGAACCACTCTAGGCAACCATAGACTTACCTAGACAACTAAACTGAACACAATCTAATAAACCCCTAGACAAGACGAAACACAATAAATCACCAATGTCACACCCTGGCCTAACCAAAATAATAAAGAAAACACAGAATACTAAGGCCAGGGCGTGACAATATCCTTTTCTAACTCAAATAGGATTGCTCTGATGTCCAAAATACTGTATATGTAAGGGTTTTCCTGTGGTGAAGTAGAGGCGGACCAAAACGCAGCGTGCTTATATTGATTCATGTTTAATGAAAAAACGATAAACACGAACACTACAAAACAATAAATGTGGAAAACCAAAAACAGCCCTATCTGGTGCAAAACACAGAGACAGGAACAATCACCCACCAACACAGTGAAACCCAGGCTACCTAAATATGATTCTCAATCAGAGACAACTAATGACACCTGCCTCTGATTGAGAACCATACTAGGCCGAAACATAGAAATACCCAAATCATAGAAAAACAAACATAGACTGCCCACCCAACTCACGCCCTGACCATACAAAATAAATACAAAACAAAGGAAATAAAGGTCAGAACGTGACAGTACCCGCCCCCCCGCCCCCCCCCCCGCCCAAAGGGGCAGACTCCGGACGCAAAACCTTGACCTATAGGGGAGGGTCTGGGCGGGCGTCCGTCCGCGGTGGCGACTCTGGCGCGGGACGCGGACCCCACTTCACTATTGTCTTAGTCCGCCTCATTGTCCGCCTCCGTGGCTCTCTACCCTGGCATCCCCTCTCAATGACCCCACTGAACAGAGGGGCAGCTGCTCGGGACAGAGGGGCAGCTGCTCGGGACAGAGGGGCAGCTGATCGGGACAGAGGGGCAGCTGCTCGGGACAGAGGGGCAGCTGCTCGGGACAGAGGGGCTCTGGCGCCTCTGGGCTGAGGGGCTCCGGGCTGACTGGCGGCCCCTGGCTGACTGGCGGCACTGGCGGCCCCTGGCTGAATGGCGGCACTGGCGGCCCCTGGCTGAATGGCGGCACTGGCGGCGCCTGGCTGACTGGCGGCCCCTGGCTGACTGGCGGCACTGGCGGCTCCTGGCAGACTGGCGGCTACTGGCAGACTGGCGGCACTGGCGGCTACTGGCGGCACTGGCGGCGCTGGCGGCGCTGGGCAGACTGGCGGCACTGGGCAGACGGGCGGCTCAGGCGGCGCTGGGCAGACGGGCGGCTCAGGCGGCGCTGGGCAGACGGGCGGCTCAGGCGTCGCTGGGCAGACGGGCGGCTCAGGCGGCGCTGGGCAGACGGGCGGCTCAGGCGGCGCTGGGCAGACGGGCGGCTCAGGCGGCGCTGGGCAGACGGGCGGCTCAGGCGGCGCTGGGCAGACGGGCGGCTCAGGCGGCGCTGGGCAGACGGGCGGCTCAGGCGGCGCTGGGCAGACGGGCGGCTCAGGCGGCGCTGGGCAGACGGGCGGCTCAGGCGGCGCTGGGCAGACGGGAAGCTCCGGCAACGCTGGAGAGGAAGGAGCACCTGTAGGGATGAGACAGAGAGACAGCCTGGTGCGGGGGGCTGCCACCGGAGGGCTTGTGCGTGGAGGTGGTGACGGATAGACCGGACCGTGCAGGCACACTGGAGCTCTGGAGCACCGAGCCTGCCCTACCTTACCTGGTTGAATGGTCCTGGTCACCCTGCCAGTGCGGCGAGTTGGAATAGCCCGCACTGGGCTACGCAGGCGAACCCGGGACACCGTGCGCAAGGCTGGTGCCATGTATGCCGGCCCAAGGAGACGCACTGGAGACCAGATGCGTAGAGCCGGCTTCATGGCACTTGGCTCGATGCCCACTCTAGCCCGGCCGATACGCGGAGCTGAAATGTACCGGGCTATGCACCCGCACTGGGGACACCGTGCGCTCCACCGCATAACACGGTGCCTGACCGGTCTCTCTCGCCCCCCGGTAAGCACACGAAGTTGGCGCAGTTCTCCCACCTGGCTTCGCCACACTTCCTGTGTGGCCCCCCCCAAGAAATGTTTGGGGCTGACTCTCGGGCTTCCATCCGCTCTGCCGTGCTAGCTCCTCATAATGCCGCCTCTCTGCTTTTGCTGCCTCCAGCTCGGCTTTGGGGCGGCAATATTCCCCTGGCTCTGCCCAGGGTCCTTTCCAGTCTAGAATCTCCTCCCAAGTCCATTTCTCCAAGTAGTGCAGCCTCTCCCACTGCTGCTGCTGCTGCTGCTGCTGCCTCTGTACCTTCTCCTGCTGCTGCTTTTGCCGTTGCCCGTTACCACGTCGCTTGGTCCTGTTGTGGTGGGTGATTCTGTAAGGGTTTTCCTGTGGTGAAGTAGAGGCGGACCAAAACGCAGCGTGGTTATATTGATTCATGTTTAATGAAAAAACAATAAACACGAACACTACAAAAATGTGGAAAACCAGAAACAGCCCTATCTGGTGCAAAACACAGAGACAGGAACAATCACCCTCAAACACACAGTGAAACCCAGGCTACCTAAGTATGATTCTCAATCAGAGACAACTAATGACACCTGCCTCTGATTGAGAACCATACTAGGCCGAAACATAGAAATACCCAAATCATAGAAAAACAAACATAGACTGCCCACCCAACTCACGCCCTGACCATACCAAATAAATACAAAACAAAGGAAATAAAGGTCAGAACGTGACGGTATATCTAATCAACATTTGTGATATGTAACTTTTAAGCTACATTGGTCAGTCCAAAATTACTTTGTAATTCTGTCATGGAAAAACATTTATTTCCTGTGACCAAGTCATTTATGGTTTAAATGCCTTTAGTTTTCCATGTGGACCAATTTATCAGTGAATTGTGAAAAGCATTGTTCCAAAAGGTTGTGTTAGGGAGTGATAGGGGTTCTTGTAAAATACGTTTCATCTTCTTCCATATTGTTAAACTGTTTTAGCTATGAAGTTGTTAATGTTCTTAGATTTATCTTTTGAAAATAGAAACGTGAAAAGATTCTGGGGATGAGCATGCACATCTTCAATATTTACCCATTGTTCCTCGTTAGTGCATTTAACTATATGTTGAAAATAAAAGTTGATACAGAACCTTCTTTTAACTCCTTTTTCTCCCTGATTTTGTGGCGTCCAATTGGTAGTTACAGTCTTGTCTCATCGCTGCAACTCCCGTACGGACTCGGGAGAGGTGAAGGTCGAGAGCCGTGCGTCCTCCGAAACACAACCCAGCCAAGCCTCACTGCTTATTGACACAATGCCCACTTAACCAGGAAGCCAGCCGCACCAATGTGTCGGAGGAAACACCATACACCTGGCAACCGTGTCAGCATGCATTGCGCACGGCCCACCACAGGAGTCGCTAGTGCGCGATGGGAAAGGACATCCCTGCCAGCCAAACCTTCCCCTAACCAGGACGACGCTGAGCAAATTTTGTGCCACCCCATGGGTCTCTCGGTCGCGGCCGGCTAAGACAGAGCCTGGACTCAAACCCAGAATCTCTAGTGGCACAGCTAACAGATACACAGCTAGCAGATACACAACTAACAGATACACAGCTAGCAGATACACAGCTAACAGATACACAGCTAGCAGATACACAGCTAGCAGATACACAGCTAGCAGATACACAACTAGCAGATACATAGCTAGCAGATACACAGCTAACACAGCTAACAGGGTAGATTGAGGCTGGTGCAGTGGTGAAACACAGCCTGGATAGATGGAGGCTGGTGGAGGCTGGTGCAGCGGAGAAACACAGCCTGGGTAGATGGAGGCTGATGGAGGAGGGAAACACAGCCTGGATAGATGGAGGCTGATGGAGGAGGGAAACACAGCCTGGGTAGATGGAGGCTGATGGAGGCTGGTGCAGCGGTGAAACACAGCCTGATACCATCGATCACCACATTCTTTTGGAGAGATTGGAAACCCAAATTGGTCTACACGGACAAGTTCTGGCCTGGTTTAGATCTTATCTGTCGGAAAGATATCAGTTTGTCTCTGTGAATGGTCTGTCCTCTGACAAATCAACTGTAAATTTCGGTGTTCCTCAAGGTTCCGTTTTAGGACCACTATTGTTTTCACTATATATTTTACCTCTTGGGGATGTTATTCGAAAACATAATGTTAACTTTCACTGCTATGCGGATGACACACAGCTGTACATTTCAATTAAACATGGTGAAGCCCCAAAATTGCCCTTGCTAGAAGAATGTGTTTCAGACATAAGGAAGTGGATGGCTGCAAACTTTCTACTTTTAAACTCGGACAAAACAGAGATGCTTGTTCTAGGTCCCAAGAAACAAAGAGATCTTCTGTTGAATCTGACAATTAATCTTAATGGTTGTACAGTCGTCTCAAATAAAACTGTGAAGGACCTCGGCGTTACTCTGGACCCTGATCTCTCTTTTGAAGAACATATCAAGACCATTTCAAGGACAGCTTTTTTCCATCTACGTAACATTGCAAAAATCAGGAACTTTCTGTCCAAAAATGATGCAGAAAAATTAATCCATGCTTTTGTCACTTCCAGGTTAGACTACTGCTATGCTCTACTCTCCGGCTACCCGGATAAAGCACTAAATAAACTTCAGTTAGTGCTAAATACGGCTGCTAGAATCCTGACTAGAACCAAAAAATTTGATCATATTACTCCAGTGCTAGCCTCTCTACACTGGCTTCCTGTCAAAGCAAGGGCTGATTTCAAGGTTTTACTGCTAACCTACAAAGCATTACATGGGCTTGCTCCTATCTATCTCTGTGATTTGGTCCTGCCGTACATACCTACACGTACGCTACGGTCACAAGACGCAGGCCTCCTAATTGTCCCTAGAATTTTTAAGCAAACAGCTGGAGGCAGGGCTTTCTCCTATAGAGCTCCATTTTTATGGAACGGTCTGCCTACCCATGTCAGAGACGCAAACTCGGTCTCAACCTTTAAGTCTCTACTGAAGACTCATCTCTTCAGTGGGTCATATGATTGAGTGTAGTCTGGCCCAGGAGTGGGAGGGTGAACGGAAAGGCTCTGGAGCAACGAACCACCCTTGCTGTCTCTGCCTGGCCGGTTCCCCTCTTTCCACTGGGATTCTCTGCCTCTAACCCTATTACAGGGGCTGAGTCACTGGCTTTACTGGGGCTCTCTCATGCCGTCCCTGGAGGGGGTGCGTCACCTGAGTGGGTTGAGTCACTGATGTGGTCATCCTGTCTGGGTTGGCGCCCCCCCCCCCCCCCCCCCCCTTAAGTTGTGCCGTGGCGGAGGTCTTTGTGGGCTATACTCAGCCTTGTCTCAGGATGGTATGTTGGTGGTTGAAGATATCCCTCTAGTGGTGTGGGGGCTGTGCTTTGGCAAAGTGGGTGGGGTTATATCCTTCCTGTTTGGCCCTGTCCGGGGGTGTCCTCGGAGTGGGCCACAGTGTCTCCTGACCCCTCCTGTCTCAGCCTCCAGTATTTATGCTGCAGTAGTTTATGTGTCGGGGGGCTAGGGTCAGTTTGTTATATCTGGAGTACTTCTCCTGTCCTATTCGGTGTCCTGTGTGAATCTAAGTGTGCGTTCTCTAATTCTCTCCTTCTCTCTTTCTCTCTCTCGGAGGACCTGAGCCCTAGGACCATGCCCCAGGACTACCTGACATGATGACTCCTTGCTGTCCTCAGTCCACCTGGCTGTGCTGCTGCTCCAGTTTCAACTGTTCTGCCTTATTATTATTCAACCATGCTGATCATTTATGAACATTTGAACATCTTGGCCATGTTCTGTTATAATCTCCACCCGGCACAGCCAGAAGAGGACTGGCCATCCCACATATGCTCTCTCTAATTCTCTCTTTCTTTCTCTCTCTCGGAGGACCTGAGCCCTAGGACCATGCCCCAGGAATACCTGACATGATGACTCTTTGCTGTCCCCAGTCCACCTGACTGTGCTGCTGCTCCAGTTTCAACTATTCTGCCTTATTATTATTCGACCATGCTGGTCATTTATGAACATTTGAACATCTTGACCATGTTTTGTTATAATCTCCACCCGGCACAGCCAGAAGAGGACTGGCCACCCCACATAGCCTGGTTCCTCTCTAGGTTTCTTCCTAGGTTTTGGCCTTTCTAGGGAGTTTTTCCTAGCCACCGTGCTTCTTCACCTGCATTGCTTGCTGTTTGGGGTTTTAGGCTGGGTTTCTGTACAGCACTTTGAGATATCAGCTGATGTACGAAGGGCTATATAAAATAAATTTGATTGATTGATAGATGGAGGCTGGTGGAGGCTGGTGCAGAGGAGAAACACAGCCTGGGTAGATGGAGGCTGGTGCAGTGGTGAAACACAGCCTGGATAGATGGAGGCTGGTGGAGGCTGGTGCAGAGGAGAAACACAGCCTGGATAGATGGAGGCTGGTGGAGGCTGGTGCAGCAGAGAAACACAGCCTGGGTAGATGGAGGCTGGTGCAGTGGTGAAACACAGCCTGGATAGATGGAGGCTGGTGGAGTCTGGTGCAGCGGAGAAACACAGCCTGGATAGATGGAGGCTGATGGAGGAGGGAAACACAGCCTGGATAGATGGAGGCTGATGGAGGCTGGTGCAGCGGTGAAACACAGCCTGGATAGATGGAGGCTGATGGAGGAGGGAAACACAGCCTGTATAGATGGAGGCTGATGGTGGAGGGAAACACAGCCTGGGTAGATGGAGGCTGATGGAGGAGGGAAACACAGCCTGGGTAGATGGAGGCATGATGGAGGAGTGAAACACAGCCTGGGTAGATGGAGGCTGGTTCAGCGATGAAACACAGCCTGGGCAGATGGAGGCTGATGGAGGCTCTGCAACCATTAAACTCAGAGGTCTTCATCAACCTTTAGACTCAGAGGTCTTCATCTACCTTTAGACTCAGAGGACTTCATCAACATTTAGACTCAGAGGTCTTTATCAACCTTTAGACTCAGAGGTCTTGATCAACCTTTAGATTCAGAGGTCTTCATCAACCTTTAGACTCGGAGGTCTTCATCAACCTTTAGACTAAGAGGTCTTCATCAACCTTTAGACTCAGAGGTCTTCTATCTTTATTTCACGATGTTCCTCACACATTCTACTGTCACTCAATTTTAGGACATTTAGTGCTGAGCTCCCCTCTCCTCTTCTCCCTCCCTCTCTCTCAAATCAAATTTATTTATATAGCCCTTCGTACATCAGCTGATATCTCAAAGTGCTGTACAGAAACCCAGCCTAAAACCCCAAACAGCAAGCAATGCAGGTGTAGAAGCACGGTGGCTAGGAAAAACGACCTAGAAAGGCCAAAACCCTGGAAGAAACCTAGAGAGGAACCAGGCTATGTGGGGTGGCCCGTCCTCTTCTGGCTGTGCCGGGTGGAGATTATAACAGAGCTTGGCCAAAATGTTCATAAATGACCAGCATGGTCAAATAATAATAATCACAAGCAGAAAAGTTGAAACAGCAGTTGGAGCAGCAGCATGGCCAGGTGGACTGGGGACAGCAAGGAGTCATCATGTCAGGTAGTCCTGAGGCATGGTCCTAGGACTCAGTTCCTCCGAGAGAAAGAAAGAAAGAAAGAGAGAATTAGAGAGAGCATACTTAAATTCACACAGGACACCGGATAAAACAGGAGAAGTACTCCAGATATAACAAACTGACCTCTAGCCCCCCGACACATAAACTAATGCAGCATAAACACTGGAGGCTGAGACAGGAGGGGTCAGGAGACACTGTGGCCCCATCCGATGACACCCCCGGACAGGGCCAAACAGGAAGGATATAACCCCACCCACTTTGCCAAAGCACAGCCCCCACACCACTAGAGGGATATATTCAACCACCAACCTACCATCCTGAGACAAGGCTGAGTATAGCCCACAAAGGTCTCCGCCACGGCACAACCCAAGGGGGGGCGTCAACCCAGACAGGAAGATCACATCAGTGACTCAACCCACTCAAGTGACGCACCCCTCCTAGGGATGGTATGAAAGAGCCCTAGTAAGCCAGTGACTCAGCCCCTGTAATAGGGTTAGAGGCAGAGAATCCCAGCGGAAAGAGGGGAACCGGCCAGGCAGAGACAGCAAGGGCGGTTTGTTGCTCCAGAGCCTTTCCGTTCACTTTCACACTCCTGGACAAGACTACACTCAATCATATGACCCACTGAAGAGATGAGTCTTCAGTAGAGACTTAAAGGTTGAGACCGAGTTTGCATCTCACATGGGTAGGGAAACCATTCCATAAAAATGGAGCTCTATAGGAGAAAGCCCTGCCTCCAGCTGTTTGCTTAGAAATTCTAGGGACAATTAGGAGGCCTGCGTCTTGTGACCGTAGCGTACATGTAGGTATGTATGGCAGGACCAAATCAGAGAGATAGGTAGGAGCAAGCCCATGTAATGCTTTGTAGGTTAGCAGTAAAACCTTGAAATCAGCCCTTGCCAAGACAGGACGCCAGTGTAGGGAGGCTAGCACTGGGGTAATATGATCAAATTTGTTGGTTCTAGTCAGGATTCTAGCAGCCGTATTTAGCACTAACTGAAGTTAATTTAGTGCTTTATCCGGGTAGCCGGAGAGTAGAGCATTGCAGTAGTCTAACCTAGAAGTGACAAAAGCATGGATTCATTTTTATGCATCATTTTTGGACAGAAAGTTTCTAACTTTTTGCAATGTTACGTAGATGGAAAAAAGCTGTCCTTGAAACAGTCTTCTTCAAAAGAGAGATCAGGGTCCAGAGTAAATCCGAGGTCCTTCACAGTTTTATTTGATACGACTGTACAACCATTAAGATTAATTGTAAGATTCAACAGAAGATCTTTTTGTTTCATGGGACCTAGAACAAGCATCTCTGTTTTGTCCGAGTTTAAAAGAAGAAAGTTTGCAGCCATCCACTTCCTTATGTCTGATACACATGCTTCTAGCGAGGGCAAGTTTGGGGCATCACCATGTTTCATTGAAATGTACAGCTGTGTATCATCCACATAGCAGTGAAAGTTAACATTATGTTTTCGAATGACATCCCCAAGAGGTAAAATATATAGTGAAAACAATAGTGGTCCTAAAACAGAACCTTGAGGAACACCAAAATTTACAGTTGATTTGTCAGAGGACAAACCATTCACAGAGACAAACTGATATCTTTCCTACAGATAAGATCTAAACCAGGCCAGAACTTTCCGTGTAGACAAATTTGGGTTTCCAATCTCTCCAAAAGAATGTGGTGATCGATGGTATCAAAAGCAGCACTAAGGTCTAGTCTAGGAGAAGGAGAACAGATGCAGAGCCTCGGTCTGTCTGATGCCATTAAAAGGTAATTTACCACCTTCACAAGTGCAGTCTCAGTGCTATGATGGGGTCTAAAACCAGACTGAAGCATTTTGTATACATTGTTTGTCTTCTGGAAGGCAGTGAGTTGCTGCGCAACAGCCTTTTCTAAAATTTTTGAGAGGAATGGAAGATTCGATATTGGCCGATAGTTTTTTATATTTTCTGGGTCAAGGTTTGGCTTTTTCAAGAGAGGCTTTTTTACTGCCACTTTTAGTGAGTTTGGTACACATCTCTCTCTCTCTCTCCCCCCTCTTCCCTCTTCCTCTCTTCCTCTCTCTCTCCTCTCTCCTCTCTCTCCCCTCTCTCCTCTTTCCTCTCCTCCATCTCATCTCTCCTCTCTTCCTCTCGCCCCTCTCCTCTCTTCCTCTTTCCCCTCTTCTCTCTCCTTCCCTTCCCTTCCCTCCATTCCCCTCTCCTCCCTCCCATGCCATCCAACCACCAGACCATTATCTACTGAGCCCTATTATTATAATTATCACTATCATTATGAGTCGTGCAGCACGGGCAGGGCAGAGCAGAAGTATCATCAAGGTATGTCTCAACTCACAGGGTACAAGTTCCCCTCTAAAACAGAAGGTAGAGTTGGCTCGGTACCACGCTCACAGAGAGTGTTGCTTACTGGTTATTGAGGTGGTCATACTGAGTCCCGTCTGGTGCTGTATTATCCAACAGCATGCAAACGCCTTCTGTCTGAACATCTGCGACAGGCACATTTTTTAGGCTGCCTTCCAAAACAAAACAAAAAAAGTGTGTGGAAGGATTTTCTCAAGCAAATACTTTACCGTCTGTCTCCACTTCTTATCCTGTCTCTCTTTCTCTTTTCAGCAGTTTAATATAATACAAGTGGTGAAGAGTAGGTTTGCCTAAGGCGAGGAAAGGACAGCAGAGACAGAGAGACAGAGAGAGAGAGAGACAGAGAGACAGAGAGAGAGAGAGAGAGAGAGACAGAGAGACAGAGAGAGAGAGAGAGAGAGAGACAGAGAGAGAGACAGAGAGAGAGAGACAGAGAGAGAGACAGAGAGACAGAGGTAGAGAGAGACAGAGACAGAGACAGAGACAGAGAGAGAGTTGCTGGTGAAGCTGCATCCAAGAGTACCTCGGGCTAGGTACCATAGTAATTTTTATTTTCCTTCAATTCACAACTTCCATTATGGCTCCATTCACACCTTCCATCATGCCTCCATTCACACCTTCCATCATGCCTCCATTCACACCTTCCATTATGCCTCCATTCACATCTTCCATCATGCCTCCATTCACACCTTCCATCATGCCTCCATTCACACCTTCTATCATGCCTCCATTCACACCTTCCATCATGCCTCCATTCTATCCTTCCATCACACCTCCATTCACACCTTCCATCATATCTCCATTCTATCCTTCCATCATGCCTCCATTCACACCTTCCATTATGCCTCCATTCACATCTTCCATCATGCCTCCATTCACACCTTCCATCATGCCTCCATTCACACCTTCCATCATGCCTCCATTCACACCTTCCATCATGCCTCCATTCACACCTTCCATCATGCCTCCATTCTATCCTTCCATCATGCCTCCATTCACACCTTCCATCATGCCTCCATTCACACCTTCCATCATGCCTCCATTCACACCTTCCATCATGCCTCCATTCACACCTTCCATCATGCCTCCATTCAATCCTTCCATCACACCTCCATTCACACCTTCCATCATGCCTCCATTCAAACCTTCCATCATGCCTCCATTCTATCCTTCCATCATGCCTCCATTCACACCTTCCATCATGCCTCCATTCAATCCTTCCATCACACCTCCATTCACACCTTCCATCATGCCTCCATTCACACCTTCCATCATGCCTCCATTCACACCTTCCATCATGCCTCCATTCAATCCTTCCATCACGCCTCCATTCACACCTTCCATCATGCCTCCATTCACACCTTCCATCATGCCTCCATTCACACCTTCCATCATGCCTCCATTCAATCCTTCCATCATGCCTCCATTCACACCTTCCATCATGCCTCCATTCTATCCTTCCATCACGCCTCCATTCACACCTTCCATCATGCCTCCATTCTATCCTTCCATCATGCCTCCATTCACACCTTCCATCATGCCTCCATTCAAACCTTCCATCATGCCTCCATTCTATCCTTCCATCATGCCTCCATTCAATCCTTCCATCATGCCTCCATTCACACCTTCCATCATGCCTCCATTCAAACCTTCCATCATGCCTCCATTCAAACCTTCCATCATGCCTCCATTCTAACCTTCCATCATGCCTCCATTCTATCCTTCCATCATGCCTCCATTCACACCTTCCATCATGCCTCCATTCTATCCTTCCATCATGCCTCCATTCTATCCTTCCATCATGCCTCTATTCACACCTTCCATCATGCCTCTATTCTATCCTTCCATCATGCCTCCATTCACACCTTCCATCATGCCTCTAATCTAATCGTCCATACAAAATACATCCAATGTCTGCCAATTGTTGTACTTTGAAGGTAGTAAATCAGAGCTGACTGATAAAACGAAGACAGTCAGGTGGATTATTTGGTGTGACTCAGACTGGTTTCAGAACTCAACCAGATGGGGTGACTGGGACTGGTTTCAAAACTCAACCAGATGGGGTGACTGGGACTGGTTTCATAACTCAACCAGATGGGGTGACTGGGACTGGTTTCATAACTCAACCAGATGGGGTGACTGGGACTGGTTTCAGAACTCAACCAGATGGGGTGACTGAGACTGGTTTCAGAACTCAACCAGATGGGGTGACTGAGACTGGTTCCATAACTCAACCAGATGGGGTGACTGGGACTGGTTTCGTAACTCAACCAGATGGGGTGACTGGGACTGGTTTCAGAACTAAACCAGATAGGGTGACTGAGACTGGTTTCATAACTCAACCAGATGAGGTGACTGGGACTGGTTTCATAACTCAACCAGATGGGGTGACTGGGACTGGTTTCATAACTCAACCAGATGGGGTGACTGGGACTGGTTTCAGAACTCAACCAGATGGGGTGACTGGGACTGGTTTCAGAACTCAACCAGATGGGGTGACTGGGACTGGTTTCAGAACTAAACCAGATGGGGTGACTGGGACTGGTTTCAGAACTCAACCAGACGGGGTGACTGGGACTGGTTTCATAACTCAACCAGATGGGGTGACTGGGCCTCGGCGACTAAACAGAGGTGGACCTGAATGACTGATGGCTGCAGCAACACTAAAAGTCTGTGTTAACTTCTTGTACATGTTACTGCATTACGGCTTCACTTGGTGTCCTGTACCAAGCTGTAGCACATAGAGTGTTCTGCATCCCTCCCTCCCCTCAAGACTACAAGGCAATGTCTGATTACACATACAGTTGAAGTCGGAAGTTTACATACACTTAGGTTGCAGTCATTAAAACTCGTTTTTCAACCACTTCACAAATTCCGGTTAACAATCTACAGTTTTGGCAAGTCGGTTAGGACATCTACTTTGTGCATGACACAAGTCATTTTTACAACAATTGTTTAAAGACAGATTATTTAATTTATAATTCACTGTATCACAATTCCAGTGGGTCAGAAGTTTACATACACTAAATTGACTGTGCCTTTAAACAGCTTGGAAAATTCCAGAAAACTATGTCATGGCTTTAGAAGCTTCTGATGGCCTAATTGACATCATTTGAGTCAATTAGAGGTGTACCTGTGGATGTATTTCAAGGCCTACCTTCAAACTCAGGGCATCGTTGACTGACATCATGGAAAAATCTAAAGAAATCAGCCAAGACCTCAGAAAATAAATTGTTGACCTCCACGAGTCTGGTTCATCCTAGGGAGAAATTTCCAAACGCCTGAAGGTACCACGTTCATCTGTATAAACAATAGTACGCAAGTATAAACACCATGGGACCACGCAGCCGTCATACCGCTCAGGAAGGAGACATGTTCTGTCTCAGAGATGAACATACTTTGGTGCGAAAAGTGAAAATCAATTCCAGAACAACAGCAAAGGACCTTGTGAAGATGCTGGAGGAAACAGGTACAAAATTATCTATATCCACAGTAAAACAACATAACCTGAAAGGCCGCTCAGCAAGGAAGAGGCCACTGCTCCAAACCCGCCATAAAAAAGGCAGACTATGGTTTGCACATGGGGACAAAGATCATACTTTTTGGAGAAATGTCCTCTGGTTTGATGAAACAAAAAGAGAACTGTTTGGCCATAAAAACCATCGTTATGTTTTGAGGAAAAAGGGGGAGGCTTGTAAGCCGAAGAACACCATCCCAACAGTGAAGCACGGGGGTGGCAGCATCATGTTGTGTGGGTGATTTGCTGCAGGAGGGACTGGTGCACTTCACAAAATAGATGGCATCATGAAGGCTACCTGAAACGTTTGACCCAAGTTAATCAATTTAAAGGCAATGCTACCAAATACTTAATGAGTGTATGTACATTTCTGACCCAGTGGGAATGTGACGAAATTAATAAAAGCTGCAATAAATCACTACTATTATTCTGACATTTCACATTCTTAAAATAAAGTGTTGATCCTAACTGACCTAACTGACAATATTTACTAGGGATTAAATATCAGGAATTGTGAAAAACTGAGTTTAAATATATTTGGCTAAGGGGTACGTAAACTTCTGACGTCAACTGTAGCTGCATTAATGATCCTTCTGGTTTTAATATGTATTAATATAATACACTTCTGCTTTTAGCTGTGAAGCCAATTAAATGTTCCCCTTGGCTGTGTTCAAAATGGCACCCTATTCCCTATTTTGTAGAGATTTTAGCACGTACATCTTGGTGGGGACAACAAAATAACATTCGGGAAGCATGCATGCAAAGCCACAACACTAAACATTATATTAATTGCATTATAATGGTGACAGACGGTGCCCACACACTGTTAGGGTCTACATAAAGCTGTCCCAATAACAGAGACCCAATAGCAGAGTCCCAACACCTTACCACTGTTACACCTAGTTATCAGCAGAGTTCCAACACCTTACCACTGTTAAACCTGGTTATCAGCAGAGTCCCAACAGCAGAGTCCCAACACCTTACCACTGTTACACCTGGTTATCAGCAGAGTCCCAACACCTTACCACTGTTACACCTGGTTATCAGCAGAGTCCCAACAGCAGAGTCCCAACACCTTACCACTGTTACACCTGGTTATCAGCAGAGTCCCAACACCTTACCACTGTTACACCTGGTTATCAGCAGAGTCACAACACCTTACCACTGTTACACCTGGTTATCAGCAGAGTCCCAACAGCAGAGTTCCAACACCTTACCACTGTTACACCTGGTTATCAGCAGAGTCCCAACACCTTACCACTGTTACACCTGGTTATCAGCAGAGTCCCAACAGCAGAGTTCCAACACCTTACCACTGTTACACCTGGTTATCAGCAGAGTCCCAACACCTTACCACTGTTACACCTGGTTATCAGCAGAGTCACAACACCTTACCACTGTTACACTTGGCTATCAGCGGAGCCTTGTCTGGGAGCGAAACAGTTAATTCAGCCTCACTTACTGCCTTTAAAAAAATTTCGCTGATATGGCTGACTTGCTTCAACAAATGTGCTTTCAACTAACAATTTAGATGTACAAATGTGGTTTCTACTAACAATTGAGATGTACAAATGTGGTTTCTACTGACCATTTAGATGTACAAATGAGGTTTCTACTAACAATTGAGATGTACAAATGTGGTTTCTACTAACAATTTAGATGTACAAATGTGGTTTCTACTAACAATTGAGATGTACAAATGTGGTTTCTACTAACAATTTAGATGTACAAATGTGGTTTCTACTAACAATTGAGATGTACAAATGTGGTTTCTACTAACAATTGAGATGTACAAATGTGGTTTCTACTAACAATAACGAGCATTTTAATCAAGACATTAATGAGCAAGCGACGACGAATGTAGTCAATATAACTATTCGTTCAGCACTTTTGAAATGTACAGTCACAGAAATCAGAACATGGGCCGTTCTAACAGTGTACTTCCTATACAAGTCAGAACCGTAGGAAAAATAAAGGGGGCATATAAACAGACTTTTGAAACTGTTAACCATGAGGTTCTAATCACAAAATTGTCCAAGTTCAACAATTCCCCCAATGCTTTTAGATGGATAAAATCATATCTTGAAGACAGAACTCAGTGTGTTAGAGTGAGCAATGAGCTGTCGCCCTCTCTTAGCTATGATGTGGGAGTGCCCCAAGGGTCAACACTGGGGCCCCTCCTGTTCAGCCTGTACATTAATGATCGGCCTTCTGTCTGGACTGGGTCTGAAGTACAAATGTATGCAGATGATACATTGATATATGTGCAATGCAAAGAACCTTTAAAAAGCAGGTGAAAAAGGAAACTCAAATAACCAAATTCAACCTAGCTAATTTCCGATTTATATGAAATTGTTTGACTACAGAGGTAGCAAAACTGTTCTTCAAATCTATGATACTCCCCCACTTAACATACTGCTTGACTAGTTGGGCCCAAGCTTGCTGTAAAACATTAAAACCCATTCAGTCTGTCTTCTCCTTCACCGCAGCCAACATGAGTAAAGCATTTGAACGTGTTAACCCTTGCAAGGCTGCCGGCCCAGACGGGATCCCTAGCAGTGTCCTCAGAGCATGCGCCAACCAGCTGGTGTGTTTATTCAATCAACCCTTATCCCAGTCTGCTGTTCCCACATGCTTCAAGAGGGCCACCATTGTTCCTGTTCCCAAGAAAGCTAAGGTAACTGAGCTAAATGACTACCACCCTGTAGCACTCACTTCCGTCATCATGAAGTGCTTTGAGAGACTAGTCAAGGCTTACCGCCCCAATAGGTCTACAGACGACGCAATCACAATCACACTGCACACTGCCCTAACCCATCTGGACAAGAGGAATACCAATGTAAGAATGCTGTTCATCAACTACAGCTCAGTCAGTACAGGTCCATCAAAGCTGGGACCGAGAGACAGAAAAACAGCTTCTATCTCAAGGCCAACAGACTGTTAAACAGCCACCACTAACTCAGGGAGGCTGCTGTCTACATACACAGACTGGAATAAATGGATCACTAATCACTTGAATAATGTTTACATATCTTGCATCACTCCTCTCTCTGTATATATACTGTATTTGATGATGAAGACAGCTTGACTGTCAAAACGTTGGACATACATATTTTTCCATCTGAGCTCTCCTTTATTTTCTAAGTGTTTCTTCAAACTGTTAACACCATAGTACCCTCCAAAGTCGTCGTTAAGCTCCAGACCCTGGGTCTCGATCCCGCCCTGTGAAACTGTGTCCTGGACTTCCTGACGGGCCAGCCCCAGGTGGTGAGGTTAGGAAACAACATCTGTAATGTAATAAATGTATCACTAGTCACTTTAAACTATGCCACTTTATATAATGTTTACATACCCTACACTACTCATCTCAAATGCCTATACTGTACTCTATACCATCTACTGTGTCTTGCCTATGCCGTTCGGCCATCGCTCATCAAATCAAATCAAATCAAATCAAATCAAATTTATTTTATATAGCCCTTCGTACATCAGCTGATATCTCAAAGTGCTGTACAGAAACCCAGCCTAAAACCCCAAACAGCAAGCAATGCAGGTGAAGAAGCACGGTGGCTAGGAAAAACTCCCTAGAAAGGCCAAAACCTAGGAAGAAACCTAGAGAGGAACCAGGCTATGTGGGGTGGCCAGTCCTCTTCTGGCTGTGCCGGGTGGAGATTATAACAAAACATGGTCAAGATGTTCAAATGTTCATAAATGACCAGCATGGTCGAATAATAATAAGGCAGAATAGTTGAAACTGGAGCAGCAGCACAGTCAGGTGGACTGGGGACAGCAAGGAGTCATCATGTCAGGTATTCCTGGGGCATGGTCCTAGGGCTCAGGTCCTCCGAGAGAGAGAAAGAAAGAGAGAATTAGAGAGAGCATATGTGGGATGGCCAGTCCTCTTCTGGCTGTGCCGGGTGGAGATTATAACAGAACATGGCCAAGATGTTCAAATGTTCATAAATGATCAGCATGGTCAAATAATAATAAGGCAGAACAGTTGAAACTGGAGCAGCAGCACAGCCAGGTGGACTGGGGACAGCAAGGAGTCATCATGTCAGGTAGTCCTGGGGCATGGTCCTAGGGCTCAGGTCCTCCGAGAGAGAGAAAGAGAGAAGGAGAGAATTAGAGAACGCACACTTAGATTCACACAGGACACCGAATAGGACAGGAGAAGTACTCCAGATATAACAAACTGACCCTAGCCCCCCGACACATAAACTACTGCAGCATAAATACTGGAGGCTGAGACAGGAGGGGTCAGGAGACACTGTGGCCCACTCCGAGGACACCCCCGGACAGGGCCAAACAGGAAGGATATAACCCCACCCACTTTGCCAAAGCACAGCCCCCACACCACTAGAGGGATATCTTCAACCACCAACTTACCATCCTGAGACAAGGCTGAGTATAGCCCACAAAGACCTCCGCCACGGCACAACTTAAGGGGGGGGGGGGGGGGGGCGCCAACCCAGACAGGATGACCACATCAGTGACTCAACCCACTCAGGTGACGCACCTCCTCCAGGGACGGCATGAGAGAGCCCCAGTAAAGCCAGTGACTCAGCCCCTGTAATAGGGTTAGAGGCAGAGAATCCCAGTGGAAAGAGGGGAACCGGCCAGGCAGAGACAGCAAGGGTGGTTCGTTGCTCCAGAGCCTTTCCGTTCACCCTCCCACTCCTGGGCCAGACTACACTCAATCATATGACCCACTGAAGAGATGAGTCTTCAGTAGAGACTTAAAGGTTGAGACCGAGTTTGCGTCTCTGACATGGGTAGGCAGACCGTTCCATAAAAATGGAGCTCTATAGGAGAAAGCCCTGCCTCCAGCTGTTTGCTTAAAAATTCTAGGGACAATTAGGAGGCCTGCGTCTTGTGACCGTAGCGTACGTGTAGGTATGTACGGCAGGACCAAATCAGAGAGATAGATAGGAGCAAGCCCATGTAATGCTTTGTAGGTTAGCAGTAAAACCTTGAAATCAGCCCTTGCTTTGACAGGAAGCCAGTGTAGAGAGGCTAGCACTGGAGTAATATGATCAAATTTTTTGGTTCTAGTCAGGATTCTAGCAGCCGTATTTAGCACTAACTGAAGTTTATTTAGTGCTTTATCCGGGTAGCCGGAGAGTAGAGCATAGCAGTAGTCTAACCTGGAAGTGACAAAAGCATGGATTAATTTTTCTGCATCATTTTTGGACAGAAAGTTCCTGATTTTTGCAATGTTACGTAGATGGAAAAAAGCTGTCTTTGAAATGGTCTTGATATGTTCTTCAAAAGAGAGATCAGGGTCCAGAGTAACGCCGAGGTCCTTCACAGTTTTATTTGAGACGACTGTACAACCATTAAGATTAATTGTCAGATTCAACAGAAGATCTCTTTGTTTCTTGGGACCTAGAACAAGCATCTCTGTTTTGTCCGAGTTTAAAAGTAGAAAGTTTGCAGCCATCCACTTCCTTATGTCTGAAACACATTCTTCTAGCAAGGGCAATTTTGGGGCTTCACCATGTTTAATTGAAATGTACAGCTGTGTGTCATCTGCATAGCAGTGAAAGTTAACATTATGTTTTCGAATAACATCCCCAAGAGGTAAAATATATAGTGAAAACAATAGTGGTCCTAAAACGGAACCTTGAGGAACACCGAAATTTACAGTTGATTTGTCAGAGGACAGACCATTCACAGAGACAAACTGATATCTTTCCGACAGATAAGATCTAAACCAGGCCAGAACTTGTCCGTGTAGACCAATTTGGGTTTCCAATCTCTCCAAAAGAATGTGGTGATCGATGGTATCAAAAGCAGCACTAAGGTCTAGGAGCACGAGGACAGATGCAGAGCCTCGGTCCGATGCCATTAAAATGTCATTTACCACCTTCACAAGTGCCGTCTCAGTGCTATGATGGGGTCTAAAACCAGACTGAAGCATTTCGTATACATTGTTTGTCTTCAGGAAGGCAGTGAGTTGTTGCGCAACAGCCTTTTCTAAAATTTTTGAGAGGAATGGAAGATTCGATATAGGCCGATAGTTTTTTATATTTTCTGGGTCAAGGTTTGGCTTTTTCAAGAGAGGCTTTATTACTGCAACTTTTAGTGAGTTTGGTACACATCCGGTGGATAGAGAGCCGTTTATTATGTTCAACATAGTAGGGCCAAGCACAGGAAGCAGCTCTTTCAGTAGTTTAGTTGGAATAGGGTCCAGTATGCAGCTTGAAGGTTTAGAGGCCATGATTATTTTCATCATTGTGTCAAGAGATATAGTACTAAAACACTTGAGTGTCTCTCTTGATCCTAGGTCCTGGCAGAGTTGTGCAGACTCAGGACAACTGAGCTTTGAAGGAATACGCAGATTTAAGGAAGAGTCCGTAATTTGCTTTCTAATAATCATAATCTTTTCCTCAAAGAAGTTCATGAATTTATCACTGCTAAAGTGAAAGTCATCCTCTCTTGGGGAATGCTGCTTTTTAGTTAGCTTTGCGACAGTATCAAAAAGGAATTTCGGATTGTTCTTATTTTCCTCAATTAAGTTAGAAAAATAGGATGATCGAGCAGCAGTAAGGGCTCTTCGGTACTGCACAGTACTGTCTTTCCAAGCTAGTCGGAAGACTTCCAGTTTGGTGTGGCGCCATTTCCGTTCCAATTTTCTGGAAGCTTGCTTCAGAGCTCGGGTATTTTCTGTGTACCAGGGAGCTAGTTTCTTATGAGAAATGTTTTTAGTTTTTAGGGGTGCAACTGCATCTAGGGTATTGCGCAAGGTTAAGTTGAGTTCCTCAGTTAGGTGGTTAACTGATTTTTGTCCTCTGGCGTCCTTGGGTAGGCAGAAGGAGTCTGGAAGGACATCAAGGAATCTTTGTGTTGTCTGTGAATTTATAGCACGACTTTTGATGATCCTTGGTTGGGGTCTGAGCAGATTATTTGTTGCAATTGCAAACGTAATAAAATGGTGGTCCGATAGTCCAGGATTATGAGGAAAAACATTAAGATCCACAACATTTATTCCATGGGACAAAACTAGGTCCAGCGTATGACTGTGACAGTGAGTGGGTCCAGAGACATGTTGGACAAAACCCACTGAGTTGATGATGGCTCCGAAAGCCTTTTGGAGTGGGTCTGTGGACTTTTCCATGTGAATATTAAAGTCACCAAAGATTAGAATATTATCCGCTATGACTACAAGGTCCGATAGGAATTCAGGGAACTCAGTGAGGAACGCTGTATATGGCCCAGGAGGCCTGTAAACAGTAGCTATAAAAAGTGATTGAGTAGGCTGCATAGATTTCATGACTAGAAGCTCAAAAGACGAAAACGTCATTTTTTTTTTTGAAAATTGAAATTTGCTATCGTAAATGTTAGCAACACCTCCGCCTTTGCGGGATGCACGGGGGATATGGTCACTAGTGTAGCCAGGAGGTGAGGCCTCATTTAACACAGTAAATTCATCAGGCTTAAGCCATGTTTCAGTCAGGCCAATCACATCAAGATTATGATCAGTGATTAGTTCATTGACTATAATTGCCTTTGAAGTAAGGGATCTAACATTAAGTAGCCCTATTTTGAGATGTGAGGTATCATGATCTCTTTCAATAATGACAGGAATGGAGGTGGTCTTTATCCTAGTGAGATTGCTAAGGCGAACACCGCCATGTTTAGTTTTGCCCAACCCAGGTCGAGGCACAGACACGGTCTCAATGGTGATAGCTGAGCTGACTACACTGACTGTGCTAGTGGCAGACTCCACTATGCTGGCAGGCTGGCTAACAGCCTGCTGCCTGGCCTGCACCCTATTTCATTGTGGAGCTAGAGGAGTTAGAGCCCTGTCTATGTTGGTAGATAAAATGAGAGCACCCCTCCAGCTAGGATGGAGTCCGTCACTCCTCAGCAGGTCAGGCTTGGTCCTGTTTGTGGGCGAGTCCCAGAAAGAGGGCCAATTATCTACAAATTCTATCTTTTGGGAGGGGCAGAAAACAGTTTTCAACCAGCGATTGAGTTGTGAGACTCTGCTGTAGAGCTCATCACTCCCCCTAACTGGGAGGGGGCCAGAGACAATTACTCGATGCCGACACATCTTTCTAGCTGATTTACACGCAGAAGCTATGTTGCGCTTGGTGATCTCTGACTGTTTCATCCTAACATCGTTGGTGCCGACGTGGATAACAATATCTCTATACTCTCTACACTCGCCAGTTTTAGCTTTAGCCAGCACCATCTTCAGATTAGCCTTAACGTCGGTAGCCCTGCCCCCCGGTAAACAGTGTATGATCGCTGGATGATTCTCAAGTCTAATACTGCGGGTAATGGAGTCGCCAATGACTAGAGTTTTCAATTTGTCAGAGCTAATGGTGGGAAGCTTCGGCGTCTCAGACCCCGTAACGGGAGGAGTAGAGACCAGAGAAGACTCGGCCTCTGACTCCGACCCGCTGCTTAATGGGGAAAACCGGTTGAAAGTTTCTGTCGGCTGAATGAGCGACACCGGTTGAGCGTTCCTACAGCATTTCCTTCCAGAAACCGTGAGAAAGTTGTCCGGCTGCGGGGACTGTGCCAGGGGATTTATACTACTATCTGTACTTACTGGTGGCACAGACGCTGTTTCATCCTTTCCTACACTGAAATTACCCTTGCCTAGCGATTGCGTCTGAAGCTGGGCTTGTAGCACAGCTATCCTCGCCTTAAGGCGAGTACAGCGACTACAATTAGAAGGCATCATGTTAATGTTACTACTTAGCTTCGGCTGTTGGAGGTCCTGACGAATCGTGTCCAGATAAAGCGTCCGGAGTGAAAAAGTTGAGTAGGAAAAAACTAAAATATAAACGGTAATTAAAAAGTAAAAACCGTAAATTTGTCAGGTAGCAAAACAGGTTGGCAACAAAACGCACAGCAACTCAAAAACAAGTCTGCAAGTCGTGACCGGAAATGACGTTAACTTGCTAGCTTGCTAGCTTAGTAATCACACTAGTTACAAGTTACCACCATCCATTTATATTTTTATGTACATATTCTTATTAATTCCTTTACACTTGTGTGTATAAGGTAGTTGTTGTGAAATTGTTAGATTACTTGTTAAATATTACTGCACTGTCGGAACTAGAAGCACAAGCATTTCGCTACACTCGCAATAACATCTGCTAACCATGTGTATGTGACAAATACATTTGATTTGATTTGATTTAGTTAAACAGAAAACCCAAACATATGGCAGCAGGTCCATAAGGTCTGCCATGAGAGGTGACTGTATAGTTCCCTTAATTAAGGAAAAGCACCTTTAGTCAATCTGCTTTCTCAGTGAGAGCTTCCCATGTCTCGAATACACTGCCATCAGACACACATAACTGCACCACATATCACACTTTCACAAAATGCATGAAGACATGGCTAAAGGTCAATCAGATTTGTGATCATGGTCCCTAGCTGTGTATTACTGCTTTCCATGTTGTCTGTTGTCTGTAGCTTGTGAGGTGTGGAAATACTTGTTGCTTTTATGGATTTTGTCTTGTTGCTTTTTGTGCCATGTTGCTCTGTCTGTGTGCTATGTCTTGCTTGTCCTATGTTGCTCTGTCTGTATGCTACATCTTGCTTGTTCTATGTTGCTCTGTCTGTATGCTACATCTTGCTTGGTCTATGTTGCTCTGTCTGTATGCTACGTCTTGCTTGTCCTATGTTGCTCTGTCTGTATGCTACGTCTTGCTTGTTCTATGTTGCTCTGTCTGCATGCTACGTCTTGCTTGTTCTATGTTGCTCTGTCTGTATGCTACGTCTTGCTTGTTCTATGTTTCTCTGTCTGCATGCTACGTCTTGCTTGTCCTATGTTGCTCTGTCTGCATGCTACGTCTTGCTTGTTCTATGTTGCTCTGTCTGCATGCTACGTCTTGCTTGTTCTATGTTGCTCTGTCTGCATGCTACGTCTTGCTTGTCCTATGTTGCTCTGTCTGTATGCTATGTCTTGCTTGTCCTATGTTGCTCTGCATGTGGTCACTGCTCAATGATTGTCTATATTGTAATTGTTTTTAATAACCTGCCCAGGGACTGTGGTTGAAAATTAGCCGGCTGGCTAAAACCCGGCACTTTTACTGAAACGTTGATTAATGTGCACTGTCCCTGTAAAAATAAAAATTAAATGAATCTCAGACTATGAAAGCTCTTACAGTATTTGACACGTAGAATAACACAATTCTATTGTAAAATGTTGTGTGTGCTGAATTTGCACATGTCAAGCGCCACCACTACTATATGTAGCACTGACAAAACTGTACAAAAGAAGTTGGCAAACAAGCACCGGCCACGAATGACGTGTTTACAATACCGAGTTGGTGAAAACAGACCAAATTATTAGGGTGAGACACATGGGCTACTAACAGCTTACTACACAACATACACTTAGTATTACTCTCTTATCTACAGTATACATATCTCCCTGACATATTACTATACAACATACACTTAGTATTACTTTCCTATCTACAGTATACATATCTCCCTGCATATTACTGCACAACATACACTTAGTATTACTCTCTTATCTACAGTATACATATCTCCCTGCATATTACTGCACAACATACACTTAGTATTACTCTCTTATCTACAGTATACATATCTCCCTGCATATTACTGCACAACATACACTTAGTATTACTTTGTCATCTACAGTATACATATCTCCCTGACATATTACTGCACAACATACACTTAGTATTACTTATCTACAGTATACATATCTCCCTGACATATTACTGCACAACATACACTTAGTATTACTTATCTACAGTATACATATCTCCCTGCATATTACTGCACAACATACACTTAGTATTACTTATCTACAGTATACATATCTCCCTGACATATTACTGCACAACATACACTTAGTATTACTTTCTTAGCTACAGTATACATATCTCCCTGCATATTACTGCACAACATACACTTAGTATTACTTTCTTATCTACAGTATACATATCTCCCTGACATATTACTGCACAACATACACTTAGTATTACTTATCTACAGTATACATATCTCCCTGACATATTACTGCACAACATACACTTAGTATTACTTATCTACAGTATACATATCTCCCTGACATATTACTGCAAAACATACACTTAGTATTACTTTCCTATCTACAGTATACATATCTCCCTGCATATTACTGCACAACATACACTTAGTATTACTTATCTACAGTATACATATCTCCCTGACATATTACTGCACAACATACACTTAGTATTACTTATCTACAGTATACATATCTCCCTGCATATTACTGCACAACATACACTTAGTATTACTTATCTACAGTATACATATCTCCCTGACATATTACTGCACAACATACACTTAGTATTACTTTCTTAGCTACAGTATACATATCTCCCTGACATATTACTGCACAACATACACTTAGTATTACTCTCTTAGCTACAGTATACATATCTCCCTGACATATTACTGCACAACATACACTTAGTATTACTTTCTTAGCTACAGTATACATATCTCCCTGACATATTACTGCACAACATACACTTAGTATTACTCTCTTAGCTACAGTATACATATCTCCCTGACATATTACTGCACAACATACACTTAGTATTACTTATCTACAGTATACATATCTCCCTGACATATTACTGCACAACATACACTTAGTATTACTTATCTACAGTATACATATCTCCCTGACATATTACTGCACAACATACACTTAGTATTACTTATCTACAGTATACATATCTCCCTGACATATTACTGCACAACATACACTTAGTTTTACTTATCTACAGTATACATATCTCCCTGACATATTACTGCACAACATACACTTAGTATTACTTATCTACAGTATACATATCTCCCTGACATATTACTGCACAACATACACTTCATACACTTAGTATTACTTATCTACAGTATACATATCTCCCTGACATATTACATCATTATGCAGCAGCATAAAATACATTTTTGAACTCACCTTGTGAAGGAGGCGCAGCGGTTCTTAGTCTCTAATTTCCCTTCATTATTTCTCTTCATATTACAAGGATTAAAATGGATTTGCCAGTAGATTGTCGACTTGATGACAACGGATGATGTCTGACAGCTGAGATTTTGAAAGTAAGATGTTGACATGATGAGTCCAATAAAAGCTACTGTAGAGAGAATGTGATTTGATGTCATTCTATCTGTGGCCAATGATCTTGAGCCTTCTTGGAAAGCCCGACCAACACAGAAAGCACTGAGCTAGTATCACGTTCTGACCTTAGTTCCTTTGTTATGTCTTTTTTTAGTATGGTCAGGACGTAAGTTGGGTGGGTTGTCTATGTTCCGTGTTCTATGTTGTGTTTGCGTTTGGACTAGTATGGTTCTCAATCAGAGTCAGGTGTCATTAGTTGTCTCTCATTGAGAATCATACTTTGGTAGCCTTTTCCCACTTGTGTTTCGTGGGTGTGTATTTTCTGTGTCTGTGTGTTCCACACGGAACTGTTTCGGTTGGTGTTTATTTTTTGTGTCTGTGTGTTCCACACGGAACTGTTTCGGTTGGTTATTTTCTGTGTCTGTGTGTTCCACACGGAACTGTTTCGGTTGGTTATTTTCTGTGTCTGTGTGTTCCACACGGAACTGTTTCGGTTGGTTATTTTCTGTGTCTGTGTGTTCCACACGGAACTGTTTCGGTTGGTTATTTTCTGTGTCTGTGTGTTCCACACGGAACTGTTTAGGTTGGTTATTTTCTGTGTCTGTGTGTTCCACACGGAACTGTTTCGGTTGGTTATTTTCTGTGTCTGTGTGTTCCACACGGAACTGTTTCGGTTGGTTATTTTCTGTGTCTGTGTGTTCCACACGGAACTGTTTCGGTTGGTGTTTATATTCTCTGTCTGTGTGTTCCACACGGAACTATTTCGGTTGGTTATTTTCTGTGTCTGTGTGTTACACACGGAACTGTTTCGGTTGGTTTTTGTCTGTGTCTGTGTGTTCCACACGGAACTGTTTCGGTTGGTTTTTGTCTGTGTCTGTGTGTTCCACACGGAACTGTTTCGGTTGGTGTTTATTTTTTGTGTCTGTGTGTTCCACACGGAACTGTTTCGGTTGGTTATTTTCTGTGTCTGTGTGTTACACACGGAACTGTTTCGGTTGGTGTTTATATTCTGTGTCTGTGTGTTCCACACGGAACTGTTTCGGTTGGTTATTTTCTGTGTCTGTGTGTTCCACACGGAACTGTTTCGGTTGGTTATTTTCTGTGTCTGTGTGTTCCACACGGAACTGTTTCGGTTGGTGTTTATATTCGGTGTCTGTGTTCCACACGGAACTGTTTCGGTTGGTTATTTTCTGTGTCTGTGCTTTCCACACGGAACTGTTTCGGTTGGTTATTTTCTGTGTCTGTGTGTTACACACGGAACTGTTTCGGTTGGTGTTTATATTCTGTGTCTGTGTGTTCCACACGGAACTGTTTCGGTTGGTTATTTTCTGTGTCTGTGTGTTCCACACGGAACTGTTTAGGTTGGTTATTTTCTGTGTCTGTGTGTTCCACACGGAACTGTTTCGGTTGGTTATTTTCTGTGTCTGTTTGTTCCACACGGAACTGTTTCGGTTGGTTATTTTCTGTGTCTGTGTGTTCCACACGGAACTGTTTCGGTTGGTTATTTTCTGTGTCTGTGTGTTCCACACGGAACTGTTTCGGTTGGTTATTTTCTGTGTCTGTGTGTTCCACACGGAACTGTTTCGGCTGGTTATATTCTGTGTCTGTGTGTTCCACATGGAACTGTTTCGGTTGGTTATTTTCTGTGTCTGTGTGTTCCACATGGAACTGTTTCGGTTGGTGTTTATTTTCTGTGTCTGTGTGTTCCACACGGAACTGTTTCGGTTGGTTATTTTCTGTGTCTGTGTGTTCCACACGGAACTGTTTCGGTTGGTTATTTTCTGTGTCTGTGTGTTCCACACGGAACTGTTTCGGTTGGTTATTTTCTGTGTCTGTGTGTTCCACACGGAACTGTTTCGGTTGGTTATTTTCTGTGTCTGTGTGTTCCACACGGAACTGTTTCGGTTGGTTATTTTCTGTGTCTGTGTGTTCCACACGGAACTGTTTCGGTTGGTTATTTTCTGTGTCTGTGTGTTCCACACGGAACTGTTTCGGTTGGTTATTTTTTGTGTCTGTGTGTTCCACACGGAACTGTTTCGGTTGGTGTTTATATTCTCTGTCTGTGTGTTCCACACGGAACTGTTTTGGTTGGTTATTTTCTGTGTCTGTGTGTTACACACGGAACTGTTTCGGTTGGTTTTTGTCTGTGTCTGTGTGTTCCACACGGAACTGTTTCGGTTGGTTTTTGTCTGTGTCTGTGTGTTCCACACGGAACTGTTTCGGTTGGTGTTTATTTTTTGTGTCTGTGTGTTCCACACGGAACTGTTTCGGTTGGTTATTTTCTGTGTCTGTGTGTTACACACGGAACTGTTTCGGTTGGTGTTTATATTCTGTGTCTGTGTGTTCCACACGGAACTGTTTCGGTTGGTTATTTTCTGTGTCTGTGTGTTCCACACGGAACTGTTTCGGTTGGTTATTTTCTGTGTCTGTGTGTTACACACGGGACTGTTTCGGTTGGTGTTTATATTCTGTGTCTGTGTGTTCCACACGGAACTGTTTCGGTTGGTTATTTTCTGTGTCTGTGTGTTCCACACGGAACTGTTTCGGTTGGTTATTTTCTGTGTCTGTGTGTTCCACACGGAACTGTTTCGGTTGGTTATATTCTGTGTCTGTGTGTTCCACATGGAACTGTTTCGGTTGGTTATTTTCTGTGTCTGTGTGTTCCACATGGAACTGTTTCGGTTGGTGTTTATTTTCTGTGTCTGTGTGTTCCACACGGAACTGTTTCGGTTGGTTATTTTCTGTGTCTGTGTGTTCCACACGGAACTGTTTCGGTTGGTTATTTTCTGTGTCTGTGTGTTCCACACGGAACTGTTTCGGTTGGTTATTTTCTGTGTCTGTGTGTACCACACGGAACTGTTTCGGTTGGTTATTTTCTGTGTCTGTGTGTTCCACACGGAACTGTTTCGGTTGGTTATTTTCTGTGTCTGTGTGTTCCACACGGAAATGTTTCGGTTGGTTATTTTCTGTGTCTGTGTGTTCCACATGGAACTGTTTCGGTTGGTTATTTTTTGTGTCTGTGTGTTCCACACGGAACTGTTTCGGTTGGTTATTTTCTGTGTCTGTGTGTTACACACGGAACTGTTTCGGTTGGTGTTTATATTCTGTGTCTGTGTGTTCCACACGGAACTGTTTCGGTTGGTTATTTTCTGTGTCTGTGTGTTCCACACGGAACTGTTTCGGTTGGTTATTTTCTGTGTCTGTGTGTTACACACGGAACTGTTTCGGTTGGTGTTTATATTCTGTGTCTGTGTGTTCCACACGGAACTGTTTCGGTTGGTTATTTTCTGTGTCTGTGTGTTCCACACGGAACTGTTTCGGTTGGTTATTTTCTGTGTCTGTGTGTTCCACACGGAACTGTTTCGGTTGGTTATATTCTGTGTCTGTGTGTTCCACATGGAACTGTTTCGGTTGGTTATTTTCTGTGTCTGTGTGTTCCACATGGAACTGTTTCGGTTGGTGTTTATTTTCTGTGTCTGTGTGTTCCACACGGAACTGTTTCGGTTGGTTATTTTCTGTGTCTGTGTGTTCCACACGGAACTGTTTCGGTTGGTTATTTTCTGTGTCTGTGTGTTCCACACGGAACTGTTTCGGTTGGTTATTTTCTGTGTCTGTGTGTACCACACGGAACTGTTTCGGTTGGTTATTTTCTGTGTCTGTGTGTTCCACACGGAACTGTTTCGGTTGGTTATTTTCTGTGTCTGTGTGTTCCACACGGAAATGTTTCGGTTGGTTATTTTCTGTGTCTGTGTGTTCCACATGGAACTGTTTCGGTTGGTTATTTTCTGTGTCTGTGTGTTCCACACGGAACTGTTTCGGTTGGTGTTTATTTTTTGTGTCTGTGTCTTCCACACGGAACTGTTTCGGTTGGTGTTTATATTCTCTGTCTGTGTGTTCCACACGGAACTGTTTCGGTTGGTTATTTTCTGTGTCTGTGTGTTCCACACGGAACTGTTTCGGTTGGTTATTTTCTGTGTCTGTGTGTTACACACGGAACTGTTTCGGTTGGTGTTTATATTCTGTGTCTGTGTGTTCCACACGGAACTGTTTCGGTTGGTTATTTTCTGTGTCTGTGTGTTCCACACGGAACTGTTTCGGTTGGTGTTTATTTTTTGTGTATGTGTGTTCCACACGGAACTGTTTCGGTTGGTTATTTTCTGTGTCTGTGTGTTACACACGGAACTGTTTCGGTTGGTGTTTATATTCTGTGTCTGTGTGTTCCACACGGAACTGTTTCGGTTGGTTATTTTCTGTGTCTGTGTGTTCCACACGGAACTGTTTCGGTTGGTTATTTTCTGTGTCTGTGTGTTCCACACGGAACTGTTTCGGTTGGTTATTTTCTGTGTCTGTGTGTTACACACGGAACTGTTTCGGTTGGTGTTTATATTCTCTGTCTGTGTGTTCCACACGGAACTGTTTCGGTTGGTTATTTTCTGTGTCTGTGTGTTACACACGGAACTGTTTCGGTTGGTTATTTTCTGTATCTGTGCTTTCCACACGGAACTGTTTCGGTTGGTTATTTTCTGTGTCTGTGCTTTCCACACGGAACTGTTTCGGTTGGTTATTTTCTGTGTCTGTGTGTTCCACACGGAACTGTTTCGGTTGGTTATTTTCTGTGTCTGTGTGTTACACACGGAACTGTTTCGGTTGGTGTTTATATTCTGTGTCTGTGTGTTCCACACGGAACTGTTTCGGTTGGTTATTTTCTGTGTCTGTGTGTTCCACACGGAACTGTTTTGGTTGGTTATTTTCTGTGTCTGTGTGTTCCACACGGAACTGTTTCGGTTGGTTATTTTCTGTGTCTGTTTGTTCCACACGGAACTGTTTCGGTTGGTTATTTTCTGTGTCTGTGTGTTCCACATGGAACTGTTTCGGTTGGTTATATTCTGTGTCTGTGTGTTCCACATGGAACTGTTTCGGTTGGTTATTTTCTGTGTCTGTGTGTTCCACATGGAACTGTTTCGGTTGGTGTTTATTTTCTGTGTCTGTGTGTTCCACACGGAACTGTTTCGGTTGGTTATTTTCTGTGTCTGTGTGTTCCACATGGAACTGTTTCGGTTGGTTATTTTCTGTGTCTGTGTGTTCCACACGGAACTGTTTCGGTTGGTTATTTTCTGTGTCTGTGTGTTCCACATGGAACTGTTTCGGTTGGTTATTTTCTGTGTCTGTGTGTTCCAAACGGAACTGTTTCGGTTGGTTATTTTCTGTGTCTGTGTGTTCCACACGGAACTGTTTCGGTTGGTTATTTTCTGTGTCTGTGTGTTCCACACGGAACTGTTTCGGTTGGTTATTTTCTGTGTCTGTGTGTTCCACACGGAAATGTTTCGGTTGGTTATTTTCTGTGTCTGTTTGTCCACATGGAACTGTTTCGTTGGTGTTTATATTCTCTGTCTGTGTGTTCCACACGGAACTGTTTCGGTTGGTTATTTTCTGTGTCTGTGTGTTCCACACAGAACTGTTTCGGTTGGTTATTTTCTGTGTCTGTGTGTTCCACACGGAACTGTTTCGGTTGGTTATTTTCTGTGTCTGTGTGTTCCACACGGAAATGTTTCGGTTGGTTATTTTCTGTGTCTGTGTGCTCCACACGGAACTGTTTCGGTTGGTTATTTTCTGTGTCTGTGTGTTCCACACGGAAATGTTTCGGTTGGTTATTTTCTGTGTCTGTGTGTCCACATGGAACTGTTTCGTTGGTGTTTATATTCTGTGTCTGTGTGTTCCACACGGAACTGTTTCGGTTGGTTATTTTCTGTGTCTGTGTGTTCCACACAGAACTGTTTCGGTTGGTTATTTTCTGTGTCTGTGTGTTCCACACGGAACTGTTTCGGTTGGTTTTTGTCTGTGTCTGTGTGTTCCACACGGAACTGTTTCGGTTGGTTATTTTCTGTGTCTGTGTGTTCCACACGGAATTGTTTCGGTTGGTTATTTTCTGTGTCTGTGTGTTCCACACGGAACTGTTTCGGTTGGTTATTTCCTGTGTCTGTGTGTTCCACACGGAACTGTTTCGTTGGTGTTTATTTTCTGTGTCTGTGTGTTCCACACGGAACTGTTTCGGTTGGTGTTTATTTTCTGTGTCTGTGTGTTCCATACGGAACTGTTTCGGTTGGTTATTTTCTGTGTCTGTGTGTTCCACACGGAACTGTTTCGGTTGGTTATTTCCTGTGTCTGTGTGTTCCACACGGAACTGTTTCGTTGGTGTTTATTTTCTGTGTCTGTGTGTTCCACACGGAACTGTTTCGGTTGGTTATTTTCTGTGTCTGTGTGTACCACACGGAACTGTTTCGGTTGGTTATTTTCTGTGTCTGTGTGTTCCACACGGAACTGTTTCGGTTGGTTATTTTCTGTGTCTGTGTGTTCCACACGGAAATGTTTCGGTTGGTTATTTTCTGTGTCTGTGTGTTCCACATGGAACTGTTTCGGTTGGTTATTTTCTGTGTCTGTGTGTTCCACACGGAACTGTTTCGGTTGGTGTTTATTTTTTGTGTCTGTGTCTTCCACACGGAACTGTTTCGGTTGGTGTTTATATTCTCTGTCTGTGTGTTCCACACGGAACTGTTTCGGTTGGTTATTTTCTGTGTCTGTGTGTTCCACACGGAACTGTTTCGGTTGGTTATTTTCTGTGTCTGTGTGTTACACACGGAACTGTTTCGGTTGGTGTTTATATTCTGTGTCTGTGTGTTCCACACGGAACTGTTTCGGTTGGTTATTTTCTGTGTCTGTGTGTTCCACACGGAACTGTTTCGGTTGGTGTTTATTTTTTGTGTATGTGTGTTCCACACGGAACTGTTTCGGTTGGTTATTTTCTGTGTCTGTGTGTTACACACGGAACTGTTTCGGTTGGTGTTTATATTCTGTGTCTGTGTGTTCCACACGGAACTGTTTCGGTTGGTTATTTTCTGTGTCTGTGTGTTCCACACGGAACTGTTTCGGTTGGTTATTTTCTGTGTCTGTGTGTTCCACACGGAACTGTTTCGGTTGGTTATTTTCTGTGTCTGTGTGTTACACACGGAACTGTTTCGGTTGGTGTTTATATTCTCTGTCTGTGTGTTCCACACGGAACTGTTTCGGTTGGTTATTTTCTGTGTCTGTGTGTTACACACGGAACTGTTTCGGTTGGTTATTTTCTGTATCTGTGCTTTCCACACGGAACTGTTTCGGTTGGTTATTTTCTGTGTCTGTGCTTTCCACACGGAACTGTTTCGGTTGGTTATTTTCTGTGTCTGTGTGTTCCACACGGAACTGTTTCGGTTGGTTATTTTCTGTGTCTGTGTGTTACACACGGAACTGTTTCGGTTGGTGTTTATATTCTGTGTCTGTGTGTTCCACACGGAACTGTTTCGGTTGGTTATTTTCTGTGTCTGTGTGTTCCACACGGAACTGTTTTGGTTGGTTATTTTCTGTGTCTGTGTGTTCCACACGGAACTGTTTCGGTTGGTTATTTTCTGTGTCTGTTTGTTCCACACGGAACTGTTTCGGTTGGTTATTTTCTGTGTCTGTGTGTTCCACATGGAACTGTTTCGGTTGGTTATATTCTGTGTCTGTGTGTTCCACATGGAACTGTTTCGGTTGGTTATTTTCTGTGTCTGTGTGTTCCACATGGAACTGTTTCGGTTGGTGTTTATTTTCTGTGTCTGTGTGTTCCACACGGAACTGTTTCGGTTGGTTATTTTCTGTGTCTGTGTGTTCCACATGGAACTGTTTCGGTTGGTTATTTTCTGTGTCTGTGTGTTCCACACGGAACTGTTTCGGTTGGTTATTTTCTGTGTCTGTGTGTTCCACATGGAACTGTTTCGGTTGGTTATTTTCTGTGTCTGTGTGTTCCAAACGGAACTGTTTCGGTTGGTTATTTTCTGTGTCTGTGTGTTCCACACGGAACTGTTTCGGTTGGTTATTTTCTGTGTCTGTGTGTTCCACACGGAACTGTTTCGGTTGGTTATTTTCTGTGTCTGTGTGTTCCACACGGAAAAGTTTCGGTTGGTTATTTTCTGTGTCTGTTTGTCCACATGGAACTGTTTCGTTGGTGTTTATATTCTCTGTCTGTGTGTTCCACACGGAACTGTTTCGGTTGGTTATTTTCTGTGTCTGTGTGTTCCACACAGAACTGTTTCGGTTGGTTATTTTCTGTGTCTGTGTGTTCCACACGGAACTGTTTCGGTTGGTTATTTTCTGTGTCTGTGTGTTCCACACGGAAATGTTTCGGTTGGTTATTTTCTGTGTCTGTGTGCTCCACACGGAACTGTTTCGGTTGGTTATTTTCTGTGTCTGTGTGTTCCACACGGAAATGTTTCGGTTGGTTATTTTCTGTGTCTGTGTGTCCACATGGAACTGTTTCGTTGGTGTTTATATTCTGTGTCTGTGTGTTCCACACGGAACTGTTTCGGTTGGTTATTTTCTGTGTCTGTGTGTTCCACACAGAACTGTTTCGGTTGGTTATTTTCTGTGTCTGTGTGTTCCACACGGAACTGTTTCGGTTGGTTTTTGTCTGTGTCTGTGTGTTCCACACGGAACTGTTTCGGTTGGTTATTTTCTGTGTCTGTGTGTTCCACACGGAATTGTTTCGGTTGGTTATTTTCTGTGTCTGTGTGTTCCACACGGAACTGTTTCGGTTGGTTATTTCCTGTGTCTGTGTGTTCCACACGGAACTGTTTCGTTGGTGTTTATTTTCTGTGTCTGTGTGTTCCACACGGAACTGTTTCGGTTGGTGTTTATTTTCTGTGTCTGTGTGTTCCATACGGAACTGTTTCGGTTGGTTATTTTCTGTGTCTGTGTGTTCCACACGGAACTGTTTCGGTTGGTTATTTCCTGTGTCTGTGTGTTCCACACGGAACTGTTTCGTTGGTGTTTATTTTCTGTGTCTGTGTGTTCCACACGGAACTGTTTCGGTTGGTTATTTTCTGTGTCTGTGTGTACCACACGGAACTGTTTCGGTTGGTTATTTTCTGTGTCTGTGTGTTCCACACGGAACTGTTTCGGTTGGTTATTTTCTGTGTCTGTGTGTTCCACACGGAAATGTTTCGGTTGGTTATTTTCTGTGTCTGTGTGTTCCACATGGAACTGTTTCGGTTGGTTATTTTCTGTGTCTGTGTGTTCCACACGGAACTGTTTCGGTTGGTGTTTATTTTTTGTGTCTGTGTCTTCCACACGGAACTGTTTCGGTTGGTGTTTATATTCTCTGTCTGTGTGTTCCACACGGAACTGTTTCGGTTGGTTATTTTCTGTGTCTGTGTGTTCCACACGGAACTGTTTCGGTTGGTTATTTTCTGTGTCTGTGTGTTACACACGGAACTGTTTCGGTTGGTGTTTATATTCTGTGTCTGTGTGTTCCACACGGAACTGTTTCGGTTGGTTATTTTCTGTGTCTGTGTGTTCCACACGGAACTGTTTCGGTTGGTGTTTATTTTTTGTGTATGTGTGTTCCACACGGAACTGTTTCTATTGGTTATTTTCTGTGTCTGTGTGTTACACACGGAACTGTTTCGGTTGGTGTTTATATTCTGTGTCTGTGTGTTCCACACGGAACTGTTTCGGTTGGTTATTTTCTGTGTCTGTGTGTTCCACACGGAACTGTTTCGGTTGGTTATTTTCTGTGTCTGTGTGTTCCACACGGAACTGTTTCGGTTGGTTATTTTCTGTGTCTGTGTGTTACACACGGAACTGTTTCGGTTGGTGTTTATATTCTCTGTCTGTGTGTTCCACACGGAACTGTTTCGGTTGGTTATTTTCTGTGTCTGTGTGTTACACACGGAACTGTTTCGGTTGGTTATTTTCTGTATCTGTGCTTTCCACACGGAACTGTTTCGGTTGGTTATTTTCTGTGTCTGTGCTTTCCACACGGAACTGTTTCGGTTGGTTATTTTCTGTGTCTGTGTGTTCCACACGGAACTGTTTCGGTTGGTTATTTTCTGTGTCTGTGTGTTACACACGGAACTGTTTCGGTTGGTGTTTATATTCTGTGTCTGTGTGTTCCACACGGAACTGTTTCGGTTGGTTATTTTCTGTGTCTGTGTGTTCCACACGGAACTGTTTTGGTTGGTTATTTTCTGTGTCTGTGTGTTCCACACGGAACTGTTTCGGTTGGTTATTTTCTGTGTCTGTTTGTTCCACACGGAACTGTTTCGGTTGGTTATTTTCTGTGTCTGTGTGTTCCACATGGAACTGTTTCGGTTGGTTATATTCTGTGTCTGTGTGTTCCACATGGAACTGTTTCGGTTGGTTATTTTCTGTGTCTGTGTGTTCCACATGGAACTGTTTCGGTTGGTGTTTATTTTCTGTGTCTGTGTGTTCCACACGGAACTGTTTCGGTTGGTTATTTTCTGTGTCTGTGTGTTCCACATGGAACTGTTTCGGTTGGTTATTTTCTGTGTCTGTGTGTTCCACACGGAACTGTTTCGGTTGGTTATTTTCTGTGTCTGTGTGTTCCACATGGAACTGTTTCGGTTGGTTATTTTCTGTGTCTGTGTGTTCCAAACGGAACTGTTTCGGTTGGTTATTTTCTGTGTCTGTGTGTTCCACACGGAACTGTTTCGGTTGGTTATTTTCTGTGTCTGTGTGTTCCACACGGAACTGTTTCGGTTGGTTATTTTCTGTGTCTGTGTGTTCCACACGGAAATGTTTCGGTTGGTTATTTTCTGTGTCTGTTTGTCCACATGGAACTGTTTCGTTGGTGTTTATATTCTCTGTCTGTGTGTTCCACACGGAACTGTTTCGGTTGGTTATTTTCTGTGTCTGTGTGTTCCACACAGAACTGTTTCGGTTGGTTATTTTCTGTGTCTGTGTGTTCCACACGGAACTGTTTCGGTTGGTTATTTTCTGTGTCTGTGTGTTCCACACGGAAATGTTTCGGTTGGTTATTTTCTGTGTCTGTGTGCTCCACACGGAACTGTTTCGGTTGGTTATTTTCTGTGTCTGTGTGTTCCACACGGAAATGTTTCGGTTGGTTATTTTCTGTGTCTGTGTGTCCACATGGAACTGTTTCGTTGGTGTTTATATTCTGTGTCTGTGTGTTCCACACGGAACTGTTTCGGTTGGTTATTTTCTGTGTCTGTGTGTTCCACACAGAACTGTTTCGGTTGGTTATTTTCTGTGTCTGTGTGTTCCACACGGAACTGTTTCGGTTGGTTTTTGTCTGTGTCTGTGTGTTCCACACGGAACTGTTTCGGTTGGTTATTTTCTGTGTCTGTGTGTTCCACACGGAATTGTTTCGGTTGGTTATTTTCTGTGTCTGTGTGTTCCACACGGAACTGTTTCGGTTGGTTATTTCCTGTGTCTGTGTGTTCCACACGGAACTGTTTCGTTGGTGTTTATTTTCTGTGTCTGTGTGTTCCACACGGAACTGTTTCGGTTGGTGTTTATTTTCTGTGTCTGTGTGTTCCATACGGAACTGTTTCGGTTGGTTATTTTCTGTGTCTGTGTGTTCCACACGGAACTGTTTCGTTGGTGTTTTTTTTCTGTGTCTGTGTGTTCCACACGGAACTGTTTCGGTTGGTTATTTTCTGTGTCTGTGTGTTCCACACGGAACTGTTTCGGTTGGTTATTTTCTGTGTCTGTGCTTTCCACACGGAACTGTTTCGGTTGGTTATTTTCTGTGTCTGTGTGTTCCACACGGAACTGTTTCGTTGGTGTTTTTTTTCTGTGTCTGTGTGTTCCACACGGAACTGTTTCGGTTGGTTATTTTCTGTGTCTGTGTGTTCCACACGGAACTGTTTCGGTTGGTTATTTTCTGTGTCTGTGCTTTCCACACGGAACTGTTTCGGTTGGTTATTTTCTGTGTCTGTGTGTTCCACACGGAACTGTTTCGGTTGGTTATTTTCTGTGTCTGTGTGTTCCACACGGAACTGTTTCGGTTGGTTATTTTCTGTGTCTGTGTGTTCCACATGGAACTGTTTCGGTTGGTTATTTTCTGTGTCTATGTGTTCCACATGGAACTGTTTCGGTTGGTTATTTCACCTCTCATTTATTGTTTTGTTTCAGTGTTCGCTTGTTTTAATAGAAAGCATGAACACGTACCACGCTGCGCCTTCGTCCTCCGATCCTTACTACTCCTCCTCGTCAGAGGAAGACAGCCATTACAGAAAAACTCACCACCAAAGGACCAAGCAGAGTGGTATCGGGCAGCAGCAGCGATCTCAGGACTCCTGGTCATGGGAGGAGATTCTGGACGGCCCCAAGGCTGAGCTGGAGGCAACGAAAGCTGAGAGGCGGTGGTATGAGGAGGCAGCACGGCAGCGCGGTTGGAAGCAAGAGAGGCAGCCCCAAAAATGTATTGGGGGTGGCGAAGTCAGGTAGGAAACCTGCGCCAACTCCCCGTGCTTACCGTGGAAAAAGAGGGACCGGGCAGGCACCGTTTTATGCCGTGAGGTGCACGGTGTCCCCGGTGCGTAGGCATAGCCCGGTGCGGTACATAGCAGCGCCTCGTATCGGCCGGGCTAGAGTGGGCATCGAGCCAGGTGCCATGAAGCCGGCTCAGCGCATCTTGTCTCCAGTGCGTCTCCTCGGGCCGGGGTACATGGCACCAACCCTACGCATGGTGTCCCCGGTTCGCCAGCACAGCCCAGTGCGGTCTATTCCACGTCGCCGCACTGGCCTGGCTACGGGGAGCATTCAGCCAGGTAGGGTTGTGCAGGCTCGGTGCTCGAGACCTCCAGTGCGCCTCCATGGTCCGGTCTATCCGGTGCCACCTCCACCAGCCCTCCAGTGGCAGCCCCCCGCACCAGGCTGTCTCTCCGTCTCCTTCCTACAGGTGCTCCCGCCTGTCCAGCGCTGCCAGAGTCTTCCTCCTGTCCAGTGCTGCCAGAGTCGCCCGTCTGTCCTGAGCTGCCAGAGTCGCTCGTCTGACAGCCGTTACAGCTAGGCTGAAACACCCTCATTTTGGAGCTGCCTTACTCAAGAAAACCAAAAAGAGACCATGTTTGTATGCGGCTTTATTACCTCAATTATATATATTTGTTTACATTGTTTGCAAACTGATATGTGACACGTATTAATGCCAAAATAACATTCAAAACAGGCAAGGCCCAAAAAAATTTAAATATATACACATACACCACCATTCAAAATTTGAAGTCACTTGAATGTCCCCCATATATTTGGGAGGTAAATATATATATCTATGGGGTCACTTAGAAATGTCCTTGTTTTTGAAAGAAAAGCAAAAAAAAATGGGTCTATTAAAATAACATCAAATTGATCAGAAATACAGTGTAGACATTGTTATTGTTGTAAATGACCATTGTAGCTGGAAACGGCTGATATTGAATGGAATATCTACATACTAGGTGTACAGAGGCCCATTATCAGCATCCATCACTCCTGTGTTCCAATGGCAAGTTGTGTTAGCTAATCCAAGTTGATCATTTTAAAAGGCTAATTGATCATTGGAAAACCCTTTTTCTGTTAGCACAGCTGAAAACTGTCCTGATTAAAGAAGCAATACAACTGGCCTTCTTTAGACTAGTTGAGTATCTAGAGCATCATCATTTGTGGGTTCGAATACAGGCTCACAATATACAAAAACAAATATTTTTATTTTGAAACTCGGCAGTCTATTCTTGTTCTGAGAAATGAAGGCTATTCCATGCGAGAAGTTGGCAAGAAACTGAAGGTCTCGTACATTGCTGTGTACTCAATTCACAGAACAGCGCAAACTTGCTCTAACCAGAATAGAAAGAGGAGTGGGAGGCCCCGGTGCACAACTGAAAAAGAGGACAAGTATATTAGAGTGTCTAGTTTGAGAAACAGATGCCCCACAAGTCCTCAACTGGCAGCTTCATTAAATAGTACCCGCAAAACACCCGTCTCAATGTCAACAGTGAAGAGGCGATTCCGGGATGTTGGCCTTCCAGTGTCTGTGTTCTTTTGCCCATCTAAATATTTTAGGGAATAGTGTGTCACTGTATATATAGGGAATAGGGTATCACTGTATATATAGGGAATAGGGTATCACTGTATTTATAGGGAATAGGGTATCACTGTATATATAGGGAATAGGGTATCACTGTATATATAGGGAATAGGGTATCACTGTATATATAGGGAATAGGGTATCACTGTATGTATAGGGAATAGGGTATCACTGTTTAAATAGGGAATATGGTATCACTGTTTAAATAGGGAATAGGGTATCACTGTTTATATAGGGAATAGGGTGTCCTTTAGATGGTCCTCTTGCCTCCAACATGCTCAGACATTCCATGACCTAACTGGAGAAGAAACAGTCTTGCCCTCTTGGAGGAGACAAAGGAACAGGGAAGGTGTAGATAACAGGGAGACAAAGGAACAGGGAAGGTAGACAGAGGGAGACAGAGGAACATGGAAGGTATAGATAACAGGGAGACAGAGGAACATGGAAGGTATAGATAACAGGGAGACAGAGGAACAGGGAAGGTATAGATAACAGGGAGACAGAGAGAAGATGGAAGGGATAGATAACAGGGAGACAGAGAGAAGATGGAAGGTATAGATAACAGGGAGACAGAGGAACATGGAAGGTATAGATAACAGGGAGACATAGGAACATGGAAGGTATAGATAACAGGGAGACAGAGGAACAGGGAAGTTATAGATAACAGGGAGACAGAGGAACAGGGAAGGTATAGATAACAGGGAGACAGAGGAACAGGGAAGGTATAGATAACAGGGAGACAGAGGAACAGGGAAGGTATAGATAACAGGGAGACAGAGAGAAGATGGGTTCCTCATTGAGACAGCTAGGACAGCCTCACATACTTTAAAACAAAGAAGCGTTTCTGTCTGTGGCTGCTTTCTAAAATACAGACTTCACGACGGACCCCCATATTATTTTTGTTCTCCGTCGTTCTAAAGGTAGAAAGGCTGCTAAAATTACAGAGCTATCTGGATTTCTTACAGCTTGGGGCGAGAGACTCAGAGTCTGACTACTGATGACCAGAGCCCTATGTGGGTAATAGGGTGTCCTTTGGGACAGTCGTAGTGGTTTTACATAGGGTATTGATGAATACCCTGGTCAGTTGAATTTGACTCCTAGGTTTCACAGCTGGGCTAGTTCAGCAGCTGACGATTAGAAAACACTTTGGGTGAATGATCTGCTGTCCACTGGACATGATTCAGTATGGAGAAGTAAATCGCTTGACCCTGTAGTTAAAAAAAAATATATACGTTTAACCTTTATCTAACTAGGCAAGTCAGTTAAGAACAAATTCTTATTTTCAATGTGACACACCCTGACCTTAAAGAGACTTGTTATGTCTCTATTTTGGTTTGGTCAGGGTGTGATTTGGGTGGGAATTCTATGTTCTGATTTCTATGTTTTGTGTTTCTATGTTTTGGCCGGGTATGGTTCTCAATCAGGGACAGCTGTCTATCGTTGTCTCTGATTGGGAATCATACTTAGGCAACCTTTTTTCCTTTTGTTATTGTGGGTAGTTAACTTTGTTAGAGGCACTATAGCCCTTGTAAGCTTCACGGTCGTTTCTTTGTTTCTTGTTTGGTTGGCGACATTTATATAAATAAACAAAAAATGTACACTCACCACGCTGCGCTTTGGTCCACTTCTTCAGACGGTCATGACACAATGACGGCCTAGGAACAGTTCAGAGGCAGAATTTTACCTTGTCAGCTCAGGGATCTCAGAAACCTTTCGGTTACTGGACCAACGCTCTAACCACTAGGCTACCTGCTGGTTACTGGACCAACGCTCTAACCACTAGGCTACCTGCTGGTTACCTTTCCAACGCCCTAACCACTAGGCTACTTGCTGGTTACTGGACCAACGCTCTAACCACTAGGCTACCTGCAGGTTACTGGACCAACGCTCTAACCACTATGCTACCTGCTGGTTACTGGACCAACGCTCTAACCACTATGCTACCTGCTGGTTACTGGACCAACGCTCTAACCACTAGGTTACCTGCTGGTTACTGGACCAACGCTCTAACCACTAGGTTACCTGCTGGTTACTGGACCAACGCTCTGACCACTAGGCTACCTGCTGGTTACTGGCCCAACGCTCTAACCACTAGGCTACCTGCTGGTTACTGGTCCAACACTCTAACCACTAGGCTACCTGCTGGTTACTGGTCCAACTCTCTAACCACTAGGCTACCTGCCACCCCTAGTTACTGTGATACCAGGCTGTTATGCTTATTACTGTATTGTGTTTCTAGAAATAGGGCTTTTAGACTGGTCTGGCATATCGTTACTGTGATACCAGGCTGTTAATGTTATTACTGTATTGTGTTTCTAGAAATAGGGCTTTTAGACTGGTCTGGCATATCGTTAAGATGAAGGATGTATTTTCATGTCCTGCTTTTGGTGACTTCAAAATGTACAATACATTTATGAATGTTATTATTATACAAGATGAAAGGACTCCACAGTACGACAACACCAGGTTCCACAGATAACAGGTCAATCCCTTTACCATTTTACACTCACAGGAAAAGGGATATAAAGCTCCACTGCAGTAACCTACAGTAAGAATCTGAGTGTAAATAATCTGTTATCTCTCTCCCTCCAGAATCACTGCCATTGGCTGTTTGCATGTACTGGTTGCTAGGATACATCCACAACAACATTTCACGGGTCACCAGACCATCAATTAAAGATCATGGTATTATACTGTGTCTTCTGTGTATTAACAAAATGTTTGCCTGTCTCCCTCCTACACAATGCTCCGTGCAGAGAGCACTTCTCTTTAAGGTGTCTGTCATGTTTAACAGATCAACCTGAAAATGTAACATTTTATTTCTGGGTCTGTTTTCTGTGTGAGCAGCTGAAAAACATTATAGCCAAGCAGTCATATCTCTCATATGGTTCCTGACTGACTGTAGACAGCAGCAGTATCATGCTCCCTGACTGTAGTCAGCAGCAGTATCATGCTCCCTGACTGACTGTACACAGCAGCAGTATCATGTTCCCTGACTGACTGTAGTCAGCAGCAGTATCATGTTCCCTGACTGACTGTAGTCAGCAGCAGTATCATGCTCCCTGACTGACTGTAGCCAGCAGCAGTATCATGTTCCCTGACAGTAGACAGCAGCAGTATCATGTTCCCTGACTGTAGTCAGCAGCAGTATCATGTTCCCTGACTGTAGACAGCAGCAGTATCATGTTCCCTGACTGACTGTAGTCAGCAGCAGTATCATGCTCCCTGACTGTAGTCAGCAGCAGTATCATGTTCCCTGACTGACTGTAGTCAGCAGCAGTATCATGCTCCCTGACTGTAGCCAGCAGCAGTATCATGTTCCCTGACTGTAGTCAGCAGCAGTATCATGTTCCCTGACTGTAGACAGCAGTAGTATCATGTTCCCTGACTGACTGTAGTCAGCAGCAGTATCATGCTCCCTGACTGTAGTCAGCAGCAGTATCATGTTCCCTGACTGACTGTAGTCAGCAGCAGTATCATGCTCCCTGACTGTAGCCAGCAGCAGTATCATGTTCCCTGACTGTAGTCAGCAGCAGTATCATGTTCCCTGACTGTAGACAGCAGTAGTATCATGTTCCCTGACTGACTGTAGTCAGCAGCAGTATCATGTTCCCTGACTGTAGACAGCAGTAGTATCATGTTCCCTGACTGACTGTAGTCAGCAGCAGTATCATGTTCCCTGACTGTAGTCAGCAGCAGTATCATGTTCCCTGACTGTAGACAGCAGCAGTATCATGTTCCCTGACTGACTGTAGTCAGCAGCAGTATCATGTTCCCTGACTGTAGTCAGCAGCAGTATCATGCTCCCTGACTGTAGTCAGCAGCAGTATCATGTTCCCTGACTGACTGTAGTCAGCAGCAGTATCATGCTCCCTGACTGTAGCCAGCAGCAGTATCATGTTCCCTGACTGTAGTCAGCAGCAGTATCATGTTCCCTGACTGTAGTCAGCAGCAGTATCATGTTCCCTGACTGTAGTCAGCAGCAGTATCATGCTCCCTGACTGTAGACAGCAGCAGTATCATGTTCCCTGACTGTAGACAGCAGCAGTATCATGTTCCCTGACTGACTGTAGACAGCAGCAGTATCATGCTCCCTGACTGTAGACAGCAGCAGTATCATGCTCCCTGACTGTAGACAGCAGCAGTATCATGTTCCCTGACTGTAGTCAGCAGCAGTATCATGCTCCCTGACTGTAGCCAGCAGCAGTATCATGTTCCCTGACTGTAGTCAGCAGTAGTATCATGTTCCCTGACTGTAGACAGCAGCAGTATCATGTTCCCTGACTGTAGACAGCAGCAGTATCATGTTCCCTGACTGTAGTCAGCAGCAGTATCATGCTCCCTGACAGTAGTCAGCAGCAGTATCATGTTCCCTGACTGTAGACAGCAGCAGTATCATGTTCCCTGACTGTAGACAGCAGCAGTATCATGCTCCCTGACAGTAGTCAGCAGCAGTATCATGTTCCCTGACTGTAGACAGCAGCAGTATCATGCTCCCTGACTGTAGTCAGCAGCAGTATCATGTTCCCTGACTGTAGACAGCAGCAGTATCATGTTCCCTGACTGTAGACAGCAGCAGTATCATGCTCCCTGACAGTAGTCAGCAGCAGTATCATGTTCCCTGACTGTAGACAGCAGCAGTATCATGCTCCCTAACTGTAGCCAGCAGCAGTATCATGCTCCCTGACTGTAGCCATCAGCAGTATCATGTTCCCTGACTGTAGACAGCAGCAGTATCATGTTCCCTGACTGTAGACAGCAGCAGTATCATGTTCCCTGACTGTAGACAGCAGCAGTATCATGTTCCCTGACTGTAGTCAGCAGCAGTATCATGCTCCCTGACTGTAGTCAGCAGCAGTATCATGTTCCCTGACTGTAGTCAGCAGCAGTATCATGTTCCCTGACTGTAGACAGCAGCAGTATCATGTTCCCTGACTGTAGACAGCAGTAGTATCATGTTCCCTGACTGTAGTCAGCAGCAGTATCATGTTCCCTGACTGACTGTAGCCAGCAGCAGTATCATGCTCCCTGACTGTAGACAGCAGTAGTATCATGTTCCCTGACTGTAGTCAGCAACAGTATCATGTTCCCTGACTGTAGACAGCAGTAGTATCATGTTCCCTGACTGTAGTCAGCAGCAGTATCATGTTCCCTGACTGACTGTAGCCAGCAGCAGTATCATGCTCCCTGACTGTAGACAGCAGCAGTATCATGTTCCCTGACTGTAGACAGCAGTAGTATCATGTTCCCTGACTGTAGTCAGCAGCAGTATCATGTTCCCTGACTGTAGTCAGCAGCAGTATCATGTTCCCTGACTGACTGTAGCCAGCAGCAGTATCATGCTCCCTGACTGTAGTCAGCAGCAGTATCATGTTCCCTGACTGTAGCCAGCAGCAGTATCATGTTCCCTGACTGTAGACAGCAGCCGTATCATGTTCCCTGACTGTAGACAGCAGCAGTATCATGTTCCCTGACTGTAGACAGCAGCAGTATCATGCTCCCTGACTGTAGACAGCAGCAGTATCATGTTCCCTGACTGTAGACAGCAGTAGTATCATGTTCCCTGACTGTAGTCAGCAGCAGTATCATGTTCCCTGACTGTAGTCAGCAGCAGTATCATGTTCCCTGACTGTAGCCAGCAGCAGTATCATGTTCCCTGACTGTAGTCAGCAGCAGTATCATGTTCCCTGACTGTAGACAGCAGCAGTATCATGTTCCCTGACTGACTGTAGTCAGCAGCAGTATCATGTTCCCTGACTGACTGTAGACAGCAGCAGTATCATGTTCCCTGACTGACTGTAGACAGCAGCAGTATCATGCTCCCTGACTGTAGACAGCAGCAGTATCATGTTCCCTGACTGTAGACAGCAGCAGTATCATGTTCCCTGACTGTAGTCAGCAGCAGTATCATGTTCCCTGACTGACTGTAGACAGCAGCAGTATCATGTTCCCTGACTGTAGCCAGCAGTAGTATCATGTTCCCTGACTGTAGACAGCAGCAGTATCATGTTCCCTGACTGTAGACAGCAGCAGTATCATGTTCCCTGACTGTAGTCAGCAGCAGTATCATGTTCCCTGACTGACTGTAGCCAGCAGCAGTATCATGCTCCCTGACTGTAGTCAGCAGCAGTATCATGTTCCCTGACTGTAGTCAGCAGCAGTATCATGTTCCCTGACTGTAGACAGCAGTAGTATCATGTTCCCTGACTGTAGTCAGCAGCAGTATCATGTTCCCTGACAGTAGTCAGCAGCAGTATCATGTTCCCTGACTGTAGACAGCAGCAGTATCATGTTCCCTGACTGTAGTCAGCAGCAGTATCATGCTCCCTGACTGACTGTAGACAGCAGCAGTATCATGCTCCCTGACTGTAGACAGCAGCAGTATCATGTTCCCTGACTGACTGTAGACAGCAGCAGTATCATGTTCCCTGACTGTAGACAGCAGCAGTATCATGTTCCCTGACTGACTGTAGACAGCAGCAGTATCATGTTCCCTGACTGTAGACAGCAGCAGTATCATGTTCCCTGACTGTAGACAGCAGCAGTATCATGCTCCCTGACTGTAGACAGCAGCAGTATCATGTTCCCTGACTGACTGTAGACAGCAGCAGTATCATGTTCCCTGACTGTAGCCAGCAGCAGTATCATGCTCCCTGACTGTAGACAGCAGCAGTATCATGCTCCCTGACTGTAGACAGCAGCAGTATCATGTTCCCTGACTGACTGTAGACAGCAGCAGTATCATGCTCCCTGACTGTAGACAGCAGCAGTATCATGTTCCCTGACTGTAGCCAGCAGCAGTATCATGCTCCCTGACTGTAGACAGCAGCAGTATCATGCTCCCTGACTGTAGACAGCAGCAGTATCATGTTCCCTGACTGACTGTAGACAGCAGCAGTATCATGTTCCCTGACTGTAGCCAGCAGCAGTATCATGCTCCCTGACTGTAGTCAGCAGCAGTATCATGTTCCCTGACTGTAGTCAGCAGCAGTATCATGTTCCCTGACTGACTGTAGTCAGCAGCAGTATCATGCTCCCTGACTGACTGTAGTCAGCAGCAGTATCATGCTCCCTGACTGTAGACAGCAGCAGTATCATGTTCCCTGACTGACTGTAGACAGCAGCAGTATCATGCTCCCTGACTGTAGTCAGCAGCAGTATCATGCTCCCTGACTGACTGTAGACAGCAGCAGTATCATGCTCCCTGACTGTAGACAGCAGCAGTATCATGTTCCCTGACTGACCGTAGACAGCAGCAGTATCATGCTCCCTGACTGACTGTAGACAGCAGCAGTATCATGTTCCCTGACTGTAGACAGCAGCAGTATCATGTTCCCTGACTGACTGTAGACAGCAGCAGTATCATGCTCCCTGACTGTAGTCAGCAGCAGTATCATGCTCCCTGACTGTAGTCAGCAGCAGTATCATGTTCCCTGACTGTAGACAGCAGCAGTATCATGTTCCCTGACTGTAGTCAGCAGCAGTATCATGCTCCCTGACTGACTGTAGACAGCAGCAGTATCATGCTCCCTGACTGTAGACAGCAGCAGTATCATGTTCCCTGACTGACTGTAGACAGCAGCAGTATCATGCTCCCTGACTGACTGTAGACAGCAGCAGTATCATGTTCCCTGACTGTAGTCAGCAGCAGTATCATGCTCCCTGACTGACTGTAGACAGCAGCAGTATCATGTTCCCTGACTGTAGTCAGCAGCAGTATCATGCTCCCTGACTGACTGTAGACAGCAGCAGTATCATGTTCCCTGACTGTAGACAGCAGCAGTATCATGTTCCCTGACTGACTGTAGACAGCAGCAGTATCATGTTCCCTGACTGACTGTAGACAGCAGCAGTATCATGTTCCCTGACTGTAGACAGCAGCAGTATCATGCTCCCTGACTGACTGTAGACAGCAGCAGTATCATGTTCCCTGACTTTAGACAGCAGCAGTATCATGTTCCCTGACTGTAGTCAGCAGCAGTATCATGCTCCCTGACTGTAGACAGCAGCAGTATCATGCTCCCTGACTGACTGTAGACAGCAGCAGTATCATGTTCCCTGACTGTAGTCAGCAGCAGTATCATGCTCCCTGACTGACTGTAGCCAGCAGCAGTATCATGTTCCCTGACTGTAGTCAGCAGCAGTATCATGTTCCCTGACTGTAGCCAGCAGCAGTATCATGTTCCCTGACTGACTGTAGACAGCAGCAGTATCATGCTCCCTGACTGTAGACAGCAGCAGTATCATGTTCCCTGACTGACTGTAGACAGCAGCAGTATCATGTTCCCTGACTGTAGACAGCAGCAGTATCATGCTCCCTGACTGTAGTCAGCAGCAGTATCATGCTCCCTGACAGTAGTCAGCAGCAGTATCATGTTCCCTGACTGTAGACAGCAGCAGTATCATGCTCCCTAACTGTAGCCAGCAGCAGTATCATGTTCCCTGACTGTAGTCAGCAGCAGTATCATGTTCCCTGACTGTAGTCAGCAGCAGTATCATGTTCCCTGACTGTAGTCAGCAGCAGTATCATGTTCCCTGACTGACTGTAGACAGCAGCAGTATCATGTTCCCTGACTGACTGTAGTCAGCAGCAGTATCATGTTCCCTGACTGTAGCCAGCAGCAGTATCATGTTCCCTGACTGTAGTCAGCAGCAGTATCATGTTCCCTGACTGTAGTCAGCAGCAGTATCATGTTCCCTGACTGTAGACAGCAGTAGTATCATGTTCCCTGACTGTAGCCAGCAGCAGTATCATGTTCCCTGACTGATTGTAGACAGCAGCAGTATCATGCTCCCTGACTGTAGACAGCAGCAGTATCATGCTCCCTGACTGTAGACAGCAGCAGTATCGTGCTCCCTGACTGACTGTAGACAGCAGCAGTATCATGCTCCCTGACTGTAGACAGCAGCAGTATCATGCTCCCTGACTGACTGTACACAGCAGCAGTATCATGTTCCCTGACTGTAGTCAGCAGCAGTATCATGCTCCCTGACTGTAGTCAGCAGCAGTATCATGCTCCCTGACTGACTGTAGACAGCAGCAGTATCATGCTCCCTGACTGTAGACAGCAGCAGTATCATGCTCCCTGACTGACTGTACACAGCAGCAGTATCATGCTCCCTGACTGACTGTAGTCAGCAGCAGTATCATGCTCCCTGACTGACTGTAGACAGCAGCAGTATCATGCTCCCTGACTGTAGTCAGCAGCAGTATCATGCTCCCTGACTGACTGTAGACAGCAGCAGTATCATGTTCCCTGACTGTAGTCAGCAGCAGTATCATGTTCCCTGACTGACTGTAGACAGCAGCAGTATCATGTTCCCTGACTGACTGTAGTCAGCAGCAGTATCATGTTCCCTGACTGTAGTCAGCAGTAGTATCATGTTCCCTGACTGTAGTCAGCAGCAGTATCATGCTCCCTGACAGTAGACAGCAGCAGTATCATGCTCCCTGACTGTAGACAGTAGCAGTATCATGTTCCCTGATTGTAGACAGCAGCAGTATCATGTTCCCTGACTGACTGTAGTCAGCAGCAGTATCATGCTCCCTGACTGTAGTCAGCAGTAGTATCATGTTCCCTGACTGTAGACAGTAGCAGTATCATGTTCCCTGACTGTAGACAGCAGCAGTATCATGTTCCCTGACTGACTGTAGTCAGCAGCAGTATCATGCTCCCTGACTGTAGTCAGCAGCAGTATCATGCTCCCTGACTGACTGTAGACAGTAGCAGTATCATGTTCCCTGACTGACTGTAGACAGTAGCAGTATCATGCTCCCTGACTGTAGTCAGCAGCAGTATCATGCTCCCTGACTGACTGTAGACAGCAGCAGTATCATGTTCCCTGACTGTAGTCAGCAGCAGTATCATGTTCCCTGACTGACTGTAGTCAGCAGCAGTATCATGTTCCCTGACTGTAGTCAGCAGCAGGATCGTGCTCCCTGACTGACTGTAGACAGCAGCAGTATCATGTTCCCTGACTGTAGACAGCAGCAGTATCATGTTCCCTGACTGTAGACAGCAGCAGTATCATGTTCCCTGACTGTAGTCAGCAGCAGTATCATGTTCCCTGACTGTAGACAGCAGCAGTATCATGCTCCCTGACTGACTGTAGACAGCAGCAGTATCATGTTCCCTGACTGACTGTAGTCAGCAGCAGTATCATGTTCCCTGACTGACTGTAGACAGTAGCAGTATCATGCTCCCTGACTGTAGTCAGCAGCAGTATCATGCTCCCTGACTGACTGTAGACAGCAGCAGTATCATGTTCCCTGACTGTAGTCAGCAGCAGTATCATGCTCCCTGACTGACTGTAGACAGTAGCAGTATCATGCTCCCTGACTGTAGTCAGCAGCAGTATCATGTTCCCTGACTGACTGTAGACAGCAGCAGTATCATGTTCCCTGACTGTAGCCAGCAGCAGTATCATGTTCCCTGACTGTAGTCAGCAGCAGTATCATGCTCCCTGACTGTAGTCAGCAGCAGTATCATGCTCCCTGACTGTAGACAGCAGCAGTATCATGTTCCCTGACTGTAGCCAGCCGTAGTATCATGTTCCCTGACTGTAGTCAGCAGCAGTATCATGCTCCCTGACTGTAGTCAGCAGCAGTATCATGTTCCCTGACTGTAGACAGCAGCAGTATCATGTTCCCTGACTGTAGTCAGCAGCAGTATCATGTTCCCTGACTGTAGACAGCAGCAGTATCATGTTCCCTGACTGTAGCCAGCAGCAGTATCATGTTCCTTGACTGACTGTAGACAGCAGCAGTATCATGTTCCCTGACTGTAGTCAGCAGCAGTATCATGTTCCCTGACTGACTGTAGCCAGCAGCAGTATCATGCTCCCTGACTGACTGTAGCCAGCAGCAGTATCATGCTCCCTGACTGTAGCCAGCAGCAGTATCATGTTCCCTGACTGACTGTAGTCAGCAGCAGTATCATGCTCCCTGACTGTAGTCAGCAGCAGTATCATGTTCCCTGACTGTAGACAGCAGCAGTATCATGTTCCCTGACTGACTGTAGACAGCAGCAGTATCATGTTCCCTGACTGTAGCCAGCAGCAGTATCATGTTCCCTGACTGTAGCCAGCAGCAGTATCATGTTCCCTGACTGACTGTAGACAGCAGCAGTATCATGCTCCCTGACTGACTGTAGCCAGCAGCAGTATCATGCTCCCTGACTGTAGTCAGCAGCAGTATCATGTTCCCTGACTGACTGTAGCCAGCAGCAGTATCATGCTCCCTGACTGACTGTAGCCAGCAGCAGTATCATGCTCCCTGACTGTAGTCAGCAGCAGTATCATGTTCCCTGACTGTAGTCAGCAGCAGTATCATGCTCCCTGACTGTAGTCAGCAGCAGTATCATGCTCCCTGACTGTAGTCAGCAGCAGTATCATGTTCCCTGACTGTAGACAGCAGCAGTATCATGCTCCCTGACTGTAGTCAGCAGCAGTATCATGCTCCCTGACTGTAGTCAGCAGCAGTATCATGCTCCCTGACTGTAGTCAGCAGCAGTATCATGTTCCCTGACTGTAGTCAGCAGCAGTATCATGCTCCCTGACTGTAGTCAGCAGCAGTATCATGCTCCCTGACTGTAGCCAGCAGCAGTATCATGTTCCCTGACTGTAGTCAGCAGCAGTATCATGCTCCCTGACTGTAGTCAGCAGCAGTATCGTGCTCCCTGACTGACTGTAGTCAGCAGCAGTATCATGTTCCCTGACTGTAGTCAGCAGCAGTATCATGTTCCCTGACTGACTGTAGCCAGCAGCAGTATCATGCTCCCTGACTGTGGACAGCAGCAGTATCATGCTCCCTGACTGTAGACAGCAGCAGGATCATGCTCCCTGACTGACTGTACACAGCAGCAGTATCATGCTCCCTGACTGACTGTACACAGTAGCAGTATCATGCTCCCTGACTGTAGTCAGCAGCAGTATCATGCTCCCTGACTGACTGTAGACAGCAGCAGTATCATGCTCCCTGACTGACTGTAGACAGCAGCAGTATCATGCTCCCTGACTGTAGTCAGCAGTAGTATCATGCTCCCTGACAGTAGACAGCAGCAGTGTCGTGCTCCCTTACTGACTGTAGTCAGCAGTAGTATCATGTTCCCTCACTGTAGTCAGCAGCAGTATCATGCTCCCTGACTGACTGTAGACAGCAGCAGTATCATGCTCCCTGACTGACTGTAGACAGCAGCAGTATCATGCTCCCTGACTGACTGTAGACAGCAGCAGTATCATGCTCCCTGACTGTAGACAGCAGCAGGATCATGCTCCCTGACTGACTGTACACAGCAGCAGTATCATGCTCCCTGACTGACTGTACACAGTAGCAGTATCATGCTCCCTGACTGTAGTCAGCAGCAGTATCATGCTCCCTGACTGACTGTAGACAGCAGCAGTATCATGCTCCCTGACTGACTGTAGACAGCAGCAGTATCATGCTCCCTGACTGTAGACAGCAGCAGTATCATGTTCCCTGACTGACTGTAGTCAGCAGCAGTATCATGCTCCCTGACTGACTGTAGACAGCAGCAGTATCATGTTCCCTGACTGTAGTCAGCAGCAGTATCATGTTCCCTGACTGACTGTAGACAGCAGCAGTATCATGTTCCCTGACTGACTGTAGTCAGCAGCAGTATCATGTTCCCTGACTGTAGTCAGCAGTAGTATCATGTTCCCTGACTGTAGTCAGCAGCAGTATCATGCTCCCTGACAGTAGACAGCAGCAGTATCATGCTCCCTGACTGTAGACAGCAGCAGTATCATGTTCCCTGACTGTAGACAGCAGCAGTATCATGTTCCCTGACTGACTGTAGTCAGCAGCAGTATCATGCTCCCTGACTGTAGTCAGCAGTAGTATCATGTTCCCTGACTGTAGACAGTAGCAGTATCATGTTCCCTGACTGTAGACAGCAGCAGTATCATGTTCCCTGACTGACTGTAGTCAGCAGCAGTATCATGCTCCCTGACTGTAGTCAGCAGCAGTATCATGCTCCCTGACTGACTGTAGACAGTAGCAGTATCATGTTCCCTGACTGACTGTAGACAGTAGCAGTATCATGCTCCCTGACTGTAGTCAGCAGCAGTATCATGCTCCCTGACTGACTGTAGACAGCAGCAGTATCATGTTCCCTGACTGTAGTCAGCAGCAGTATCATGTTCCCTGACTGACTGTAGTCAGCAGCAGTATCATGTTCCCTGACTGTAGTCAGCAGCAGGATCGTGCTCCCTGACTGACTGTAGACAGCAGCAGTATCATGTTCCCTGACTGTAGACAGCAGCAGTATCATGTTCCCTGACTGTAGACAGCAGCAGTATCATGTTCCCTGACTGTAGTCAGCAGCAGTATCATGTTCCCTGACTGTAGACAGCAGCAGTATCATGCTCCCTGACTGACTGTAGACAGCAGCAGTATCATGTTCCCTGACTGACTGTAGTCAGCAGCAGTATCATGTTCCCTGACTGACTGTAGACAGTAGCAGTATCATGCTCCCTGACTGTAGTCAGCAGCAGTATCATGCTCCCTGACTGACTGTAGACAGCAGCAGTATCATGTTCCCTGACTGTAGTCAGCAGCAGTATCATGCTCCCTGACTGACTGTAGACAGTAGCAGTATCATGCTCCCTGACTGTAGTCAGCAGCAGTATCATGTTCCCTGACTGACTGTAGACAGCAGCAGTATCATGTTCCCTGACTGTAGACAGCAGCAGTATCATGCTCCCTGACTGTAGTCAGCAGCAGTATCATGTTCCCTGACTGACTGTAGACAGCAGCAGTATCATGTTCCCTGACTGTAGTCAGCAGCAGTATCATGTTCCCTGACTGTAGCCAGCAGCAGTATCATGTTCCCTGACTGTAGTCAGCAGCAGTATCATGCTCCCTGACTGTAGTCAGCAGCAGTATCATGCTCCCTGACTGTAGACAGCAGCAGTATCATGTTCCCTGACTGTAGCCAGCCGTAGTATCATGTTCCCTGACTGTAGTCAGCAGCAGTATCATGCTCCCTGACTGTAGTCAGCAGCAGTATCATGTTCCCTGACTGTAGACAGCAGCAGTATCATGTTCCCTGACTGTAGTCAGCAGCAGTATCATGTTCCCTGACTGTAGACAGCAGCAGTATCATGTTCCCTGACTGTAGCCAGCAGCAGTATCATGTTCCTTGACTGACTGTAGACAGCAGCAGTATCATGTTCCCTGACTGTAGTCAGCAGCAGTATCATGTTCCCTGACTGACTGTAGCCAGCAGCAGTATCATGCTCCCTGACTGACTGTAGCCAGCAGCAGTATCATGCTCCCTGACTGTAGCCAGCAGCAGTATCATGTTCCCTGACTGACTGTAGTCAGCAGCAGTATCATGCTCCCTGACTGTAGTCAGCAGCAGTATCATGTTCCCTGACTGTAGACAGCAGCAGTATCATGTTCCCTGACTGACTGTAGACAGCAGCAGTATCATGTTCCCTGACTGTAGCCAGCAGCAGTATCATGTTCCCTGACTGTAGCCAGCAGCAGTATCATGTTCCCTGACTGACTGTAGACAGCAGCAGTATCATGCTCCCTGACTGACTGTAGCCAGCAGCAGTATCATGCTCCCTGACTGTAGTCAGCAGCAGTATCATGTTCCCTGACTGTAGTCAGCAGCAGTATCATGCTCCCTGACTGTAGTCAGCAGCAGTATCATGCTCCCTGACTGTAGTCAGCAGCAGTATCATGTTCCCTGACTGTAGACAGCAGCAGTATCATGCTCCCTGACTGTAGTCAGCAGCAGTATCATGCTCCCTGACTGTAGTCAGCAGCAGTATCATGCTCCCTGACTGTAGTCAGCAGCAGTATCATGTTCCCTGACTGTAGTCAGCAGCAGTATCATGCTCCCTGACTGTAGTCAGCAGCAGTATCATGCTCCCTGACTGTAGCCAGCAGCAGTATCATGTTCCCTGACTGTAGTCAGCAGCAGTATCATGCTCCCTGACTGTAGTCAGCAGCAGTATCGTGCTCCCTGACTGACTGTAGTCAGCAGCAGTATCATGTTCCCTGACTGTAGTCAGCAGCAGGATCATGCTCCCTGACTGTAGTCAGCAGCAGTATCATGTTCCCTGACTGACTGTAGACAGCAGCAGTATCATGCTCCCTGACTGTAGTCAGCAGCAGTATCATGTTCCCTGACTGACTGTAGCCAGCAGCAGTATCATGCTCCCTGACTGTAGACAGCAGCAGTATCATGCTCCCTGACTGTAGACAGCAGCAGGATCATGCTCCCTGACTGACTGTACACAGCAGCAGTATCATGCTCCCTGACTGACTGTACACAGTAGCAGTATCATGCTCCCTGACTGTAGTCAGCAGCAGTATCATGCTCCCTGACTGACTGTATACAGCAGCAGTATCATGCTCCCTGACTGACTGTAGACAGCAGCAGTATCATGCTCCCTGACTGTAGTCAGCAGTAGTATCATGCTCCCTGACAGTAGACAGCAGCAGTGTCGTGCTCCCTGACTGACTGTAGTCAGCAGTAGTATCATGTTCCCTCACTGTAGTCAGCAGCAGTATCATGCTCCTTGACTGACTGTAGACAGCAGCAGTATCATGCTCCCTGACTGACTGTAGACAGCAGCAGTATCATGCTCCCTGACTGACTGTAGACAGCAGCAGTATCATGCTCCCTGACTGTAGACAGCAGCAGGATCATGCTCCCTGACTGACTGTACACAGCAGCAGTATCATGCTCCCTGACTGACTGTACACAGTAGCAGTATCATGCTCCCTGACTGTAGTCAGCAGCAGTATCATGCTCCCTGACTGACTGTAGACAGCAGCAGTATCATGCTCCCTGACTGACTGTAGACAGCAGCAGTATCATGCTCCCTGACTGTAGTCAGCAGTAGTATCATGCTCCCTGACAGTAGACAGCAGCAGTGTCGTGCTCCCTGACTGACTGTAGTCAGCAGTAGTATCATGTTCCCTCACTGTAGTCAGCAGCAGTATCATGCTCCTTGACTGACTGTAGACAGCAGCAGTATCATGCTCCCTGACTGACTGTAGACAGCAGCAGTATCATGCTCCCTGACTGACTGTAGTCAGCAGCAGTACCATGCTCCCTGACTGACTGTAGTCAGCAGCAGTATCATGCTAGATAAGGAGACAGAGGAACAGGGAAGGTATAGATAACAGGGAGACAGAGGAACAGGGAAGGTATAGATAACATGGAGACAGAGGAACAGGGAAGGTATAGATAACAGGGAGACAGAGGAACAGGGAAGGTATAGATAACCGGGAGACAGAGAGAAGATGGAGGGTATAGATGACACCATCATTAAGTTTGAAGACGACACAACAGTGATCGGCCTGATCACCAATGATGGCCTGTAGTGCCAGAATAACAACCTATCCCTCAATGTAACCAAGACTTAGGAGGTGATTGTGGACTACAGGAAAAGGAGGAGCGAGCATGCCCCCATTATCATCAACGGGGCTGTAGTGGGGCAGGTTGAGAGCTTCAAGTTCCTTGGTGTCCACATCACCAACAAACTAGAATGGTCCAAACACACCAAGACAGTTGTGAAGAGGGCACGACAAAGCCTATTCCCCCTCAGTAAGCTAAAAAGATTTGGCATGGGTCCTCAGATCCTCAAAAGGCTCTACAGCTGCACCATCGAGAGCATCCTGACTGGTTACATCACTGCCTGGTACAGCATTTGCTCGGCCTCCGACCGCAAGGCACTTCAGAGGGTAGTGTGTACGGCCCAGTACATCACTGGAGCAAAGCTGCCTGCCATCCAGGACCTCTACACCAGGTGGTGTCAGAGGAAGGCCCTAAAAATTGTCAAAAACCGCCTCATGCCAATGACTCCTTATATGGCTGTGAATGAGCTATGAATGAGTTTACGTTTTCCACGTATTTCCCAAGGTGTCTACAGCATTGTGACGTCTTTTTAGGCATTTCCATTGAAGAATGGCTGTAAGGGACCATATATAGCATGTGGTCACATGGTGTCTCCCGCGTAAAATACTGAGGTAGCCATTTTTCCAATCGCTTCTTATGAGAAACCAATTGACTCGACGGATATATTATCAAACGTATTTGTTAAAAACACCTTGAGGATGGATCCTAAACAACGTTTGCCGTGTTTCTGTCGATATTATGGAGCAAATTTTGAAAAAAGTTTGGCGTTATTGTTGTAGCATTTTCCGGTCGATTTCTCAGCCAAGCCTGATGAAGAAACGGGAGCTATTTTGCCTACAAAAATAATATTTTTGGAAAAAAAGAACATTTGCTATCTAACTGGGAGTCTCCTGAGTGAAAGCATCCGAAGTTCTTCAAAGGTAAATTATTTGATTTGGTTGCTTTTCTTATTTTCGTGAAAATGTTGCCTGCTGCCAGCAGAGCCTAGCATAGCATTATGCCATGATAAACTTACACAAATGCTTGTCTAGCGTTGGCTGTAACGCATATTTTGAAAATCTGAGATGACAGTGTTGTTAACAAAAGGCTAAGCTTGTGTTTGAATATATTTATTTCATTTCATTGCGATTTTCATGAATAGGAAGTTTCTAGGGGTGTTTATGTCCGCTGCGTTATGCTAATGCGTTTGAGGCTATGATTACGATCCCGGATACGGGATTGCTCGTCGCAAGAGGTTAATGTACATTCATGTACATACTACCTCAATCAGCCTGACTAACCGGTGTCTTTATGTAGCCTCTCTACTGTATACAGCCTCTCTACTGTATATAGCCTCGCTACTGTATACAGCCTCTCTACCGTATACAGCCTCTCTACTGTATACAGCCTCTCTACTGTATATAGCCTCTCTACTGTATATAGCCTCGCTACTTTTATAGCCTCTCTACTGTATATAGCCTCTCAACTGTATACAGCCTCTCTACTGTAACGTCCTTTGCTTCACTGAAACATGGCTCACTGGAGAGACGCTATCCGAAGCGGTGCAGCCAACGGGTTTCTCCACACTTCGATTATAATCACAGCCGTATATATCCCCCCCCCAAGCAGACACATCGATGGCTCTGAACAAACTTTATTTAACTCTCTGCAAACTGGAAACAATTTATCCGGAGGCTGCATTCATTGTAGCTGGGGATTTTAACAAGGCTAATCTGAAAACAAGACTCCCCAAATTTTATCAGCATATCGATTGCGCAACCAGGGGAGGAAAGACCTTGGATCATTGTTACTCTAACTTCCGCGACGCATATAAGGCCCTGCCCCGCCCCCCTTTCGGAAAAGCTGACCACGACTCCATTTTGTTGATCCCTGCCTACAGACAGAAACTAAAACAAGAGGCTCCCACGCTGAGGTCTGTCCAACGCTGGTCCGACCAAGCTGACTCCACACTCCAAGACTGCTTCCATCACGTGGACTGGGAGATGTTTCGTATTGCGTCAGATAACAACATTGACGAATACGCTGATTCGGTGTGCGAGTTCATTAGAACGTGCGTTGAAGATGTCGTTCCCATAGCAACGATTAAAACATTCCCTAACCAGAAACCGTGGATTGATGGCAGCATTCGTGTGAAACTGAAAGCGCGAACCACTGCTTTTAATCAGGGCAAGGTGTCTGGTAACATGACCGAATACAAACAGTGCAGCTATTCCCTCCGCAAGGCTATCAAACAAGCTAAGCGCCAGTACAGAGACAAAGTAGAATCTCAATTCAACGGCTCAGACACAAGAGGCATGTGGCAGGGTCTACAGTCAATCACGGACTACAGGAAGAAATCCAGCCCAGTCACGGACCAGGATGTCTTGCTCCCAGGCAGACTAAATAACTTTTTTGCCCGCTTTGAGGACAATACAGTGCCACTGACACGGCCTGCAACGAAAACATGCGGTCTCTCCTTCACTGCAGCCGAGGTGAGTAAGACATTTAAACGTGTTAACCCTCGCAAGGCTGCAGGCCCAGACGGCATCCCCAGCCGCGCCCTCAGAGCATGCGCAGACCAGCTGGCCGGTGTGTTTACGGACATATTCAATCAATCCCTATACCAGTCTGCTGTTCCCACATGCTTCAAGAGGGCCACCATTGTTCCTGTTCCCAAGAAAGCTAAGGTAACTGAGCTAAACGACTACCGCCCCGTAGCACTCACATCCGTCATCATGAAGTGCTTTGAGAGACTAGTCAAGGACCATATCACCTCCACCCTACCTGACACCCTAGACCCACTCCAATTTGCTTACCGCCCAAATAGGTCCACAGACGATGCAATCTCAACCACACTGCACACTGCCCTAACCCATCTGGACAAGAGGAATACCTATGTGAGAATGCTGTTCATCGACTACAGCTCGGCATTCAACACCATAGTACCCTCCAAGCTCGTCATCAAGCTCGAGACCCTGGGTCTCGACCCCGCCCTGTGCAACTGGGTACTGGACTTCCTGACGGGCCGCCCCCAGGTGGTGAGGGTAGGCAACAACATCTCCTCCCCGCTGATCCTCAACACTGGGGCCCCACAAGGGTGCGTTCTGAGCCCTCTCCTGTATTCCCTGTTCACCCACGACTGCGTGGCCACGCACGCCTCCAACTCAATCATCAAGTTTGCGGACGACACAACAGTGGTAGGCTTGATTACCAACAACGATGAGACGGCCTACAGGGAGGAGGTGAGGGCCCTCGGAGTGTGGTGTCAGGAAAATAACCTCACACTCAACGTCAACAAAACTAAGGAGATGATTGTGGACTTCAGGAAACAGCAGAGGGAACACCCCCCTATCCACATCGATGGAACAGTAGTGGAGAGGGTAGCAAGTTTTAAGTTCCTCGGCATACACATCACAGACAAACTGAATTGGTCCACTCACACAGACAGCATCGTGAAGAAGGCGCAGCAGCGCCTCTTCAACCTCAGGAGGCTGAAGAAATTCGGCTTGTCACCAAAAGCACTCACAAACTTCTACAGATGCACAATCGAGAGCATCCTGGCGGGCTGTATCACCGCCTGGTATGGCAACTGCACCGCCCTCAACCGTAAGGCTCTCCAGAGGGCAGTGAGGTCTGCACAACGCATCACCGGGGGCAAACTACCTGCCCTCCAGGACACCTACACCACCCGATGTCACAGGAAGGCCATAAAGATCATCAAGGACATCAACCACCCGAGCCACTGCCTGTTCACCCCGCTATCATCCAGAAGGCGAGGTCAGTACAGGTGCATCAAAGCTGGGACCGAGAGACTGAAAAACAGCTTCTATCTCAAGGCCATCAGACTGTTAAACAGCCACCACTAACACTGAGTGGCTGCTGCCAACACACTGACACTGACTCAACTCCAGCCACTTTAATAATGGGAATTGATGGGAAATGATGTAAATATATCACTAGCCACTTTAAACAATGCTACCTTATGTAAATGTTACTTACCCTACATTATTCATCTCATATGCATACGTATATACTGTACTCTATATCATCGACGGTATCCTTATGTAATACATGTATCACTAGCCACTTTATACTATACTATGTCACTTTGTTTACATACTCATCTCATTTGTACATACTGTACCCGATACCATCTACTGTATCTTGCCTATGCTGCTCTGTACCATCACTCATTCATATATCCTTATGTACATATTCTTTATCCCCTTACACTGTGTACAAGACAGTAGTTTTGGAATTGTTAGTTAGATTACTTGTTATTACTGCATTGTCGGAACTAGAAGCACAAGCATTTCGCTACACTCGCATTAACATCTGCTAACCATGTGTATGTGACAAATAAAATTTGATTTGATTTGATTTGATTTGATTTACTGTATATAGCCTCGCTACTGTATACAGCCTCTCTACTGTATACAGCCTCTCTACTGTATATAGCCTCTCTACTGTATACAGCCTCTCTACTGTATATAGCCTCGCTACTGTATATAGCCTCTACTGCATATAGCCTCGCTACTGTATATAGCCTCTCTACTCTATATAGCCTCTACTGTATACAGCCTCTCTACTGTATACAGCCTCTCTACTGTATATAGCCTCTCTACTGTATATAGCCTCTCTACTGTATATAGCCTCTCTACTGTATATAGCCTCTCTACTGTATACAGCCTCTCTACTGTATATAGCCTCGCTACTGTATACAGCCTCTCTACTGTATACAGCCTCTCTACTGTATATAGCCTCTCTACTGTATATAGCCTCTACTGTATATAGCCTCTCTACTGTATATAGCCCCTCTACTGTATACAGCCTCTCTACTGTATATAGCCCCTCTACTGTATATAGCCCCTCTACTGTATATAGCCCCTCTACTGTATATAGCCTCTCTACTGTATATAGCCTCTCTACTGTATATAGCCTCTCTACTGTATACAGCCTCTCTACTGTATATAGCCCCTCTACTGTTTATAGCCTCGCTACTGTATACAGCCTCTCTACTGTATATAGCCTCTCTGCTGTATACAGCATCACTACTGTATACAGCCTCTCTACTGTATATATCCTGTCTTTTTACTGTTGTTTTGTTTCTTTACTTACCTATTGTTCACCTAGTATCTTTTTTGCACTATTGGTTGGAGCCTGTAGGTAAGCATTTCACTGTAAGGTCTACTGTTGTATTCGGCGCATGTGACAATTCAACTTTGATTTGACATGGGGCTTCTCAGTTTGTTCTTCCTCCCTCACCTGTGGCCTCCTCCCTCACCTGTGGCCTCCTCCCTCACCTGTGGCCTCCTCCCTCACCTGTGGCCTCCTCCCTCGCCTGTGGCCTACTCAGTCACCTGCGGTCTCCTGCAACACACACACACACACACACACACACACACACACACACACACACACACACACACACACACACAGAGCTGTGTCTCTGTGTGTGTGTGTGTGTGTGCGTGTGTGCGTGTGTGCGTGTGTGTGCGTGTGTGCGTGTGTGCGTGCGTGCGTGCGTGTGTGTGTGTGATCCCTCCCTGCTCCTCTCCAATCAGTCCTACCACCACCTGTGACCCACTGAGACAGAAGCCTTGGGGTTTTAACCTCTCAGTGTGAACTTTAAACCCCATGTCTGTGTGTTTCACTGGGGAGTTTTCAGGTACCCAGATTCCTCCCCACCTCTCGGAGATAGGCCATCTGTGGGCGAGAGACAGATGACAGGCCTGGTTTCATCACCAGCTGGTACCGTACCAGAGACCATGATGAGATTATCCCCTGCATACATGCCCCCTGACCATCAGACAGCGAGAGAGGTCATCCATCTCTCCCCCCTTCTCTCTCTCTGCCCTTCTCTCTCTCTGCCCTCTCTCCCCCCTTCTCTCTCTGCCCTCTATCCCCTTCTCTCTCCCCTTCTCTCTCTCTGCCCTCTATCCCCTTCTCTCCCCCCTTCTCTCTCTCTGCCCTCTCTCCCCTTCTCTCTCTCTGCCCTCTCTCTCCCCTTCTCTCTCTCTGCCCTCTCTCTCCCCTTCTCTCTCTCTGCCCTCTCTCCTCTTCTCTCTCCCCTTCTGTCTCTCTGCCCCCTCTCTCTCTTCCCTCTCTCTTCCCTCTCTCCTGCTCAGTGAACCTTGACAGCATTTTAGAGGACATCTATGTTGAGGTGAGAGGAATATGTAAGACATGTACATATTGTATTGTAACAACAACGACACACAACAACAAGCATAACTGCCAATATCGTTGTGTTTCGAAGATTGCATTGTTTATTATGTTATATATCTGGAAAATGTAAAATCATTTAAAAATAACTGTATGTTGAAAATCATTTTTGTCGCGCTCTGCTTGTGATTCTGAATAAGCTGTATGTCCTACTGATTAACAGACAGTTAACTCTTGTCATTGAAGCACCTTCCTAAATCTTTACATACCCCTTTAATAGTACATTGATTAACAGACAGTTAACCCTTGTCATTGAAGAACCTTCCTAAATCTTTACCTACCCCTTTAAATTGCCTTCCAATTCCACCATAGATCTAAAAGCAGCACGTGAAGCTGGGAAGAGAAGGAATCAGGAAATAGCCTCTTTCTTTCTTTTAATGTTCCCTCTGTCGCTCTGACCCCTGCTGACCCCTGCTGACCCCTGCTGACCCCTGCTGACCCCTGCTGACCCCTGGTCCAGGACACAAAGCAGAGAGGGACTGAAAGGGGAGTAGAGGGAGGACGCGGGACAGTGGACTGTGAATACTGAGGTCTGGTGGAGGGGTCACTCTCTCCCCTAAGGGCCTGAACTGACATGGGAGCAAGGGACCTCCAAGAATCAAAAGGGGGGAGAGAGAAGGAGGAGAGAGAGACAAACGAGAGAAAGAGAGAGAGAGAGAGAGAGAGAGAGAGAGAGTGGAAGTTAGGACAAGTGTCTTCAGTTTTAAGGACCGAGTACTACCTTGCCTGGATCCGGGAAACTGGCCTTCGTTCCTCTCTTTCTCTCTGCCTGTGGAACGCTTGCAGCACCTTGTAAGAGTCCTGACAAATTGAGGCTGTTCTGAGGGCAAATCGAGGTGCAACTCAATAATAAGGAAGTGTTCCTAATGTTTTATCCGCTCTGTGAAGAACTCTACTTTGGAGCACTTCTCTCTCATCCACAGTGAAAAGCAGAGCTGCCTCCCTCTCATCCACGGTGAAAAGCAGAGCAGCCTCCCTCTCATCCACAGTGAACATCAGAGCTGCCTCCCTCTCATCTACAGTGAAAAGCAGAGCTGCCTCCCTCTCATCCACAGTGAAAATCAGAGCTGCCTCCCTCTCATTCACAGTGAAAATCAGAGCTGCCTCCCTCTCATCCACAGTGAAAATCAGAGCTGCCTCCCTCTCATCCACAGTGAAAATCAGAGCTGTCTCCCTCCCATCCACAGTGAAAATCAGAGCTGCCTCCCTCTCATCCACAGTGAAAATCAGAGCTGCCTCCCTCTCATCCACAGTGAAAATCAGAGCTGCCTCCCTCTCATCTACAGTGAAAATCAGAGCTGCCTCCCTCTCATCCACAGTGAAAATCAGAGCTGCCTCCCTCTCATCCACAGTGAAAATCAGAGCTGCCTCCCTCTCATCTACAGTGAAAAGCAGAGCTGCCTCTGCCTTGTTATTCCCTCAGGTAATCCCATGCTTATCAGTGCATGGTTAAACACAGTGCCGCACCACACCACACCGTGGTGTGTTCTGGTTGACTGGGGAAGCTCATCAGATCCCAAGGGCATCTTTACAGGTCTTATCTCAAATGGCACACACACACACACACACACACACACACACACACACACACACACACACACACACACACACACACACACACACACACACACACTGGATGTTGTTGACGTAGGCTGCGGTCCAATCGCATCATTTCTCCCCCTCAGCCCTTCCCCAAAGGGGGAATCCCTGTTGAAACAGGATTCAGTTTGATTGCCATCTAAAGTTGCCTTCCAATTCACAAACGTTTCCCCCTCGGTCCTCGATTTAGCTTGAGGGAGTGAGTGAACAACTTGATCAGATTAGCTACAAAAACATATTTTGAGTAATTCTAAAATGTATTGGAGTAAATAAAACAGCTAGCTAGCCAGTTGTGGGTATATGTAGCTATCTACCTGACTGGAGTGCTATGCTAGCTTGCTAGGTACATAAATAGCTTGAAGTTGGTTGTTAATTGGGTACAACTTCCAAGTTTTCCACAAGGTCATCATTCAGATCTTCATTCTCCTTTTGAAGGTACACTCGGATGTGACTCGGATGTGCCTCGGATGTGACTCGGATGTGACTCGGATGTGACTCGGATGTGCCTCGGATGTGCCTCGGATGTGACTCGGATGTGCATCGGATGTGCCTCGGATGTGACTCGGATGTGCCTCGGATGTGCCTCGGATATGCCTCGGATGTGCCTCGGATGTGCCTCGGATGTGCCTCGGATGTGACTCGGATGTGACTCGGATGAGACAATGTGAAACGTTATTCAAGGGCAGACGGAGGGCCGAGGGAAATCTACTTCGCGGTTGGACTGCAGCCTTTCTTGCCCAAAGAGCGAGGGAATATAAGGGCTGCATTCCAAACACTTAACAAACACACCCTCTCCCCTCTCTCCTCAAACGAAGTGGACACTTCTGATGACGTATCAGGACGTCTGACGAGTTGACACTTGCAGGGCAAGGGGCGAGGGAGGAAGAAATTATTTTTAAATGGATCGCCCTTACCCGGAAATTCATCACTCGTTCGTCCTGTGATGATTGTGTTTTCAGCCACCTGTAGCTTGTGGGTGCTTTATATGCACTACAGTCAATTATAATTGCATTTATATTAAATATATAATTGTTAATATACACCTGCTGTATGATAGCTAGCAAATTAATTAGCTAACTAACGTTAGCCTGTCTAGCTGGAACTTCCAAAAGTGAACCAAACAAAAACATCATTACTTTTCCGAGACGTGTTTGTGCATTACTAGCACAATTTACAATTTATTTACATTAATTTTTACTTACACTTGTACGTTGACTCCATATTGATGTTTTAAATGTTTTGGCTGACTTATCTTAGCAGATGTACAATCATCACAAATTGAATCATGGGGCGTTTCAGGCCCCGAAGTGAACATAATTGTACACTCACAAACTCCATTAACAACGAGGGCTTACGTTGCAAACTTCCCTTGCTTGGCTAATCATTTGGACCGACGACAAATATAGCCGCGGGGATTCCCCCAAGGGCATAAGGCGAGGGTAAGTGGACGAGGGCGTGTCTTTTATGACTTTGAAACGCAGCCAAGGTGTTGGTCGTAGTCCAGCTTCCTGGATAGTAGGAGGAAGGAACTGGATGCGTTCCATGGTGTGTGTGTGTCTGCCTGGTGCGTCTACTACCCAGACTGAGCTCCAGGTGTACCACTATGAATAACACAATGAGATAGAGAGGGTGTAAAGCGAGAGAGAGAGAGAGACAGAGAGAGAGACAGGGAGAGAGAGAGAGAGAGAGAGACAGAGACAGAGAGAGAGACAGAGAGAGACAGAGAGAGAGACAGAGAGAGACAGAGACAGAGAGACAGAGAGAGAGAGAGAGAGAGAGAGAGCGAGAGAGAGAGAGAGAGAGAGAGAGAGAGAGAGCAATAGAGAGACAGAGAGAGAGACAGAGAGAGAGACAGAGAGAGACAGAGAGACAGAGAGAGACAGAGAGAGAGAGAGACAGAGAGAGACAGAGAGAGAGAGAGAGAGAGAGAGAGACAGAGAGAGAGAGAGAGAGAGAGAGACAGAGAGAGAGAGAGAGAGAGAGAGACAGAGAGAGAGAGAGAGCGATAGAGAGAGAGACAGAGAGAGACAGAGAGAGATCATCAGCAACTGCTGAAAAGAATGAGTTCCTACAAATATTGAAATGTACATGGTTTTTAGAGTGAAGTACGTCGGACAAGCAAAAACAAGCAACAAACAAAGTTGTTAGACTTTTGAAAGAGAAACTATTTTTCATACAATTGTACAGTTAGCAAGCTGAATTGTTTACCAGTTGCTAAGCAGTTGCTAGGGACTGTCCTAAAAGAAGCTAGCTAGTTAAAAAAATATGCTAGTTAACAAAAAAGTAGAAAGACAAAATAAGGACAGAAGACAAAGGACATCTAAGTAAAACAGTCCTCTAAAGACACTAGAGACAACAATACAGGAAACAACGCTGTTTTGGAAAAGGTAAGCTTCTATTTCAACGTTGTAGCCAACATCACCAGCGTTGCTATGGAAACTGTTTACCCACCAGACATCAAAATGGAGAATGCTAAGAAAAGTTTCAACTTTACAGAACCATGAATCACTGTTTGCAGATCTTACCAGTTGCAAAACAAATGCAAATGTAATATTGTATACCAAATGAAGACATGTAGGGAAAAAGGTTATTTGCAACCATTTCCCTTTCTCAAAAAAGTGAGGCATCAGCCAAGGATGTCAGATCAACATTTTTGAAGAAGCTGACCAGAGCAACACATATCAAACAGTAAATTTATACAATAATGGAACTGTATTGATACAATTCAAGCCTCCAGGCTTTTGAAATTATCTTTGCTACCCTGAACTAATCCCAGAAACTGAGGAAAAACTAAGAGGGGGTTGATGGAGAAAAACAGGCCACAATGGTCTCTGTGACCCAGCAAGAAGCCCTCAATCTCCCTCTACCTACCTCACCTGCAGCAGACAGAGCCAAGGACATGCCTACAACACCAAGAACACCTGCTATGCAACGTTTCCACAACACCCTCTCTCTCGTCGAAGCAGAGGTCATAGAACTCAGAGAGGACCATCTTCAAGAGGAGGACACTGTCCAGAAACTAAAAAAAGATATGAAACAGTTCAGGGAGGAGAGCAGAGCATCTAATGCTAAATTAGAGAGCAGAATGGACAAACTGAGTCAGACAAATTATGACCCCAGAGACCATCTGAGCACAACAAGAGAGGAGCCTGAGCAGAGAGAGAGGTATATTGACCCCCTCAACCAGCAGCTAGTCATTATGTCATCTTGTTAAGAGAATTATGTTCTCAATGTTCATAAACTGAACTTCAATTAAACTACTCAGTCTGCAACCCAGAATTTGTAAGATACTGGTTGAAATGAAATCAGACAGAGGCCCAGCCTACAATAGTCAAATGTTTATTCAGAGAACGTTCTGAAGTCCACAATACAAAGACCTCCATTTTGTAGCGGCGCACAAACAGTAGATATCATACGCACATACTACCACACAAACAGTAGATATCATACGCACATACATCCACACAAACAGTAGATATCATACGCACATACATCCACACAAACAGTAGATATCATACGCACATACATCCACACAAACAGTAGATATCATACGCACATACTTCCACACAAACAGTAGATATCATACGCACATACTTCCACACAAACAGTAGATATCATACGCACATACATCCACACAAACAGTAGATATCATACGCACATACTACCACACAAACAGTAGATATCATACGCACATACTTCCACACAAACAGTAGATATCATACGCACATACATCCACACAAACAGTAGATATCATACGCACATACATCCACACAAACAGTAGATATCATACGCACATACATCCACACAAACAGTAGATATCATACGCACATACTTCCACACAAACAGTAGATATCATACGCACATACATCCACACAAACAGTAGATATCATACGCACATACATCCACACAAACAGTAGATATCATACGCACATACATCCACACAAACAGTAGATATCATACGCACATACATACACACGAACAGTAGGTATCATGCGCACATACTGTCTCCCTACCCAGCCGACAAAGATTAGGGAGACCGTGAGAGTCACTCCCTGTCCTCCCCCAAGAGTAGGGAGGCCATGAGAAGTTCTCCCTGCCCCCTCCCAAATCTCCCAGTGGCCCCTAGCCAAGGTCGGCACCGACAGTCTGTGTAAGATATTATAGAGACATATTGTTCCAATATATTGTTTTACCTTAATTCTGACTAAAACTACACACATCATTTATTATAATTTTATGATTCTAATCAATTTCATACAATTCTATGGTTTCAGGGTGGAATATTCTAATCATTCATTTAAACATATAAATTCCATTAACACCTCTGCAACTAGAGAACATGTCCACCAGCTTGGTACAACACAGGCAGAGCCTGAGACCAGCATGGCCTCCACCAAACAGCCTGATGACACTGCACCAGCCTCCCAGTCTGATCCAGCCCAGGTCAACCAACCAGACTCCCAGTCTGCACCAGCCCAGGTCAACCAACCAGCCTCCCAGTCTGCTCCAGCCCAGGTCAACCAACCAGCCTCCCAGTCTGCTCCAGCCCAGGTCAACCAACCAGCCTCCCAGTCTGCTCCAGCCCAGGTCAACCAACCAGCCTCCCAGTCTGCTCTAGCCCAGGTCAACCTATCAGCCTCCCAGTCTTCTACAACCCAGGTCAGCCAACCAGCCTCCCAGTCTGTTCCAGCCCATGTCAGCCAACCAGCCTCCCAGTCTGCTCTAGCCCAGGTCAACCTACCAGCCTCCCAGTCTGCTCTAGCCCAGGTCAACCTACCAGCCTCCCAGTCTGTTCCAGCCCAGGTCAACCAACCAGCCTCCCAGTCTGCTCCAGCCCAGGTCAACCAACCAGCCTCCCAGTCTGCTCTAGCCCAGGTCAACCTACCAGCCTCCCAGTCTTCTTCAACCCAGGTCAACCAACCAGCCTCCCAGTCTGCTCCAGCCCAGGTCAACCAACCAGCCTCCCAGTCTGCTCTAGCCCAGGTCAACCTATCAGCCTCCCAGTCTTCTACAACCCAGGTCAGCCAACCAGCCTCCCAGTCTGTTCCAGCCCATGTCAGCCAACCAGCCTCCCAGTCTGCTCTAGCCCAGGTCAACCTACCAGCCTCCCAGTCTGCTCTAGCCCAGGTCAACCTACCAGCCTCCCAGTCTGTTCCAGCCCAGGTCAACCAACCAGCCTCCCAGTCTGCTCCAGCCCAGGTCAACCAACCAGCCTCCCAGTCTGCTCTAGCCCAGGTCAACCTACCAGCCTCCCAGTCTTCTACAACCCAGGTCAGCCAACCAGCCTCCCAGTCTGTTCCAGCCCATGTCAGCCAACCAGCCTCCCAGTCTGCTCTAGCCCATGTCAACCTACCAGCCTCCCAGTCTGCTCTAGCCCAGGTCAACCTACCAGCCTCCCAGTCTGTTCCAGCCCATGTCAGCCAACCAGCCTCCCAGTCTGTTCCAGCCCATGTCAGCCAACCAGCCTCCCAGTCTGTTCCAGCCCAGGTCAGCCAACCAGCCTCCTAGTCTGTTCCAGCCCATGTCAGCCAACCAGCCTCCCCGTCTGTTCCAGCCCATGTCAGCCAACCAGCCTCCCAGTCTGTTCCAGCCCATGTCAGCCAACCAGCCTCCCAGTCTGTTCCAGCCCATGTCAGCCAACCAGCCTCCCAGTCTGTTCCAGCCCGTGTCAGCCAACCAGCCTCCCATTACAAACTGTAGTTTAAAGTGAGTTTTATTTTGATTTCATGTAATGGACATACACAAAATAGTCCAAATTGGTGAAGTGAAATGAAAAAAAGTATTGATCTGTCACATGATCTCAGTATATATCACCTGTTCTGAAAGGCTCCAGAATCTGCAACACCACTAAGCAAGGGGCATCACCAAGCAAGCGGCACCATGAAGACCAAGGAGCTCTCCAAACAGGTCAGGGGCAAATTTGTGGAGAAGTACAGGTCAGGGTTATATAACTATAATATAAAAAAATTGAAAGAATGTGGCACCACAACAAACCTATCAAGAGAGGGCCACCCACCAAAACTCACGGACCAGGCAAGGACAGCATTAATCAGAGAAGCAACAAGGAGACCAAAGATAACCCTGAAGGAGCTGCAAAGCTCCATGGCAGAGATTTGAGTGTCTGTCCATAGGACCACTCAAAGCCGTACACTCCACAGAGCTGGGCTTTACGGAAGAATGGCCAGAAAAAAAGCCATTGCTTAAAGAAAAAAATAAGCAAACAATTTTGGTGTTCACCAAAATGGCATGTGGGAGACTCCCCAAACATAGAATAAGGTACTCTGGTCAGATGTCACTAAAATTGAGCTTTTTGGCCATCAAGGAAAACGCTATGTCTGGCGCAAACCCAACAACTCTCATCACCCCAAGAGCACCCACCCCACAGTGAAGCATGGTGTGGCAGCATCATACTGTGGAGATGTTTTTCATCGGCAGGGACTGGGAAACTGGTCAGAAATGAAGGAATGATGGATGGTGCTAAATACAGGGAAATTCGTGAGAGAAACCTGTTTCAGTCTTCCAGAGGTTTGAGACTGGGACGGAGGTTCACCTTCCAGCAGGACAATGACCCTAAGCATACTGCTAAAGCAACACTCAGGTGATTTAAGGGGAAACATGTAAAGGTCTTGGAATGGCCTAGTCAAAGCCCAGACCTCAATCCAATTGAGAATCTGTGGCATGACTAAAGATAGCTGTACACCAGTAAGGGGAACATTTAAATGTCTTGGAATTACCTAGTCAAATCCCAGACCTCAATCCAATTGAGAATCTGTGGTATGACTTAATGATTGCTGTACACCAGCGGAACCCATCACACTTGAAGGAGCTGGAGGCTATATACAGGGTATTTCGGTACAGAGTTAATGTGGAGGCTATATACAGGGTATTTCGGTACAGAGTTAATGTGGAGGCTATATTCAGAGTATTACGGTACAGAGTTAATGTGGAGGCTATATTCAGGGTATTACGGTACAGAGTTAATGTGGAGGCTATATTCAGGGTATTGCGGTACAGAGTTAATGTGGAGGCTATATTCAGAGTATTACGGTACAGAGTTAATGTGGAGGCTATATTCAGAGTATTATGGTACAGAGTTAATGTGGAGGCTATATTCAGGGTATTACGGTACACAGTTAATGTGGAGGTCTGGGTAGCCATTTGATTAGCTGTTCAGGAGTCTTATGGCTTGGGGGTAGAAGCTGTTTAGAAGCCTCTTGGACCTAGACTTGGCGCTCCAGTACCGCTTGCCATGCGGTAGCAGAGAGAACAGTCTATGACTAGAGTGGCTGGGGTCTTTGACTATTTTTAGGGCCTTCCTCTGACACCGCCTGGTACAGAGGTCCTGGATGGCAGGAAGCTTGCCCCCAGTGATGTACTGGGCCGTACGCACTACCCTCTGTAGTGCCTAGAGGTCAGAAGCCGAAAAGTTGCCATACCAAGCAGTGATGCAACCCATCAAGATGCTCTCGATGTTGCAGCTGTAAAACATTTTGAGGATCTGAGGACCCATACCAAATCTTTTCAGTGTCCTGAGGGGGAATAGGTTTGGTCATGCCCTCTTCACGACTGTCTTGGTGTATTGGACCATGTTAGTTTGTTGTTGATGTGGATGCCAAGGAACTTGAAGCTCTGAACCTGCTCCACTACAGCCCCGTCAATGAGAATGGGGGCGTGCTCGGTCTTCTTCTTCCTGTAGTCCACAATCATCTGTCTTGATCACGTTGAGGGAGAGGTTGTTGTCCTTGCACCACATTGTCAGGTCTCTGACCTCCTCCCTATAGGCTGTCTCATCATTATCGGTGTTCAGGCCTACCACTGTTGCGTCATCAGCAAACTTAATGATGGTGTTAGAGTCGTCCCTGGCCGTGCAGTCATGAGTGAACAGGGAGGACAGGAGGGGACTGAGCAGGACCACTGAGGGGTCATAATATGAGCTATTATTATCGGTGTTCCTTTTGTCCAGGTGGGAAAGGGCAGTGTGGAGTGCAATAGAGATTGCATCATCTGTGGATCTGTTGGTGCGGTATGCAAATCTGTTTCCTTCTTCAGCGAATCACAAGGATCGGGGCCTTTGTCGGGTGTCAACAGTATATCCCTCGCGTCCGACTCATTGAAGAAAAACTCTTCGTCCGGTTTGTGGTGAGCAATCCCAGTTCTGATGTTTAGAAGAGTTTTTTGGTCGGAGATGGCAACATTATGTAGAAAACAAGTTACGAACAACTCTAAAAAACTAACAAAATAGCATGATTGGTTGAGGGCCGATAAGACAGTAGTGTACGACATGTAAACATTTTTAAAGTTATTATTTATAGTGTCATTGATTAAAGTGACTAGTGATCCATTTATTAAAGTGTCCAGAGGTTGGGTCTCAGTGTTGGCAGCAGCCTCACTGAGTTAGTGATGGCTATATAACAGTCTGATGGCCTGTTTTTCAATCTCTCGGTCCCAGCTTTGATGCACCTGTACTTCTGGGTGATAATTTCACCGGATGTTGGCAAGATGGGACGCTAGTGTCCCAATGATCCGCAAGAAGTTAAGAAGGAAAGAAATTCCACAAATGAACTTTTTAAAAAGGCACACCTGTTAATTGAATTGCATTCCTAGGTGTTGAGTAGGTGTTGAGTAGGTGGTGAGAAGGTGTTGTAACACGTTTGACCAGTATACTGTAATTAAAAGGGGCAATCAGCGATTGATTTTGGGACTTTTCAATATACACATTGAGTGTACAAAACATTAGGAACACTTAGGACCACAATTAGTGTTAAAAGTGCCTTGCTCAAGGGCACATAGACAGGTCTTTCAACTAGTCGGCTCGGGGAATAACCTTTCGGATACTGGCCCAATGCTCTCAACCGCTCATGACATAGACGGAGCAGGTAAATCCAGGTGAAAGCTATGATCCCTTATTGATGTCACTTGTTAAATCCACTTCATTCAGTGTCAATGAGGAGGAGGAGCCAGGTTAAAGAAGAATATTTAAGCCTTGAGACAATTGAGACATGGGTTGTGTATGTGTCATTCAGAGGGTGAATGGGCAATACAAAATATTTAAGTACCTTTGAATGGGGAACGGTAGTAGGTGCCAGGTGCACCGGTTTGTATCAAGAACTGCAACGCTGCTGTGTTTTTCACACTCAACAGTTTCCTGTGTGTATCAAGAATGGTCCACCACCCAAAGGACATCCAGCCAACTTGACACAACTGTGGGAAGCATTGGAGTTGACATGGGCCAGCATTCCTGTGGAATGCTTTAGACACCTTGTAGAGTCCATGCCCTGACGATTGAGGCTGTTCATATCTATAGTTAAGTTATAAATATCACATGGGTTTATCAAGACAGGGATGACAATCAGTGACTGATTATACCATATCACAACTGTAATCTAGTGGTCATCATTAATTAATAATGTATCAAACAGAAGTCAACATGGCCTATATAATGGTCATTAGTAATATATTATTTATGTCACATACACTGATTGAGTTTCTAAAGTTATAAACTTTTTCAATATTCACAAAACAATCGTTCTAATTTCAATTTGAAGTGTTTAATTGTGCTTTTAATTGGATGGTTGCTGGAGCTGAGTGGTTTCCTACTTGAAATTAGTTTCTACGTGCTCCTTCATTACCTTTCAAACCACATTACAACTCTCATCAGCCACAGCGCCACTAGGGTCCTCCTCTCCTCTTAAACAATGCAGTTATTCTTCGTCTTAAGAAGTAATGACCAAACTTTTTAATCAAAACTGCTTTTAAGTGTTTTGTTTATTCACATGGTTCATTCAGCGGCTTTTTCTCGAATGGTGATACTGCTGTAGGTTACAGATGAATTTATTCTGATCTGAACGGTGAGACCATGTCATTATGCAGAATGATACGGACACCGTACAGTATCTGAATGAGGAGACCATGTCATTATGCAGAATGATACGGACACCGTACAGTATCTGAATGAGGAGACCATGTCATTATGCAGAATGATACGGACACCGTACAGTATCTGAATGAGGAGACCATGTCATTATGCAGAATGATACGGACACCGTACAGTATCTGAATGAGGAGACCATGTCATTATGCAGAATGATACGGACACCGTACAGTATCTGAATGAGGAGACCATGTCATTATGCAGAATGATACGGACACCGTACAGTATCTGAATGAGGAGACCATGTCATTATGCAGAATGATACGGACACCGTACAGTATCTGAATGAGGAGACCATGTCATTATGCAGAATGATACGGACACCGTACAGTATCTGAATGAGGAGACCATGTCATTATGCAGAATGATACGGACACCGTACAGTATCTGAATGAGGAGACCATGTCATTATGCAGAATGATACGGCCACCGTACAGTATCTGAATGAGGAGACCATGTCATTATGCAGAATGATACGGACACCGTACAGTATCTGAATGGGGAGACCATGTCATTATGCAGAATGATACGGACACCGTACAGTATCTGAATGAGGAGACCATGTCATAAATGCAGAATGATACAGCCACCGTACAGTATCTGAATGAGGAGACCATGTCATTATGCAGAATGATACGGACACCGTACAGTATCTGAATGAGGAGACCATATCATAAATGCAGAATGATACAGCCACCGTACAGTATCTGAATGAGGAGACCATGTCATTATGCAGAATGATACGGACACCGTACAGTATCTGAATGAGGAGACCATGTCATTATGCAGAATGATACGGACACCGTACAGTATCTGAATGAGGAGACCATGTCATTATGCAGAATGATACGGACACCGTACAGTATCTGAATGAGGAGACCATGTCATTATGCAGAATGATACAGCCACCGTACAGTATCTGAATGAGGAGACCATGTCATTATGCAGAATGATACGGACACCGTACAGTATCTGAATGAGGAGACCATATCATAAATGCAGAATGATACAGCCACCGTACAGTATCTGAATGAGGAGACCATGTCATTATGCAGAATGATACGGACACCGTACAGTATCTGAATGAGGAGACCATGTCATTATGCAGAATGATACGGACACCGTACAGTATCTGAATGAGGAGACCATGTCATTATGCAGAATGATACGGACACCGTACAGTATCTGAATGAGGAGACCATGTCATTATGCAGAATGATACAGCCACCGTACAGTATCTGAATGAGGAGACCATGTCATTATGCAGAATGATACGGACACCGTACAGTATCTGAATGAGGAGACCATGTCATTATGCAGAATGATACGGACACCGTACAGTATCTGAATGAGGAGACCATGTCATTATGCAGAATGATACGGACACCGTACAGTATCTGAATGAGGAGACCATGTCATTATGCAGAATGATACGGACACCGTACAGTATCTGAATGAGGAGACCATGTCATTATGCAGAATGATACGGACACCGTACAGTATCTAAATGAGGAGACCATGTCATTATGCAGAATGATACGGCCACCGTACAGTATCTGAATGAGGAGACCATGTCATTATGCAGAATGATACGGACACCGTACAGTATCTGAATGGGGAGACCATGTCATTATGCAGAATGATACGGACACCGTACAGTATCTGAATGAGGAGACCATGTCATAAATGCAGAATGATACAGCCACCGTACAGTATCTGAATGAGGAGACCATGTCATTATGCAGAATGATACGGACACCGTACAGTATCTGAATGAGGAGACCATATCATAAATGCAGAATGATACAGCCACCGTACAGTATCTGAATGAGGAGACCATGTCATTATGCAGAATGATACGGACACCGTACAGTATCTGAATGAGGAGACCATGTCATTATGCAGAATGATACGGACACCGTACAGTATCTGAATGAGGAGACCATGTCATTATGCAGAATGATACGGACACCGTACAGTATCTGAATGAGGAGACCATGTCATTATGCAGAATGATACAGCCACCGTACAGTATCTGAATGAGGAGACCATGTCATTATGCAGAATGATACGGACACCGTACAGTATCTGAATGAGGAGACCATATCATAAATGCAGAATGATACAGCCACCGTACAGTATCTGAATGAGGAGACCATGTCATTATGCAGAATGATACGGACACCGTACAGTATCTGAATGAGGAGACCATGTCATTATGCAGAATGATACGGACACCGTACAGTATCTGAATGAGGAGACCATGTCATTATGCAGAATGATACGGACACCGTACAGTATCTGAATGAGGAGACCATGTCATTATGCAGAATGATACAGCCACCGTACAGTATCTGAATGAGGAGACCATGTCATTATGCAGAATGATACGGACACCGTACAGTATCTGAATGAGGAGACCATGTCATTATGCAGAATGATACGGACACCGTACAGTATCTGAATGAGGAGACCATGTCATTATGCAGAATGATACGGACACCGTACAGTATCTGAATGAGGAGACCATGTCATTATGCAGAATGATACGGACACCGTACAGTATCTGAATGAGGAGACCATGTCATTATGCAGAATGATACGGACACCGTACAGTATCTGAATGAGGAGACCATGTCATTATGCAGAATGATACGGACACCGTACAGTATCTGAATGAGGAGACCATGTCATTATGCAGAATGATACGGACACCGTACAGTATCTGAATGAGGAGACCATGTCATTATGCAGAATGATACGGACACCGTACAGTATCTGAATGAGGAGACCATGTCATTATGCAGAATGATACGGACACCGTACAGTATCTGAATGAGGAGACCATGTCATTATGCAGAATGATACGGACACCGTACAGTATCTGAATGAGGAGACCATGTCATTATGCAGAATGATACGGACACCGTACAGTATCTGAATGAGGAGACCATGTCATTATGCAGAATGATACGGACACCGTACAGTATCTGAATGAGGAGACCATGTCATTATGCAGAATGATACGGACACCGTACAGTATCTGAATGAGGAGACCATGTCATTATGCAGAATGATACGGACACCGTACAGTATCTGAATGAGGAGACCATGTCATTATGCAGAATGATACGGACACCGTACAGTATCTGAATGAGGAGACCATGTCATTATGCAGAATGATACGGACACCGTACAGTATCTGAATGAGGAGACCATGTCATTATGCAGAATGATACGGACACCGTACAGTATCTGAATGAGGAGACCATGTCATTATGCAGAATGATACGGCCACCGTACAGTATCTGAATGAGGAGACCATGTCATTATGCAGAATGATACGGACACCGTACAGTATCTGAATGGGGAGACCATGTCATTATGCAGAATGATACGGACACCGTACAGTATCTGAATGAGGAGACCATGTCATAAATGCAGAATGATACAGCCACCGTACAGTATCTGAATGAGGAGACCATGTCATTATGCAGAATGATACGGACACCGTACAGTATCTGAATGAGGAGACCATATCATAAATGCAGAATGATACAGCCACCGTACAGTATCTGAATGAGGAGACCATGTCATTATGCAGAATGATACGGACACCGTACAGTATCTGAATGAGGAGACCATGTCATTATGCAGAATGATACGGACACCGTACAGTATCTGAATGAGGAGACCATGTCATTATGCAGAATGATACGGACACCGTACAGTATCTGAATGAGGAGACCATGTCATTATGCAGAATGATACAGCCACCGTACAGTATCTGAATGAGGAGACCATGTCATTATGCAGAATGATACGGACACCGTACAGTATCTGAATGAGGAGACCATATCATAAATGCAGAATGATACAGCCACCGTACAGTATCTGAATGAGGAGACCATGTCATTATGCAGAATGATACGGACACCGTACAGTATCTGAATGAGGAGACCATGTCATTATGCAGAATGATACGGACACCGTACAGTATCTGAATGAGGAGACCATGTCATTATGCAGAATGATACGGACACCGTACAGTATCTGAATGAGGAGACCATGTCATTATGCAGAATGATACAGCCACCGTACAGTATCTGAATGAGGAGACCATGTCATTATGCAGAATGATACGGACACCGTACAGTATCTGAATGAGGAGACCATGTCATTATGCAGAATGATACGGACACCGTACAGTATCTGAATGAGGAGACCATGTCATTATGCAGAATGATACGGACACCGTACAGTATCTGAATGAGGAGACCATGTCATTATGCAGAATGATACGGACACCGTACAGTATCTGAATGAGGAGACCATGTCATTATGCAGAATGATACGGACACCGTACAGTATCTGAATGAGGAGACCATGTCATTATGCAGAATGATACGGCCACCGTACAGTATCTGAATGAGGAGACCATGTCATTATGCAGAATGATACGGACACCGTACAGTATCTGAATGGGGAGACCATGTCATTATGCAGAATGATACGGACACCGTACAGTATCTGAATGAGGAGACCATGTCATAAATGCAGAATGATACAGCCACCGTACAGTATCTGAATGAGGAGACCATGTCATTATGCAGAATGATACGGACACCGTACAGTATCTGAATGAGGAGACCATATCATAAATGCAGAATGATACAGCCACCGTACAGTATCTGAATGAGGAGACCATGTCATTATGCAGAATGATACGGACACCGTACAGTATCTGAATGAGGAGACCATGTCATTATGCAGAATGATACGGACACCGTACAGTATCTGAATGAGGAGACCATGTCATTATGCAGAATGATACGGACACCGTACAGTATCTGAATGAGGAGACCATGTCATTATGCAGAATGATACAGCCACCGTACAGTATCTGAATGAGGAGACCATGTCATTATGCAGAATGATACGGACACCGTACAGTATCTGAATGAGGAGACCATATCATAAATGCAGAATGATACAGCCACCGTACAGTATCTGAATGAGGAGACCATGTCATTATGCAGAATGATACGGACACCGTACAGTATCTGAATGAGGAGACCATGTCATTATGCAGAATGATACGGACACCGTACAGTATCTGAATGAGGAGACCATGTCATTATGCAGAATGATACGGACACCGTACAGTATCTGAATGAGGAGACCATGTCATTATGCAGAATGATACAGCCACCGTACAGTATCTGAATGAGGAGACCATGTCATTATGCAGAATGATACGGACACCGTACAGTATCTGAATGAGGAGACCATGTCATTATGCAGAATGATACGGACACCGTACAGTATCTGAATGAGGAGACCATGTCATTATGCAGAATGATACGGACACCGTACAGTATCTGAATGAGGAGACCATGTCATTATGCAGAATGATACGGACACCGTACAGTATCTGAATGAGGAGACCATGTCATTATGCAGAATGATACGGACACCGTACAGTATCTGAATGAGGAGACCATGTCATTATGCAGAATGATACGGACACCGTACAGTATCTGAATGAGGAGACCATGTCATTATGCAGAATGATACGGACACCGTACAGTATCTGAATGAGGAGACCATGTCATTATGCAGAATGATACGGACACCGTACAGTATCTGAATGAGGAGACCATGTCATTATGCAGAATGATACGGACACCGTACAGTATCTGAATGAGGAGACCATGTCATTATGCAGAATGATACGGACACCGTACAGTATCTGAATGAGGAGACCATGTCATTATGCAGAATGATACGGACACCGTACAGTATCTGAATGAGGAGACCATGTCATTATGCAGAATGATACGGACACCGTACAGTATCTGAATGAGGAGACCATGTCATTATGCAGAATGATACGGACACCGTACAGTATCTGAATGAGGAGACCATGTCATTATGCAGAATGATACGGACACCGTACAGTATCTGAATGAGGAGACCATGTCATTATGCAGAATGATACGGACACCGTACAGTATCTGAATGAGGAGACCATGTCATTATGCAGAATGATAGGGGAGGGGAGGGGAGAAGAGGAGAGGAGGGGATGAGAGTAGAGTAGAGTTTAGTAGGGGAGGAGAGTGGAGTGGAGGGGAGGGGAGGGGAGGGGAGGGGAGGGGAGGGGAGAAGAGGAGAGGAGAGGAGGGGATGAGAGTAGAGTAGAGTTTAGTAGGGGAGGAGAGTGGAGTGGAGTGGAGGGGAGGGGAGGGGAGGGGAGGGGAGGGGAGAAGAGGAGAGGAGGGGATGAGAGTAGAGTAGAGTTTAGTAGGGGAGGGGAGGGGAGGGGAGGGGAGGGGATGGGAGGGGAGGGGAGAAGAGGAGAGGAGGGGATGAGAGTAGAGTAGAGTTTAGTAGGGGAGGAGAGTGGAGGGGAGGGGAGGGGAGGGGAGGGGAGGGGAGGGGAGGGGAGGGGAGAAGAGGAGAGGAGAGGAGGGGATGAGAGTAGAGTAGAGTTTAGTAGGGGAGGAGAGTGGAGTGGGGAGGTTACTAGAGTGGAGAGGATAGGAGTGGAGTGGAGTAGATTGGAGTGGATGAGAGTAGAGTGTAGTAGGGGAGAAGAGTGGAGAGGGGAGGTTAGTAGAGTGGAGAGGATAGGAGTGGAGTGGAGTAGGGGAGAAGAGTGGAGAGGGGAGGTTAGTAGATTGCAGTGGACTGGAGAGGAGACGAGAAGAAAGGAAAAGGAGAAGAGGGGTAGAGGGGGTAGAGTATAGTGGAGTGGAGGGTGTAGAGTACAGTATAGTGGGGGGGGGGGTATACTAGAGTACAGTGGAGGGGTAGAGTAGAGTATCGTGGAGGGGGTAGAGTAGAGTATAGTGGAGGGGGTAGAGTAGAGTATAGTAGAGGGGGTAGAGTAGAGTATAGTAGAGGGGGTAGAGCAGAGTATAGTGGAGGGTGTAGAGTACAGTATAGTGGGGGGGTATACTAGAGTACAGTGGAGGGGTAGAGTAGAGTATCGTGGAGGGGGTAGAGTAGAGTGTAGTGGAGGGGGTATTGTAGAGTGGAGGGGGGTAGAGTCGAGTGGAGGGGGTAGAGTAGAGTGGAGGGGGGTAGAGTCGAGTGGAGGGGGTAGAGTAGAGTGGAAATTGGTAGAGTAGAGTGGATGGGAGTGAAATGGAGTACAGTTGAGTGGTGGCTCGATGCCAGACACACATCTACCAGCATGCCGCAGCTGCTGCTGAGAGGACCATATGATGGGTTCTGCGCCATACAGTTTCCTCTATCAGAATGTGGGAGAGAGAGAGAGACATAAAGAGACCACAGCTGGTGGCTGTGTTTCCATTCTTTGGCTCCCAGGCCAACATCGCAGCACACCAACTGGTCAATGCACTGAGAGAGAGACAGCAGCTCTAACAGCCAAGACCCACCAGCTCAGCTCCAGCCTGCATCTCTGGGCTCCAGGACAGCCTGCCTGCCGCCTGGCTGGAGTCCTAAGAGACACCCGCTCAGCTGAGACAAGAACAGCCCCAGAGGAAAGGGGGCAGTGTAATGAAAGTAGCCATTCCATGACCTCAAAACGACAAACAGGCAGACCACTAAAGAAATCCTCTTCTCTCATACGTAAGACATATAAATAACTCTAATTCCTGTATAGTTAAAATACTCATGAAAGGGAAGGCAAATAAAAGTTAAATAAAATTAAATTAAACATCTGTACCATTACGTTTCTCCCAAATTTCAATATTGGAGCAGGACCTCTAAGTGGTTCTGTAAGTGGTTTTCTATCAGCGTCCCTGGGGAACATTTCATCCTTTTGATAATCCCTCCATTCCAGCATGATCTGATGCATAATGCCTGAGGATATATCAGCACTTCACGACATGGACTAATGTAATGGACTAATGTAATGGACTAATGTAATGGACTAATGTAATGTACTAATGTAATGGACTAATGTAATGGACTAATGTAATGGACTAATGTAATGGACTAATGTAATGGACTAATGTAATGGACTAATGTAATAGACTAATGTAATGGAACTAATGTAATGGACTAATGTAATGGAACTAATGTAATGGAACTAATGTAATGGAACTAATGTAATAGACTAATGTAATGAAACTAATGTAATGGAACTAATGTAATGGAACTAATGTAATGGACTAATGTAATGGAACTAATGTAATGGAACTAATGTAATGGACTAATGTAATGGACTAATGTAATGGAACTAATGTAATGGAACTAATGTAATAGACTAATGTAATGGACTAATGTAATGGACTAATGTAATGGAACTAATGTAATGGAACTAATGTAATGGAACTAATGTAATAGACTAATGTAATGGAACTAATGTAATGTACTAATGTAATGGAACTAATGTAATGGACTAATGTAATGGACTAATGTAATGGACTAATGTAATGGAACTAATGTAATGGAACTAATGTAATGGAACTAATGTAATGGAACTAATGTAATAGACTAATGTAATGGAACTAATGTAATGTACTAATGTATTGGAACTAATGTAATGGACTAATGTAATGGACTAATGTAATGGAACTAATGTAATGGAACTAATGTAATGGACTAATGTAATGGAACTAATGTAATGGAACTAATGTAATGGAACTAATGTAATAGACTAATGTAATGGAACTAATGTAATGGACTAATGTAATGGAACTAATGTAATGGAACTAATGTAATGGAACTAATGTAATGGACTAATGTAATGGAACTAATGTAATGGAACTAATGTAATGGAACTAATGTAATGGAACTAATGTAATGGACTAAAGTAATGGACTAATGTAATGGAACTAATGTAATGGAACTAATGTAATGGACTAAAGTAATGGACTAATGTAATGGAACTAATGTAATGGAACTAATGTAATGGACTAAAGTAATGGACTAATGTAATGGACTAATGTAATGGAACTAATGTAATGGAACTAATGTAATAGACTAATGTAATAGACTAATGTAATAAACTCTGATTGCTAATGGACCCAGGTCTGAAATACAAGTCAATCAACAAGATGGAAAAGACAATACCGTTTTTTCATATCAAGAAATACATATATTTTTTAGACAAAATAGACTAACAAATGTGTCCATCTTCCTACTAATTTCTAACTTCATTATAACACCCTGAAGCTTTAGATCTGCAGTAATGAAAGTAGAGCCATGAGAGGAGAGATTAACACAGCAAACACATCACTAGCTGATCAGACAGCCTGGATTCAATGTGAGCCGTGTTGTATTGCAGGTCAACAATGCAGCTTTTAATTCAAATGTACCTGGTGTTCACAAAGATTCATGGTAAACGCTGATCAACAGTAAATACATTGAAAATGGTGAAATCGTGAACCGCGTTATAACCTGGTTTACTATGAATCTGGACGCAGTTCTTAGGGGGCGGTGAACAAACCTGCCCTTCTGCCGACAAATGTTCCCGGGCGCCAATGATGTGGGTGTTGATTAAGACAGCCCTCCTCGCCTCTCTGATTCAGAGGTTGGGTTCGTTATGGAAGAAACATTTTGGTTGAATGCAAAATTATCAACTAATCTACATTCTTTATGTCACGCCCTGCCCTGACTGTAGAGATCTTTTTATTCTCTATGTTTGTTTGGTCAGGGTGTGGTCAGGGTGTGACTCGGGTGGGAAAGTCTAGGCTTTCTGGGTCTTTGTTTTTGGCCGGGTATGATTCTCAATCAGGGACACCTGTCTATCGTTGTCTCTGATTGGGAATCACACTTAGGACGCCTTTTTTCCTTTTCTCATTTGTGGGTTGTTGTCTTCGTTTATAGCATTAAACGAAGCTGCACGTTTCACGAGCTTCACGTTCGTTTTTGTTGTTTATTGTTTTGTTGGCGACATTCAGAGAGGAGAGGAGATAAAATGATCAACTAGTCCATGTTCAGTATTCAGAGAGGATTTGAGATAAAATGATCAACTAGTCCATATTCAGTATTCAGAGAGGAGTGGAGATAAAATGATCAACTAGTCCATATTCAGTATTCAGAGAGGAGTGGACAGTGTTCCCAAACTAGTTTTTTATCACGACCTCACCATTTAAAAAAAGTGATGTAATCAACGTCCAATGTTCACCTTTTAAAAATGTGGGCCTGTGCCAGTCTATTACAAATCAGCCTGACAGTACTTTGACTGTCTTTCAATCTGAAAGAAGAATGGTTTGAAGTGACTGAAATGCATCAGAAAGGTATTGGGAAGTTCAGAACATCATACTTTTGTCACGCCCTGACCTGAGATATCTCTGTTTTCTTTATATTTTGGTTAGGTCAGGGTGTGACTTAGGTGGGTACGCTAGTTTTGTATTGTCTAGGGGTTTTCTATGTCTAGGGTTTTTGTATGTCTAGGGGTTTTTCTAATTCTATGTTGGTCTGATATGGTTCCCAATCAGAGACAGCTGTTTATCGTTGTCTCTGATTGGGGATCATATTTAGGCATTTATTGTAGCTGTGGATTATAATGATGCAAAACTGACTACGACTCCATTTTGCTCCTCCCTTCCTATAGGCAGAAACTCAAACAGGATGTACCCGTGCTATGGACAATCCACACTTCAAGATTGTTTCGATCACGCGGATTGGGACATGTTCCGAGTAGCCTCGGAGAATAATATTGACGTAAACGCTGATTCGGTGAGTGAGTTTATCAGGAAGTGTATTGGAGATGTTGTACCCACTGTGACTATTAAAACGTACCCTAACCAGAAACCATGGATAGATGGAGGCATTCACGCAAAACTGAAAGCAAACAGCATAGTTATTCCCTTTGCAAGGCAATCAAACAAGCAAAATGTCAGTAGAGAGACAAAGTGGAGTCGCAAATCAAAACTCAGACATGAGACGCATGTGGCAGGATCACGGACTGCAAAGGAAAACCAGCCAGATCATGGACACTGACGTCTTGCTTCCAGACAAACTAAACATCTTCTTTGCATTGAGGATAATACAGTTCCAACGTGGCCGCTACTGTGGGCTCTCTTTCTCCGTGGCTGACGTGAGTAAGACATTTAAACCTATTAAAGCTCGCAAGACTACCGGCTCAGGAGGCATCCATAGCTGCGTCCTCAGAGCATGTGCAGACCAGCTGGCTGGTGTATTAAATCAATCCCTATCCCAGTCTGCTGTTCTCACATGCTTCAAGATGGCCACCATTGTTCCTTCATCATGAAGTGCTTTGAGAGGCTATTTAGGATCATATAACCTCTACCTTACCTGCCACCCTAGACCCACTTCAATTTGCTTACGGCCATACTAGGTCCACAAATGATACAATCGCCATCACACCGCATACTGCCCTATCCCGAGGCTCCCGAGAGGCGCAGTGGTCTAAGGCACTGCATCTCAGTGCAAGAGACATCAGTATACTCCCTGGATTCGATTCCATACTGTGTCACATCCAGCTCTGATTGGCAGTCCCATAGGGTGGCGCACAATCGTGCAAGCGTTGTCTGGGTTTGGCTGGGATAGGCCGTCGTTGTAAATAAGAATTTGTTCTTAACTGACTTGCCTAGTTAAATAAAAGTTAAATACATTTAAAAAATTAAAACATCTGTACAAAAGAAACACCTATGCAGTCGTGGGTGAACAGTGAGTACAGTAGAGGGCTCAGAACGCACCCTTGTGGGGCCCCAGTGTTGAGGATCAGCGGGGTGGAGACATTGTTACCTACCCTCACCACCTGGGGGCGGCCCGTCAGGAAGTCTAGTACCCAGTTGCACAGGGTGGGGTCGAGACCTAGGGTGGGACAATGGTGGCCCTCTTGAAGCATGTGGGAACAGCAGACTGGGATAAGGATTGATTGAATATGTCCGTAAACACACCAGCCAGCTGGTCTGCGCATGCTCTGAGGACGTGGCTGGGGATGCCATCTGGGCCTACAGCCTTGCGAGGGTTAACACGTTTAAATGTTTTACTCACGTTGGCTGCAGTGAAGGAGAGTCCGCATGTTTTGGTTGCGGGCCATGTCAGTGGCACTGTATTGTCCTCAAAGCGGGCAAAAAAGTTATTTAGTCTGCCTGGGAGCAAGACATCCTGGTCCGTGACGGGGCTGGTTTTCTTTTTGTAATCCGTGATTGACTGTAGACCCTGCCACATACCTCTTGTGTCTGAGCCGTTGAATTGCGACTCTACTTTGTCTCTATACTGACGCTTAGCTTGTTTGATTGCCTTGTGGAGGGAATAGGTACACTGTTTGTATTCGGTCATGTTTCCGGTCACCTTGCCGTGGTTAAAAGCAGTGGTTCGTGCTTTCAGTTTCACGCGAATGCTGCCCTCAGTCCGCGGTTTCTGGTTTGGGAATGTTTTTATCGTTGCAATGGGAACGACATCTTAAATGCACTTTCTAATGAACTCGCTCACCGAATCAGCATAATGTTGTTGTTGGACGCAGTGCGGAACATATCCCAGTACACGTGATGGAAGCAGTCTTGGAGCGTGGAATCAGATTGGTCGTGTCACGAACCGGCTCAAAGCCCGTAAAAAAAGGGAGACAACGTGGAGATAAGGCGTAACAAAATATATATTTATTAACTAAAGCAACTAAGGAAAATATACAATGGTGTGTGTAATCAGTAATCAGTAGTGTAAGTGAGTGTTTTGCATGCATGAATGTGATAATGCAGGGTGTTGAAAGGTGCCAAAGCAAACAAACAAAAGGCCACCAAGAACCACAACACAATCTACAAAGGTGTCTGCACGGAGAGAGTCTCTTCCATGAATGTGGAAGAGGTCTATTTATCCTGGGACACACCTGGCCCAGGTGTTTCCCATGTAGCTGACGACCCTCCCAACTCCGCCCACCAGCATCCTAATAAGGAAACAAGAACAAAGAGAGAATACGGCAGACAGAGTAGGAGGGTCGTCACAGTCGGACCAGCGTTGAACAGACCTGAGCGCGGGAGCTTTCTTGTTTTAGCTTCTGTCTGTAGGCAGGGAGCAACCAAATGGAGTCGTGGTCAGCTTTTCCGAAAGGAGAGCGGGGGAGGGCCTTATATGCGTCGCGGAAGTTAGAATAGCAATGATCCAAGGTTTTACCAGCCCTGGTTGCGCAATCCATATGCTGATACAATTTAGGGAGTCTGTTTTCAGATTAGCCTTGTTAAAATCCCCAGCTACAATTAATAAAGTCTCAGGATATGTGGTTTCCAGTTTGCAATGAGTCAAATTAAGTTCGTTCAGAGCCATCAATGTGTCTGCTTGGGGGGGAATATATACGGCTGTGATTATAATCGAAGAGAATTCCCTTGGTAGATAATGCGGTCGACATTTGATTGTGAGGAATTCTAAATCAGGTGAAGAGAAGGACTTGAGTTCCTGTGTGTTGTTGTGATCACACCATGTCTCGTTAACCATAAGGCATACGCCCCCGCCCCTCTTCTTACCCTCTTCTTACCCGAAAGATGTTTGTTTCTGTCGGCGCGATGCGTGAAGAAACCAGCTGGCGGCACCGATTCCGTTAGCGTCTCTCGAGTGAGCCGTGTTTCCGTGAAGCAAAGAACGTTACAGTCTCTGATGTGCCTCTGGAATGCTACCCTTGCTCGGATTTCATCAACCTTGTTGTCAAGAGACAGGACATTGGCGAGTAGTATGCTAGGGAATGGTGCACGATGTGCCCGTCTCCGGAGCCTGACCAGAAGACCGCTTCGTTTCCCTGTTTTACGACGTCGTTGTTTTGGGTCGAAGGCTGGGATCCATTCCGTTGTCCTGGGTGAAAGGCAGAACACAGGATCTGCTTCGGGAAAGTCATATTCCTGGTCGTACTGATGGTGAGTTGACGTTGCTCTTATATTCAATAGTTCTTCCCGACTGTATGTAATAAAACCTAAGATGACCTGGGGTACCAATGTAAGAAATAACACGAAAAAAAAAAAACTGCATAGTTTCCTAGGAACGCGAAGCGAGGCTGCCATCTCTGTCGGCGCCGGAAGTACGTAATGCGATAATACGAAGGGACTAATCGATACCTCGTTTATCCACCTCAGGACTTTAAATGGCCCCGCACACTGCGGACCTGTCTTAGTGATTCCTGGACGGTTTCGGGTCAAGAGCCAGACCCTGTCCTCGGTGCGAGCACGGGGGCCTCACTGCGGTAACGGTCAGCGCTCCTCTTCTGCCGTCCACTCGCCTGTCTTAGTGATTCCTGGACGGCCCTCCAGGTCTCCTTAGAGTGCTGCACCCACTCCTGCACCGCAGGAGCCTCGGTTTGGCTCTGATGCCACAGTGCCAGGACCGGCTGGTAGCCCAACACGCACTGAAACGGTGACATGTTGGTGGAGGAGTGGCAGAGTGAGTTCTGGGCCATTTCAGCCCAGGAGACGTATCTCGCCCACTCCCCTGGCCGGTCCTGTCAATATGACCACAGAAACCTACCCACCTCCCGGTTCACTCTCTCCACCTGCTCATTACTCTCCGGGTGATCGAACACTGCCCAGAAGCGGCGGGTGAACTCCGGGTAGTGGCCCCTCGCCGAGTCAGGCCCGTTCCAAACGGCATTGGCCCACTCCAGGGCTCTACCCATCAAGCAAGAGACGAGGACGCTCACGCTCTCCTCGTCCGAGGGATTCGGCCAAACGGTGGCCAGGAAAAGCTTGAGCAAGAATCCCTGGCACCCTTCTGCCGCTCCATCGTACTCCCTCGCAGTGCGCTGGTTCCGGATACCGCTCGAGGAGGTTGTAGCATTGTAGGTGGGGGGGTTGGAGGGGAAGTAGGGAGACCACTCCTCTCCCATCGGTCCATCCTCTCAATCATCTGATCCAATGCGATTGAGGATGGACGTATGATGAAGGACACGCTCCTCCATCGTTGGGAGAGGGGTGGTTGTGCTCCTGCTGACTGCATAGTTGTTGGTGCGGGATTCTGTCAGGCTTCGAAGAGTGATGACAGATGACGACGACCGCCTAGCGCCACCTGAATGGGAAGGGGAGCCACCTTCAAAGATAGTCGTGACACCGCTAGCCAGCACCTCGCCATAATAGGTGTGCGTTTCTTTCACCTCTAGATTATACTGTGTTTTATACAATCTATTGCATCTTTCCTATGCTGCTCTGTCATTGCTCATCCATATATTTATATGTATATATTCTTATTCCATCATATGTTCTTATTCCATTCCTTTACTTAGATTTGTGTGTATTATTGTCTAATCTAATTGTATTATTATTATTATTATTATTGTGTATTATTATTAGGTAGTTGTTGTAGAATTGGATGCATCCTGGACCATCCTGGACTATCCTGGACCATCCATCCTGGACCATCCTGGACCATCCATCCTGGACCATCCTGGACCATCCATCCTGGACCATCCTGGATCATCCTTCCTGGACCATCCTGGAATTGGATGCATCCTGATGCATCCTATCGACTTTCTCTCTCTTTCTCGACCTCGGAATGCCCGGCTATGAAAAGCCAACTGACATTTACTCCTGTTGTTCTCCAACCACTGTGATTATTAGTTAACCCTCCTGGTAATCTATGAACATTTGAACATCTTGAAGAACACTCTGGCCTTAATGGCCATGTACTCTTAAAATCTCCACCCGGTACAGACAGAAGAGGACTGACCACCCCTCAGAGCCTGGTTCCTCTCTAGGTTTCTTCCTCGGTTCTTGCCTTTCTAGGGAGTTTTTCCTTGCCGTCTGCTTCTTCATCTGCATTGCTTGCTGTTTAGGGTTTTAGGATGGGTTTCTGTACAGCACTTTGTGATATCTGCCAATGTAATAAGGGCTTTATAAATACATTTTACTGAATTATGAACTTTTTACACAGTTTGTTGTGTTACAACCTGAATTTAAAATGGGTTAAATATAAAAGTAAATCTTACCCATCCTTCAGTCTCTAAGACATTTGCACACCTGGTTTGTACAATATTTGCACATTCTGTAAATAGATTCTGCGTCCTCTGTCAAGTTGGTTGTTGATTATTGCTACACAGGCATTTCCATGTCTTGGCTTAGATTTTCAAGACGATTTAAGTCAAAACTGTAACTAGGCAACTCAGGAACATTCAATGTTGTCTTGGTAACCAACCATTTATTTTGCCATGTGTTTTAGGTTATTATCCTGCTGAAAGGTACATTTGTCTCAGTGTTTGTTGGAAAGCAGACTGAATGAGGTTTTCCTCTAGGATTTTGCCTGTGCTTAGCTCTTTTGCATTTATTTTATTTTTATTCTAAAAAAAACTCTAGTCCTTGCCGATGACAAGCATACACATAACATGATGCAGCCACCACCATGCTTGAAAATATGAAGAGTGGTACTCAGTGATGTGTTGGATTTGCCACAAACATAATGCTTTGTATTTGTATTTATTGGGGATCTACTCTTCCTGGGGTCCAGCAAAATTAATTTTTACATTTTTTAAAACATTACAATAAATTCCCAACATATTAAGTGTGTGCCCTCAGACCCTTTCTCTACTACCACATATCTACAACACAAAATCCATGTGTACGTGTGTGTATAGTGTGTATGTTATCGTGTGTTTGTCTGCATGCCTCGTTGCCAATGTTTGTGCTGCTTCAGTCCCCGCTGGTGTACTTGTAGCTGCTTTTTAAATCTGATTCTACTGCTGCATCAGTTCTCTGATGTGGAATGGAGTCCCATGTAGCCATGGCTCTATATAGTACTGTGGAATAGAGTTCCATGTAGTCATGGCTCTATATAGTACTGTGGAATAGAGTTCCATGTAGTCATGGCTCTATATAGTACTGTGGAATAGAGTTCCATGTAGCCATGGCTCTATATAGTACTGTGGAATAGAGTTCCATGTAGTCATGGCTCTATATAGTACTGTGGAATAGAGTTCCATGTAGTCATGGCTCTATGTAGTACTGTGGAATAGAGTTCCATGTAGTCATGGCTCTATGTAGTACTGTGGAATAGAGTTCCATGTAGTCATGGCTCTATGTAGTACTGTGGAATAGAGTTCCATGTAGTCATGGCTCTATGTAGTACTGTGGAATAGAGTTCCATGTAGTCATGGCTCTATGTAGTACTGTGGAATAGAGTTCCATGTAGTCGTGGCTCTATGTAGTACTGTGGAATAGAGTTCCATGTAGTCATGGCTCTATGTAGTACTGTGGAGTAGAGTTCCATGTAGTCATGGCTCTATGTAGTACTGTGGAATAGAGTTCCATGTAGTCATGGCTCTATGTAGTACTGTGGAGTAGAGTTCCATGTAGTCATGGCTCTATGTAGTACTGTGGAGTAGAGTTCCATGTAGTCATGGCTCTATGTAGTACTGTGGAATAGAGTTCCATGTAGTCATGGCTCTATGTAGTACTGTGGAATAGAGTTCCATGTAGTCATGGCTCTATGTAGTACTGTCCACCTCCCATAGTCTGTTCTGGACTTGGGGACTGAAGAGACCTCTTGTGGCATGTCTTGTGGGGTATGAATGGGTGTCTGAGCTGTGTGCTAGTAGTTTAAATAGACCTCTGGTGGTATGTCTTGTGGGGTATGAATGGGTGTCTGAGCTGTGTGCTAGTAGTTTAAACAGACCTCTGGTGGCATGTCTTGTGGGGTATGCATGGGTGTCTGAGCTGTGTGCTAGTAGTTTAAATAGACCTCTGGTGGCATGTCTTGTGGGGTATGAATGGGTGTCTGAGCTGTGTGCTAGTAGTTTAAACAGACCTCTGGTGGCATGTCTTGTGGGGTATGCATGGGTGTCTGAGCTGTGTGCTAGTAGTTTAAATAGACCTCTGGTGGCATGTCTTGTGGGGTATGCATGGGTGTCTGAGCTGTGTGCTAGTAGTTTAAACAGACCTCTGGTAGCATGTCTTGTGGGGTATGCATGGGTGTCTGAGCTGTGTGCTAGTAGTTTAAACAGACCTCTGGTGGCATGTCTTGTGGGGTATGTATGGGTGTCTGAGCTGTGTGCTAGTAGTTTAGACAGACCTCTGGTGGTATGTCTTGTGGGGTATGAATGGGTGTCTGAGCTGTGTGCTAGTAGTTTAAATAGACCTCTGGTGGTATGTCTTGTGGGGTATGTATGGGTGTCTGAGCTGTGTGCCAGTAGCTCAAACAGACCTCTGGTAGCATGTATTGTGGGGTATGTATGGGTGTCTGAGCTGTGTGCCAGTAGCTCAAACAGACAGCTCGGTGCATTCAACATGTCAATACCTTTCATAAAAACTAATAGTGATGAAGTCAATCTCTCCTCCACTTTGAGCCAGGAGAGATTATTAATATTAGCTCTCTGTGTACATCCAAGGGTCGTGCTGCCCTGTTCTGAGCCAATTGTAATTACCTAAGTCCCTCTGTGGCACCTGACCACACTACTGAACTGTAGTCCAGGTGTGACAAAACTAGATTCTGTAGGACCTGCCTTGTTGGTAGTGTTGTTAAGAAGGTAGAAACTAGGGCCTGTAGGATCTGCCTTGTTGGTAGTGTTGTTAAGAAGGTAGAAACTAGGGCCTGTAGGACCTGCCTTGTTGATAGTGTTGTTAAGAAGGTAGAAACTAGGGCCTGTAGGACCTGCCTTGTTGATAGTGTTGTTAAGAAGGTAGAAACTAGGGCCTGTAGGACCTGCCTTGTTGATAGTGTTGTTAAGAAGGTAGAAACTAGATTCTGTAGGACCTGCCTTGTTGATAGTGCTGTTAAGAAGGTAGAAACTAGATTCTGTAGGACCTGCCTTGTTGATAGTGCTGTTAAGAAGGTAGAAACTAGGGCCTGTAGGACCTGCCTTGTTGATAGTGTTTTTAAGAAGGTAGAAACTAGGGCCTGTAGGACCTGCCTTGTTGATAGTGCTGTTAAGAAGGTAGAAACTAGATTCTGTAGGACCTGCCTTGTTGATAGTGCTGTTAAGAAGGTAGAAACTAGGGCCTGTAGGACCTGCCTTGTTGATAGTGTTGTTAAGAAGGTAGAAACTAGGGCCTGTAGGACCTGCCTTATTGATAGTGCTGTTAAGAAGGTAGAAACTAGGGCCTGTAGGACCTGCCTTGTTGATAGTGTTGTTATGAAGGTAGAAACTAGGGCCTGTAGGACCTGCCTTGTTGATAGTGTTGATAATAAGAAGGTAGAAACTAGGGCCTGTAGGACCTGCCTTGTTGATAGTGTTGTTAAGAAGGTAGAAACTAGGGCCTGTAGGACCTACCTTGTTGGTAGTGTTGTTAAGAAGGTAGAAACTAGGGCCTGTAGGACCTGCCTTGTTGATAGTGTTGTTAAGAAGGTAGAAACTAGGACCTGTAGGACCTGCCTTGTTGATAGTGTTGTTAAGAAGGTATAGCATCCCTTTATTATGGACAGACTTCTCCCCATTTTAGCTACTGTTGTATCAATTTGTTTTGACTATGACAGTTTACAGTCCATGGTTACTCCAAGTCTCTGAAGTCTAACAAAACAGCCCTCACAGTCTGTTCTTTCATCAATTCGCTGTGCTTGTTGAATGTCGTTCCATATAAGCATGCTGAAAGTTTGTTGTCAATTTGTTTACTATGAAATAGCATTCTATCTGAGCTCCCGAGTGGCACAGTGGTCTAAGCCACTGCATCTTTGTGCTTTGAGGTGTCACTCCAGACACCCTGGTTCAATTCCAGGCTGTTTCACAATTGGCCATAATTGGGAGTCCGATAAGGCGGTCTGCAATTGGTCCAGTGTCATCTGAGATTGGCCGTCATAGCAAATAAGATTTTGTTTTTAATTGACTTTCCTAGTTAAATAAAGGTTAAATAAAATAAAATATATTTAAATTAAAATGTAATTAAAACAGGCAGATTGGTTTGCTGCATGAGCCGGTAAAGAGTGCTTTACTATTCTTAGGGTAATGACTTTTTCTTCACTCCAGGCCTGAGGACACATACTTTATAAATTTAAATTGAAGATTTGGCAAATAGGAGTGGCAATACATCCGCTGTTATCTTCAGTAATTGTTCATCCATGTTGTCAGATCCCGTTGGCTTGTCATTATTGATAGACAACAACACTTGTTCACCTCTTCTGCACTCACTTTACGGAATTCAAAGTTACAATTAAGCTATAACCAGAATGAGTTTTATGAGTTTGTATATAAAACAACGCAAGATTCAAGACTTCGTGCTTTTCAGCTAAAATTATTATATAGAATTTTTGCCACGAACAAAATGTTGAATATTTGGGGCATAAAAACATCAAAGCTCTGCAGATTTTGTTGTGAGGATACAGAATCAATCAACCGTTTATTTTGGTATTGCCCTCATGTAGCCTGTTTCTGGTCTCAGGTTCAGGAATAGCTGGAAATGCATAACATTGATCTAAAATTCACCCTATAAATAGTACTATTAGGAGATCTGGAGAGACCGGGTCAGTAAATTACTAATATACTAATACTCTTAGTAAAAGTATATATCTTCAACACGCAATCTGTGGATTCTATTCGATTAGATAGATTGAAATTGTATGTTAAACAATACAAGCATAGTTGAAAGATGTGTTGCGTAGAAACCCAAAGTGATGGCCAGCAGAGATAGATGGGATGGGCTGAGGGAAGCTGAGGGTTGGGATGTGGAATTGGAGACAAGTAAGAGTGGAGTTGCTGTGTGGGAGATAGAATGATGGGATGGGCTGAGGGAAGCTGAGGGTTGGGATGTGGAATTGGAGACAAGTGGGAGTGGAGTTGCTGTGTGGGAGACAGAATGATGGTCAAAGATAAAAGTATTTTTTTTTTAATGAAACATAATAAACTAATGCTGGTTTGCCTGAGGCTGATGACATGCAGGTGTTTGTACATATGCATATACACACACTCTCATTCAAATAAACACATACATATAAGAACCCACACATACATGTAATAGTGCCAGACTTGCAAACAAACAAATACAGTTGGCAGTGCTGTTATGATTTTAGTTGTCCTTGATGTCCTTTGTTTTAAATTTACTATTTTGTTAAATGTTTTATTTATTTTTTTGCATCGTTGTTTGCTGTTTTCTTCTGTCTTTTCCTTTTGTCTCTTTAGTTCATTGCCTTGGTTGTTGGTGCGTTGGGGGGTTTCTTGGGGGTGGGGAATGGATTTTTTTATTTTTTTTATTAAAACATTTTCTTCCTGGGGGGACTGTGGGAGGGGTCTCGAATTGTTGAGGGACAGCTATTGGAGAACTGTGGTGGGGGGGTCTTGGAGGGTTCGGGTTCACATTTTTTGGCCTGGTTGTAGATCTGCCAACATGCCCTTGAGCAGGGCATTGAGCCTGGATGCTTCTGTGTGTTGCTCTGAATGGGAATCTGTTGGATGACTGGTAGGATGTAGTTGTTGAGCGGCTTCACTGCAAGTATATTGTATGTATGTATTGTATTGTATGTATAAAAAAATGTAAAAAAAAAGAACATCGCTTCAAAACATATTGTATGACCTCTTATACACTATATTAGGCCCAGTGTCACGCCCTGACCTTAGAGAGACATTTTATTTCTCTATTTGGTTAGGTCAGGGTGTGATTTGGGGTGGGCATTCTATGTTGTCTATTTCTTTGTTTTTGGTCGAGTACAGGTTCCCAATCAGAGGTCTATCGTTGTCTCTGATTGGGAATCATACTTAGGCAGCCCTTTTTCCCACTTTCTGTTGTGGGATCTTGTTTTTTGTTAGTAGCTGGTTTAGCGCTAGGCGTTACTTTACGTGTCGTTTATCTATCTTGTTTTTTTGGGGTTGTTCATTTAATAAATTCAAGAAATATACGCCTACCACGCTGCACCTTGGTCACATTCCGACGACAGCCGTACCACCGAGCTATTGGAATTTTGTTTTTCCTAGATTTTTCCTAGATATGGCTACTATAAGTTGGTCAATACATCTGATGGATCTGGATACTGCTTTCAAGCTCATTTCTGCAGCATTAGTAAAGATGTGATCAATACATGTTGATGACTTAATTCCTGTGATGTGTGACTACCCTGGTAGGTTGACTGATAACCTGAACCAGGTTGCAGGCACTAATTACAGTTTGAAGCTTTCTCTTGAGTGGGCAGCCTGATGAAAGCCAGTCAATGTTTAAATCACACAGAAAATATACCTCTGTTGATATCACATACATTATCAAGCATTTCACACATTATCCAGATCCTGACTGTTAGCACTTGGTGGTCTATAGCAGCTTCCCACCAGAATGGGCTTTAGGTGAGGCAGATTAACCTGTAGCCATATTACTTCAACAGTATTTAACATGAGATCCTCTCTAAGCTCCACAGGAATGTGGTTCTGAATACAAACAGCAACACCTCCACCTTTGGCATTTCTGTATTTTCTGTAGATCTTATAATCATGTATTGCTACCACTGTATCATCAAAGGTATTATCTAAGTGAGATATGTCATCCGTTACAAACAAGGTTTTTAAAAAAAAAAAATATTTAACCTTTAAGTCAGTTAAGAAGAAATTCTTATTGTTATTGACTCATGAAGTTATTGACTCCATATGTTAACGAGCGATTTCTGTACTTTTCTGGGTTGTTTGATTGTTTTTATTGCTTTACTGGGAGGCTTATCAGAGGTAGACTTTCTCATGTTATTCATATTGGAGCTGATAGTGCAGGGTGAGCTGCATAATGTGGTCTTCCTACTAGGGCACACCACCTCAGTGTTAAGTCTGTCACACCCGGAGAAATGTCTGTTTTCTTTATATTTTGGTTAGGTCAGGGTGTGAATAGGGTGGATACGCCAGTTTTTGTATTTTCCAGGGGTTTTGTATTGTCAAGGGCTTTTGTATGTCTAGGGTTTTGTAGGTCTAGGTATTTGTATGTTTATGGTGGTATGATATGGTTACCAATCAGAGGCAGCTGTTTATTGTTGACTCTGATTGGGGATCATATTTAGGTAGCCATTTCCCTTTGGTGTTTGTGGGTTCTTGTCTATGTGTAGTTGCCTGTCAGCACTCGTTTGTTTTGCTTCACGTGTCGTTTTGTTATTTTGGTTAGTTTGTTCAGTGTTCATTCTTATAAATAAAGAGTATGCGCATACCTGCGCCTTGGTCCGATTCATACGAGTAAGTAAATAAGTGTAACTCTGGTTCATAGGCAAATTATTACTGCATATATTAGTTGTTTGGATCAGCAGAGGCATTCAGGGCAGAACAAGGGACAAAAATTAAATTACTTACATCGGAGCTGGACTTGGGTCATTGATAAGTCATTGTCTCAATGCAGCCTTATATACACGTAAAAAGTTTGGACACATCTACTAATTAGTTTTAGACCACTTACTCATTCAAGGGTTTTTCTTTATTTTGACTATTTTTTACATTGTAGAACAATAGTGAAGACATCAAAACTATGAAATAACACATAACAGAATACATGTTTTGTAATATGTTTTATTCTGTACATGCTTATTTCTTTTCACTCTGTCATTTAGTTTAGTATTGTGGAATAACTACAAAGTTGTTGATCCATCCTCAGTTTTCTATCACAGCCATTAAATTCTGTAACCGTTTAAAAGTCACCATTGACCTCATGTTGAAATCCCTGAGCGGTTTCCTTCCTCTTCGGTAACTGAGTATGGAATGATGCCTGTATATTTGTAGTGACTGGGTATTGATACACCATCTGAAGTGTAATTGTTACCTTCACCATGCTTAAAGAGATATTCAAAGTCAGGTTGTTTTTTACCCATCTACCAATAGGAGCCCTTCTTTGCAAGGCATTGGAAAACCTCCCTGGTCTTTGTGGTAAATTCACTGCTCGACTGAAGGACCTTACAGATATGTGTGTGGTACAGGTAGTCATTCAAAAATCATGTTTTAAACTATTATTGCCCACAATGAGTCCATACAATTTATTATGTGGATTGGTAAGCACATTTTTACTCCTGAACATATTTAGGCTTGCCATAACAACGGGTTTGAATACTTATTGACTCAAGACATTTCAGCTTATCAGTTTTAATTAGTAAGAATTAGTAAAAATGTGACGTTATTTATGGTGTGTAGGCCAGTAACATAAGCTGATCATTTGAATCCATTTTCAAATCAGGAAAATGAACAGATCAGAAAAATAAACAGATTTTTGTTTGTTGCGAAAAAATGTGTCCTTGAAAAATTATTGATATGTTCGTCAAGAGAGAGATCAGGTTCCAGAGTAACACTGAGGTCCTTCACAGTTTTATTTGAGATGACTGTTCAACCATAAATATTAATTGTCAGATTCAACAGAAGATCTCTTTGTTTCTTGGGACCTAGAAATATAATTCCTGTTTTGTCCGAGTTTAAAAGTAAAACGTTTGTCACCATCCACTTCCTTATGTCTGAAACACAGGCTTCCAGGGAGGGCAATTTTGGGGATTCATCATGTTTCATCAAAATGTTCAGCTGTGTGTCATTCACATAGCAGTGAAAGTTGACATTGCTTTTCCGAATGACATCAAGAGGTAGAACATGAAGTGAAAACAAAAGGTCCTAAAACGGAACCTTGTGGAACGCCGATTTGTCAGAGGACAAACCATTCACAGAGACAAACTGATACCGTTCCAACAGATAAGACCTAAACCAGGCCAGAACTTGTCTGTGTCGACCAATTAGGGTTTCCAGTCTCTTCAAAATGTGGTGATCGATGATGTCAAAAGCAGCACTAATGTCTAGGAGCACAAGGACAGATGCAGAGCCTCAGTCTGATGCCATTAAAAGGTTATTTACCACCTTAACGAGTGCAGTTTCAGTGCTATTATGTGGTCTAAAACCAGACTCAAGCACTTTGTACACATTTTTTGTCTTCAGGAAGGCAGTGAGTTGCTGTGCAAACAGAGCCCGGACTTGAACCCGATCGAACATCTCTGGAGAGACCTGAAAATAGCTGTGCAGCAACTCTCGCCATCCAACCTGACAGAGATTGAGAGGATCTGCAGAGAAGAATGGGAGAAACTCTCCAGTACAGGTGTGCCACGCTTGTAGCGTCATACCCAAGAAGATTTGAGGCTGTAATTCGCTGCCAAAGGTGCTTCAACAAAGTACTGAATAAAGTGTCTGAATACTTATGTACATGTCATAATTCTAAAAAACAGTTTTTGGTTTGTCATTATGGGGTATTGTGATGTCATTATGGGGTATTGTGATGTCATTATGGGGTATTGTGATGTCATTATGGGGTATTGTGATGTCATTATGGGGTATTGTGTGTAGATTGATGAGGAGAATACTTTCCGAATGCACTGTAATTGATAGTTTTGCTGTACTTTGCCTCAAATTCTCCCTAAATGCTATCACATCACACCCACTGTTCTGGTGTTTCACGTCACTACTACTGACAATATACTCCTCCAATCAGGGATGAGTATTTGTGGAATTGACCAATAGGCAAGACTTACATACAAAACATTCAAAATGCACTTCCACTCATTACAGCATCGTCTGGAAATGGCTAGGTAAATTAGATTCACAAATAGTGAGTAGGACATTACTAACCACAGTGACACACTTTTTAGGCTAACTAGTCCATGTTTCTGTAGAAATGTATTGGTATGAGCCTCCTCTCTCCTGTCCACAACTACCAGACTCTCCTGCTGCAGACATGAACATTTATCAACCAACAATCCCCTTTCCTAGTCTGGAAGAGAGACAGATTTAGGGACGATTTCCCAGAGAGAGATTAAACCTGGTCCAGGACTTAAAAGCTAGTTGAATTGAGAATATCCATTGAAAGTTATTTTTAGTCTTTGACCAGGTGTCACGTTCGTCTTAACGAGGAGACCAAGGTGCAGCGCGATTGGAATACATTCTTCTTTATTTAAACGAAGAACACTTCACCAAACTAACAAAACGAACGTGAAGCTATAAACGACTAGTGCTGACATCCAACTACACATAGACAATAACCCACAAAACCAAAATGAAAAAATGGCAACCTAAAAAGCATCCCAATCAGAGACAACAATAAACAGCTGTCTCTGATTGGGCACCAATTCAGGCCACCATAGACCGACATTTACCTAGACAATACCAAAACCCCATTGATATACAAAAAACCCTAGACAAGACAAAAAACACACATACCACCCTCGTCACACCCTGACCTAACCAAAATAATAAAGAAAACAAAGATAACTAAGGTGTGACACTAGGCTTAATCTGTGTCCGGGAAGCCATAATGTGCCTCCTAAGAAGAGGTGCAGGAGTCAGGAGTCAGGAGGTGCCTCCTAAGAAGAGGTAGGAGTCAGGAGTCAGGAGTCCGGAGGTGCCTCCTAAGAAGAGGTAGGAGTCAGGAGTCAGGAGGTGCCTCCTAAGAAGAGGTAGGAGCAGGAGTCAGGAGATGCTTCCTAAGAAGAGGTAGGAGTCAGGAGAGCAAGGAAGTCCAGTTGGCACAGTTGTTTATTATAAGTCCCAACCCACCAACAACAGGCGGGGAAACTCACGAAACACACTGAGGAGAAACCTCTACTCCTAAATACAGTACCCACGGTACAACGACTGTGAGGAAAAAACCCTGTGGCGCAAACAAGCACCCCTAACAGAGCTAACACCCCCCCTAACAGACCTAACACCCCCCCCTAACAGAGCTAACACACCCCCCCTAACAGAGCTAACACCCCCCCCCCCCCTAACAGACCTAACACACCTCCTTAACAGAGCTAACACCCCCCCCCCCCCTAACAGACCTAACACACCCCCCTAACAGAGCTAACACCCCCTCCCCTAACAGAGCTAACACACACCCCTAACCGAGCTAACACACACCCCTAACAGAGCTAACACACACCCCTAACAGAGCTAACACACACCCCTAACAGAGCAAACACACCCCTAACAGAGCAAACACACCCCTAACAGAGCTAACACACACCCCTAACAGAGCAAACCCACCCCTAAAAGAGCAAACACACCCCTTACAGAGCTAACACACACCCCTAACAGAGCTAACACACACCCCTAACAGAGCTAACACACACCCCTAACAGAGCTAACACACACCCCTAACAGAGCTAACACACACCCCTAACAGAGCTAACACACCCCCCTAACAGAGGAAACACACCCCTAACAGAGCTAACACACACCCCTAACAGAGCTAACACACACCCCTAACAGAGCTAACACACACCCCTAACAGAGCTAACACACATCCCTAACAGAGCTAACACACCCCTAACAGAGCTAATGTAACAGGGTTAAATTGGTGATTCCCCTTGCCACTTTATTGTTAAGCCAATGGGTTCTTGGTTTGAGTTTGTTTTGCCTTCACCTACTCAACATGGCATCTTATTGGCTGGTTTGCGTAGCTTGCTTACGAGGGGGGATGTTCCAGTTAGAATCGTCCCAGTGAACAAGCACCAAACCAGCGGTAAGTTGTTGGTTGCAAAGCACTGTACATCAAAAGTGATTTTTATACTCTCAAGTGATAATTTAAATGTACAATTTATATCAAATTGTTTGTAAATGTTATTCGATAAGATGCAGCGGTTTTTTGAGAATATTTGTTGTGCATTTTGTTGTAGAGAATTCCCGCCAGTATTAGCTAGCAACTTACTGTGTCTGGTGGGGGGGTTCATATATTTTGTACAGTGCGTGAGTGCAGAGTTGGATGGTGAGACGTGCATTGCATGACGTGCAATTTTGTGTCGTTCTTATCAGGTACATTGTTAAATATATTATATTGTATATTGTAATTGTATTATTTTGGTAACTACCCCAGTGAACAAGCACCAAACCAGCGTGCGTGAGTGCAGAGTTGGATGGTGAGACGTGCATTGCATGACGTGCAATTTTGTGTCGTTCTTATCAGAATAAAGCTACATGACTGGTGCTACATGTTGGAGTTCCGTGTCGATGACTGATTGTACACAACGCAAGACGAGTACTGTTACACTAACACACACCCCTAACAGAGCTAACACACCCCCCTAACAGAGCTAACACCCCCCCCTAACAGAGCTAACACACCCCCCTAACAGAGCTAACAAGCTAAATGAATTCCGCACAAAGACTAGCAGGCAGGGGAGGTTAATAAACCCACCGAAATGAACTAATCAGACAACAACAGACAGACACAAACGAAAAGGAAAAATGGATCGGTGGCAGCTAGTAGGCCGGCGACGACGACCGCCGAGCACCGCCAGAACAGGGAGAGGAGTCACCTTCGGGGGCAGCTAGTAGACCAGGCGACGACGACCGCCGAGCACCGCCCGAACAGGGAGAGGAGCCACCTTCGGTGGCAGCTAGTAGACCAGGCGACGACGACCGCCCAGCACCGCCCGAAAAGGGAGAGGAGCCACCTTCGGTGGCAGCTAGTAGACCAGGCGACGACGACCGCCCAGCACCGCCCGAAAAGGGAGAGGAGCCACCTTCGGTGGCAGCTAGTAGACCAGGCGACGACGACCGCCGAGCACCGCCAGAACAGGGAGAGGAGCCACCTTCGGTGGCAGCTAGTAGACCAGGCGACGACGACCGCCCAGCACCGCCCGAACAGGGACAGGAGCCACCTTCGGTGGCAGCTAGTAGGCCGGTGGAAGTCGAGACACAAAGTATCTTCGGTTTGTTTGGAATAAAATAACATCTGATTCTGTGCAACTGAACTAGGTTTGCAAAGATGAACAAACTGTCAAATAGATGAGAATTTGACTAGATTAAAATATGGTATATATAACCTATAGGGTATTAAAATATTGATCATATATTTTAATATTACACATCTGGATTAGCCTACAACATTTGTTATTTTGCTTAAACACTTTGTAAATAACTGACCAGTGAAAGAAAAATATCCAGATATGATTGTAATTCACATAGAGCTACTGAGCTATATCAGTAGGCCTACATGCTCATATAAATCTGGATCGCTGGTCTTTGTTTCATCATTTAACAGCAATTTACATATCTCCTTGTTCACTGTGTTGAATGTGGTTTCCCTCTAATTGCATCGGGCCCTTATTGCTGCCTGGGGCTGCGTGCAGATGAGCTTGGAACTTATTGAAGTTTCCCATCTGAAGCCATGTCAATGTGCTCCATATCGATGTCAGGCACCATTGTAAGTAATGCATTACCCAGACACATTATGAGGCGATTACATCTATTAGTTACCGCTGTGCAGTATAATGGGCTGCCCATGGGAGAGCAGCAAATCATTTGACCCTGTATCCCTAATGACAACCTACTCCCTTTATAGTGCACTACTGGCACCCTATTCCCTACATAGTGCACTACTGGCAACCTAGTCCCTTTATAGTGCACTACTGGCACCCTATTCCCTATATAGTGCACTACTGGCACCCTATTCCCTTTATAGTGCACTACTGGCACCCTATTCCCTACATAGTGCACTACTGGCAACCTACTCCCTTTATAGTGCACTACTGGCAACCTACTCCCTTTATAGTGCACTACTGGCACCCTATTCCCTACATAGTGCACTATTGGCACCCTATTCCCTACATAGTGCACTACTGGCACCCTATTCCCTATATAGTGCACTACTGGCACCCTTTTCCCTATGTAGTACACTACTGGCACCCTATTCCCTATATAGTGCACTACTGGCACCCTATTCCCTATATAGTGCACTACTGGCACGCTATTCCCTATGTAGTACACTACTGGCACCCTTTTCCCTATATAGTGCACTACTGGCACCCTATTCCCTACATAGTGCACTACTGGCACCCTATTCCCTATATAGTGCACTACTGGCACCCTTTTCCCTATGTAGTACACTACTGGCACCCTATTCCCTATATAGTGCACTACTGGCACCCTATTCCCTATATAGTGCACTACTGGCACCCTATTCCCTATGTAGTACACTACTGGCACCCTATTCCCTATATAGTGCACTACTGGCACCCTATTCCCTATATAGTGCACTACTGGCACCCTTTTCCCTATGTAGTACACTACTGGCACCCTATTCCCTTTATAGTGCACTACTGGCACCCTATTCCCTATGTAGTGCACTACTGGCACCCTATTTCCTATGTAGTGCACTACTGGCACCCTTTTCCCTATATAGTGCACTACTGGCACCCTATTCCCTATATAGTGCACTACTGGCACCCTATTTCCTATGTAGTGCACTACTGGCACCCTTTTCCCTATATAGTGCACTACTGGCACCCTATTCCCTATATAGTGCACTACTGGCACCCTATTTCCTATGTAGTGCACTACTGGCACCCTTTTCCCTATATAGTGCACTACTGGCACCCTATTCCCTATGTAGTGCACTACTGGCACCCTATTTCCTATGTAGTGCACTACTGGCACCCTTTTCCCTATATAGTGCACTACTGGCACCCTATTTCCTATGTAGTGCACTACTGGCACCCTTTTCCCTATATAGTGCACTACTGGCACCCTTTTCCCTATGTAGTACACTACTGGCACCCTATTCCCTATATAGTGCACTACTGGCACACTATTCCCTATGTAGTACACTACTGGCACCCTATTCCCTATATAGTGCACTACTGGCACCCTATTCCCTATATAGTGCACTACTGGCACCCTTTTCCCTATGTAGTGCACTACTGGCACCCTATTCCCTATGTAGTACACTACTGGCACCCTATTCCCTATATAGTGCACTACTGGCACCCTTTTCCCTATGTAGTGCACTACTGGCACCCTATTCCCTATGTAGTGCACTACTGGCACCCTATTTCCTATGTAGTGCACTACTGGCACCCTTTTCCCTATATAGTGCACTACTGGCACCCTATTCCCTATATAGTGCAATACTGGCACCCTATTTCCTATGTAGTGCACTACTGGCACCCTTTTCCCTATATAGTGCACTACTGGCACCCTATTCCCTATATAGTGCACTACTGGCACCCTATTCCCTATGTAGTGCACTACTGGCACCCTTTTCCCTATATAGTGCACTACTGGCACCCTATTCCCTATATAGTGCACTACTGGCACCCTATTCCCTATATAGTGCACTACTGGCACCCTATTTCCTATGTAGGGCACTACTGGCACCCTTTTCCCTATATAGTGCACTACTGGCACCCTATTCCCTATATAGTGCACTACTGGCACCCTTTTCCCTATATAGTGCACTACTGGCACCCTATTCCCTATATAGTGCACTACTGGCACCCTATTCCCTATGTAGTGCACTACTGGCACCCTATTCCCTATATAGTGCACTACTGGCACCCTATTCCCTATATAGTGCACTACTGGCACCCTTTTCCCTATGTAGTGCACTACTGGCACCCTATTCCCTATATAGTGCACTACTGGCACCCTACTACCTTTATAGTGCACTACTGGCACCCTATTCCCTATATAGTGCAATACTGGCACCCTACTACCTTTATAGTGCACTACTGGCACCCTATTCCCTTTATAGTGCACTACTGGCACCCTATTCCCTATATAGTACACTACTGGCACCCTATTCCCGATATAGTACACTACTGGCACACTGTTCCCTATATAGTGCATTACTGGCACACTATTCGATATAATCCGCTATGAGCCCTGGTCACTAGCGCACTATTAGGGAATAGGGCTCTGGCCTATAGTAGTGCACTATGTAGGGAATTGGGTGCCAGTAGTGCACTATAAAGGGAATAGGGTGCCAGTAGTGTACTGTGTAGGGAATAGGGTGCCAGTAGTGCACTATATAGGGAGTAGGTTGCCAGTAGTGCACTATGTAGGGAATAGGGTGCCAGTAGTGTACTGTGATAGGGAATAGGGTGCCAGTAGTGCACTATAAAGGGAGTAGGGTGTCATTAGGGATACAGGGTCAAATGATTTGCTGCTCTCCCATGGGCAGCCCATTATACTGCACAGCGGTAACTAATAGATGTAATCGCCTCATAATGTGTCTGGGTAATGCATTACTTAATGGTGCCTGACATCGATATGGAGCACATTGACATGGCTTCAGATGGGAAACTGTAGATCACAGGCACCAACTGACATGTGTCCATGCTGCTAGGCCACTTTGTCCTTGTCGTGTATGTGAAGTGAGCCACCCCCCCCCCCCCCCCAAAAAAAATGGGTCTATAATTTTGACTTAAAAGGGTTTGCGATTGATGTGTCCATGACATCAAAATTACATAAATGTACCTGCTATTAAATGGTGGCCTGTAGATTTTTTAAGTTGCCCTGCTTTAAACAGAATGTGAAGCTGCATACTCAGAATTCAGCACATCATGCATAATTATCTATCAAAAAAGATTGTGTGCATCTTAAAATTCTGTCTTGACTGGTCCTCCTGTGTGTGTGTGTGTGTGTGTGTGTGTGTGTGTGTGTGTGTGTGTGTGTGTGTGTGTGTCCGTGTACAGTATGTGTGGGTGTGCATGTGTGTGTGGTTAATGTTAAGTAGAGCAAAATGCTTTCTTATTTCTCAACATGTATAATTAATTTGTCCTGTTGAATGAAACAAAGAAATGTGCTTTTTGTCAGTCTGATTGATGTGGCAGCCGTTAGCATCACATGCTAATGGAGTTGGAAGTGGACTGAAATGGGTGTTCTTGATGAGCAGCTAAATTGTATGGGCCCCAGCGTTTACTGAAATACACAGAAGTCCCCCTTCATGTGCATTTTACCACCTATCAGTCCTCTCATTTAACGGCAGGTCCCACATGCTCTCCATACAACCTCACTGAGCTCGAGCTGTTTTGCAAGGAGGAATGGGAAAAAATGTCAGTCTCTCGATGTGCAAAACTGATAGAGACATACCCCAAGCGACTTACAGCTGTAATCGCAGCAAAAGGTGGCGCTACAAAGTATTAATTTAAGGGGGCTGAATAATTTTGCACGCCCAATTTTTCAGTTTTTGATTTGTTAAAAAAGTTTGAAATATCCAATAAATGTCATTCCACTTCATGATTGTGTCCCACTTGTTGTTGATTCTTCACAAAAAAATACAGTTTTATATCTTTATGTTTGAAGCCTGAAATGTGGCAAAAGGTCGCAAAGTTCAAGGGGGCCGAATACTTTCGCAAGGCACTGTATATCCCAAAAGGCACCCTAGTCCCTATATAGTGCATTAGTTTTGACCAGAGTTTAGTTAACTATATAGGGAACACACTCATTAAGCAGACTGCATGCGGAGGAGAATGCTCCAGGGTTTTGGGGTCAAAATGGGTGGCAGGTAGCCCAGTGGTTGGAGTGTAGGGGGGAGCAAGTGGCCTAGTGGTTGGAGTGTTGGGGGGGGGTGGGGCAGGTAGCCTAGTGGTTGGAGTGTAGGGGGGGCAGGTATCCTAGTGGTCGGAGTGTAGGGGGGGGCAGGTAGCCTAGTGGTTGGAGTGTAGAGGGGGGCAGGTAGCCTAGTGGTTAGAGTGTAGGGGGGGGGGAGGTAGCCTAGTGGTTGGAGTGTAGGGGGGCAGGTAGCCTAGTGGTTGGAGTGTAGGGGGGAGCAGGTAGCCTAGTGGTTGGAGTGTAAGGGGGGGCAGGTAGGCGAGTGGTTGGAGTGTAGGGGGGGGGGGGGGGCAGGTAGCCTAGTGGTTGGAGTGTAGAGGTGGGCAGGTAGGCGAGTGGTTGGAGTGTAGGGGGGGCAGGTAGCCTAGTGGTTGGAGTGTAGAGTGGGGCAGGTAGCCTAGTGGTTGGAGTGTTGGTGGGGGGGCAGGTAGCCGAGTGGTTGGAGTGTAGGGGGGGGCAGGTAGCCTAGTGGTTTGAGTGTAGGGGGGGGGGGGCAGGTATCCAGGCAAGTCTACAGGTCCTGATATAATGAGGACTAGATTATAAAGTCTACAGGTCTAATGAGTACTAGATTATAAAGTCTACAGGTATAATGAGTACTAGATTATAAAGTATATAGGTCCTGATGTAAAGAGTACTAGATTATATAGTCTACAGGTCTAATGAGTACTAGATTATAAAGTCTACAGGTCTAATGAGTACTAGGTTATAAAGTATACAGGTCCTTATATAATGAGTACTAGATTATATAGTGTACAGGTCTAATGAGTACTAGATTATAAAGTCTACAGGTCTAATGAGTACTAGATTATAAAGTCTACAGGTCTAATGAGTACTAGATTATAAAGTCCACAGGTCTAATGAGTACTAGATTATAAAGTCTACAGGTCCTGATATAATGAGTACTAGATTATATAGTCTACAGGTCTAATGAGTACTAGATTATAAACTCTACAGGTCCTGATATAATGAGTACTAGATTATATAGTCTACAGGTCTAATGAGTACTAGATTATAAAGTCTACAGGTCTAATGAGTACTAGATTATATAGTGTACAGGTCTAATGAGTACTAGATTATAAAGTCTACAGGTCTAATGAGTACTAGATTATAAAGTCTACAGGTCTAATGAGTATTAGATTATAAAGTCCACAGGTCTAATGAGTACTAGATTACAAAGTCTACAAGTCTAATGAGTACTAGGTTATAAAGTCTACAGGTCTAATGAGTACTAGATTATAAAGTATATAGGTCCTGATATAATGAGTACTAGATTATATAGTCTACAGGTCTAATGAGTACTAGATTATAAAGTCTACAGATCTAATGAGTATTAGATTATAAAGTCTACAGGTCCTGATATAATGAGTACTAGATTATATAGTCTACAGGTCTAATGAGTACTAGATTATAAAGTCTACAGGTATAATGAGTACTAGATTATAAAGTATATAGGTCCTGATATGAAGAGTACTAGAATATATAGTCTACAGGTCTAATGAGTACTAGATTATAAAGTTTACAGGTCTAATGAGTCTTAGATTATAAAGTCTACAGGTCCTGATATAATGAGTACTAGATTATATAGTCTACAGGTCTAATGAGTACTAGATTATAAAGTCTACAGGTATAATGAGTACTAGATTATAAAGTATATAGGTCCTGATGTAAAGAGTACTAGATTATATAGTCTACAGGTCTAATGAGTACTAGATTATAAAGTCTACAGGTCTAATGAGTACTAGATTATAAAGTCTACAGGTCTAATGAGTACTAGATTATAAAGTCCACAGGTCTAATGAGTACTAGATTATAAAGTCTACAGGTCTAATGAGTACTAGATTATAAAGTCTACAGGTCTAATGAGTACTAGATTATAAAGTCCACAGGTCTAATGAGTACTAGATTATAAAGTCTACAGGTCCTGATATAATGAGTACTAGATTATATAGTCTACAGGTCTAATGAGTACTAGATTATAAACTCTACAGGTCCTGATATAATGAGTACTAGATTATATAGTCTACAGGTCTAATGAGTACTAGATTATAAAGTCTACAGGTCTAATGAGTACTAGATTATATAGTGTACAGGTCTAATGAGTACTAGATTATAAAGTCTACAGGTCTAATGAGTACTAGATTATAAAGTCTACAGGTCTAATGAGTACTAGATTATAAAGTCCACAGGTCTAATGAGTACTAGATTATAAAGTCTACAGGTCTAATGAGTACTAGATTATATAGTGTACAGGTCTAATGAGTACTAGATTATAAAGTCTACAGGTCTAATGAGTACTAGATTATAAAGTCTACAGGTCTAATGAGTACTAGATTATAAAGTCCACAGGTCTAATGAGTACTAGATTATAAAGTCTACAGGTCCTGATATAATGAGTACTAGATTATATAGTCTACAGGTCTAATGAGTACTAGATTATAAACTCTACAGGTCCTGATATAATGAGTACTAGATTATATAGTCTACAGGTCTAATGAGTACTAGATTATAAAGTCTACAGGTCTAATGAGTACTAGATTATATAGTGTACAGGTCTAATGAGTACTAGATTATAAAGTCTACAGGTCTAATGAGTACTAGATTATAAAGTCTACAGGTCTAATGAGTACTAGATTATAAAGTCTACAGGTCTAATGAGTACTAGATTATAAAGTCTACAGGTCTAATGAGTACTAGATTATAAAGTCTACAGGTCTAATGAGTATTAGATTATAAAGTCCACAGGTCTAATGAGTACTAGATTACAAAGTCTACAAGTCTAATGAGTACTAGGTTATAAAGTCTACAGGTCTAATGAGTACTAGATTATAAAGTATATAGGTCCTGATATAATGAGTACTAGATTATATAGTCTACAGGTCTAATGAGTACTAGATTATAAAGTCTACAGATCTAATGAGTATTAGATTATAAAGTCTACAGGTCCTGATATAATGAGTACTAGATTATATAGTCTACAGGTCTAATGAGTACTAGATTATAAAGTCTACAGGTATAATGAGTACTAGATTATAAAGTATATAGGTCCTGATATAAAGAGTACTAGAATATATAGTCTACAGGTCTAATGAGTACTAGATTATAAAGTCTACAGGTCCTGATATAATGAGTACTAGATTATATAGTCTACAGGTCTAATGAGTACTAGATTATAAAGTCTACAGGTCTAATGAGTACTAGATTATAAAGTCTACAGGTCTAATGAGTACTAGATTATAACTTCTACAGTTCTAATGAGTACTAGATTATAAAATACAAGTGTCCCGCATACAAAAGCATTAAAAACATTTTCCAAACCAGCAGAGGAGTCACGAAAGTCAGAAACAGCAATAAAATAAATAAATTACCTTTGAAGATCTTCATCTGGTTGCAATCACAAGGCTCCCAGCTACATAACAAATGGCCCTTTTGTTTAATAAAGTCCTTCTTTAAATCCCCAAAAAGTCAGTTTAGTTGGCGTGCTTGACTCAGTAATCCACCGGTTTCCCCTCGTTCAAAATGCATACAAAATGAATCCCAAACGTAAGTAATAAACTTGGTCCAAACAAGTCAAACAACACTCCTAATCAAACCTCAGGTATCCTAATACGTAAATTAATGATACAATTTACGACGGAAAATAGTATATTCAGCACTGGAGATAAATAACCAAGTGCGCACCCTCACCGGAGCGCGTCACAAACATTTTCCAACCTTGCAGATGCATCGCGAAAGTCAGAAATAGCGATAAAATAAATTGCTTACCTTTGAAGATCCCAAGGGTCCCAGTTACACAGTGAATGGTCATTTTGTTCGATCAAGTCCTTCTTAATATCCCAAAAATGTCTGTTTTATTTCGTTCATTTGATTCAGAAATACACCTGTTCCAACTCGCCCAACATGCCTCCAAAGGAATCTAAAAATGTACCTGTAAACTTGGGCCAAACATTTCAAACAATGTTTCTAATCCAACCTCAGGTACCCTAATATGTAAATAATCTGTACAATTTAAGACAGAATGAACTGTTCTCAATACCGGAGAAAAACAACGAGGAGCGCGCAGTCATTCACACACACCAAAAGACTAGAGTCCTTCTGAGTGACACTTAGAAAGAATACGAATACTTTTTCATTTTTAAAAAAAGAACATCGAACAATTTCTAAAGACTGTTTACATCTAGTGGAAGCCATAGGAACTGTAATCTGGGTCTTAATAATTAGGCTTTCCCATAGAAAAGCATTGAAAGTCCAATGACCTCAACAACAAAAAACTCCTGGATGGATTGTCCTCGGGGTTTCGCCTGCCAAATCAGGTCTGTTATACTCACACATATTATTTTAACGGTTTTAGAAACATTAGAGTGTTTTCTATCCAATACTACCAGGCATATGCATATCCTGCATATCCTGGGCCTGAGTAACAAGCAGTTTACTTTGGGCACTTCAGTCATCCAAACTTAGCGAATACTGCCCCCTAGCCTTAAAAAGTTAATGGCCACTAATCAGCTTAATAAACAGTGGCAGCCCAAGTTAAAGCCAGTTAATGGCCACTAATCAGCTTTATGAACAGTGGTAGCCCAAGTTAACACCAGTTAATGGCCACTAATCAGAATTATGAACAGTGGTAGCCCAAGTTAACACCAGTTTATGGCCACTAATCAGCTTTATGAACAGTGGTAGCCCACGTTAACACCAGTTTATGGCCACTAATCAGCTTTATGAACAGTGGCATCCCAAGTTAAAGCCAGTTAATGGCCACTAATCAGCTTTATGAACAGTGGCATCCCAAGTTAAAGCCAGTTAATGGCCACTAATCAGCTTTATGAACAGTGGTAGCCCAAGTTAAAGCCAGTTAATGGCCACTAATCAGCTTTATGAACAGTGGTAGCCCAAGTTAACACCAGTTAATGGCCACTAATCAGCTTTATGAACAGTGGTAGCCCAAGTTAAAGCCAGTTAATGGCCACTAATCAGCTTTATGAACAGTGGTAGCCCAAGTTAACACCAGTTAATGGCCACTAATCAGCTTTATGAACAGTGGTAGCCCAAGTTAACACCAGTTTATGGCCACTAATCAGCTTTATGAACAGTGGTAGCCCACGTTAACACCAGTTTATGGCCACTAATCAGCTTTATGAACAGTGGCATCCCAAGGTAAAGCCAGTTAATGGCCACTAATCAGCTTTATGAACAGTGGCATCCCAAGTTAAAGCCAGTTAATGGCCACTAATCAGCTTTATGAACAGTGGTAGCCCAAGTTAAAGCCAGTTAATGGCCACTAATCAGCTTTATGAACAGTGGTAGCCCAAGGTAAAGCCAGTTAATGGTTAATTATTGCCAGCTGCTGTATTTATTTCCACCATGACTCATGTTCTCTTGTTGTCTTTTCACACTTCCACTTCATAGGTTAGGCTCTTGGGGCTAGGGGGGCAGAATGAGTTCCCTACCCTCAACAGGCTAGCCTACATTTCTGAGGCACTTCAAACTAGTCCCACATCTGGTTGTGCTCTTGCCAACTCCATTGCTGTCATTGTCAAGCTAAATGTGTTTTTCATGACATGAATGACATGGAGTTTGGATGATAACTCAAATAAATGGCTATTTCAAACTACACCCTCTGTACTATACTGTAGCACAGAATACACAGGCTGAACTATAACACAATGAGCTATGAGTACTGTACTATACTGTACTGTACTGTACTATACTGTAGCACTGAACACCCTGGCTGGACTATAACACAATGAGCTATGAGTACTGTACTATACTGTAGTATACTGTACTATACTGTAGCACAGAATACCCTGGCTGGACTATAACACAATGAGCTATGAGTACTGTACTATACTGTAGTATACTGTACTATACTGTAGCACTGAACACCCTGGCTGGACTATAACACAATGAGCTATGAGTACTGTACTATTCTACAGCATGCAGAACCCAACCGTTGTGTTGTATCTTTCTACATGTCGAACCGCCTGCCTCAAACTCTAGCTGGTTTGTTATTTTTATTGATTAGCCTAGCAGTGTGTGCGTGTGTGTTGTGCTTGTGTGTGTGGCTATGTATGTGTTGTGTGCGTGTGTGTGTGTGTGTGTGTGTGTGTGTATGTATGTGCTGTGTGCGTGTTGTGCGTGTGTGTGGCTATGTGTGTGTGTGTGTGTTGTGTGTGTGTGTGTTGTGTGTGTGTATGTGTGTGTTGTGTGTGTTGTGTTGGTATGTGTGTGTTGTGCGTGTATTTGGGTATGTATGTGTGTGTGTGTGGGTATGTATGTGTGTGTGTGTTGTGCGTGTGTGTGTGTGTTTCTCTCAGTGTTCCTCCCTGCCCTGCCAACTGAATGGTTGCCAAGGGGAGTGTGAGTGACCTCTGACGGCTCAGGTCCAATTCTGAACAGCTGTCTCACATATGCTCTGAATCGATTTAAACAAAACAAACATGGCCGCCGCTTCCTAGTGGTGTGTGAAACTGAAAGTGTGTTCCAAATGGTAGCCTATTCCTTATGAAGTGCACTAATTTTGACTACAGCCCATAAGGAATAGGGTGCCATTTGGGATGCGGACGAGACTGGATTGACAGGTCTGATTCACCGGGTGCCACCGGTGGGAGTAAGAAATAATCATCAACAGATGAGGTCCTCCTGTGGTACGACTGCTGAGGTTAGTGGTGGTGGATGGAGAGAAAGATCTGTGGTACGACTGCTGAGGTTAGTGGTGGTGGATGGAGAGAAAGATCTGTGGTACGACTGCTGAGGTTAGTGGTGGTGGATGGAGAGAAAGATCTGTGGTACGACTGCTGAGGTTAGTGGTGGTGGATGGAGAGAAAGATCTGTGGTACGACTGCTGAGGTTAGTGGTGGTGGATGGAGAGAAAGATCTGTGGTACGACTGCTGAGGTTAGTGGTGGTGGATGGAGAGAAAGATCTGTGGTACGACTGCTGAGGTTAGTGGTGGTGGATGGAGAGAAATATCTGTGGTACGACTGCTGAGGTTAGTGGTGGTGGATGGAGAGAAAGATCTGTGGTACGACTGCTGAGGTTAGTGGTGGTGGATGGAGAGAAAGATCTGTGGTACGACTGCTGAGGTTAGTGGTGGTGGATGGAGAGAAAGATCTGTGGTACGACTGCTGAGGTTAGTGGTGGTGGATGGAGAGAAAGATCTGTGGTACGACTGCTGAGGTTAGTGGTGGTGGATGGAGAGAAAGATCTGTGGTACGACTGCTGCTACAGCTAAGCTGCTGTGGTTTAGGCCGGTTTTCATTCCAAGACGTGCTGTAGCACAGTGCACTATACAGTTGACAACGTGCCTTTTAAAGGTAATTTCCAACCTGTTTGCTGAGATCGCATTTATGGTAAACACTGCGGACTTTAGATAAGGCATAAATTACCTTTAAGGAGAAGTCTGATACAGTGCCCTGAATATAATCAAGTCCTTGTCATGGCCGTTGAAGACGTCCACAACACCGGATGATGTGGTTACTGATGTAGTGGATGATGTAGTTACCGATGTAGTTACTGATGTAGTGGATGATGTGGTTACTGTTGTAGTGGATGATGTAGTGGATGATGCAGTTACTGTTGTAGTGGATGATGCAGTTACTCTAGTGGATGACACAGTTACTGTTGTAGTGGATGGTGAAGTGGATGATGTAGTGTAGTTACTAATGTAGAGTATGATGTAGTTACTGTTGCAGTGGATGATGTAGTTGCTGTTGTAGTTGATGTTGTAGTGGATGATGTAGTGGATGATGTAGTTACTGTTGTAGTGGATGATGTAGTGGATGATGCAGTTACTGTTGTAGTGGATGATGCAGTTACTCTAGTGGATGACACAGTTACTGTTGTAGTGGATGGTGAAGTGGATGATGTAGTGTAGTTACTAATGTAGAGTATGATGTAGTTACTGTTGCAGTGGATGATGTAGTTGCTGTTGTAGTTGATGTTGTAGTGGATGATGTAGTGGATGATGTAGTTACTAATGTAGAGTATGATGTAGTTAGTTAGTATGATGCAGTTACTGTTGTAGTGGATGATGTAGTTACTGTTATAGTGGATGATGAAGTGGATGAAGTAGTGGATGATGTCTGCACATTATTCCCTGAATCTATTCAACCACGCCCAGAAATCTGCTCTTTTTATTCTTTGTCCCCAACGCTCTAGGTGACCAGTTTTTTATTTATTTATTATTATTTTTTAATTTTACCCCTTTTTTCTCCCCAATTTCGTAGTATCCAATTGTTGTAGTAGCTACTATCTTGTCTCATCGCTACAACTCCCGTACGGAGAGAGACGAAGGTTGAAAGTCATGCGTCCTCCGATACACAACCAACCAAGCCGCTGCTTCTTTAACACAGCGCACATCCAACCCGGAAGCCAGCCGCACCAATGCGCCGGAGGAAACACCGTGCACATGGCCACCTTGGCTAGCGTACACTGCGCCCAGCCCGCCACAGGAGTCGCTGGTGCGCGATGAGACAAGGACACCCCTACCGACCAAGCCCTCCCGGTCGCGGCCGGTTACGACAGAGCCTGGGCGCGAACCCAGGACTCTGATGGCACAGCTGGCGCTGCAGTACGCCCTTAACCACTGCGCCACCCGGGAGGCCCTCTAGGTGACCAGTTTTGATAGCCTTCGGGTGATGTGGAGGTAAACCCAGGCCCTGCGTGTCCCCAGGCACTCTCATTTGTTGACTTCTGTGATCGAAAAAGCCTTGGTTTCATGCATGTCAACATCAGAAGCCTCCTCCCTAAGTTTGTTTTACTCACTGCTTTAGCACACTGAGCCAACCCTGATGTCCTTGCCGTGTCTGAATCTCGGCTTAGGACGGCCACCAACTACAATATTTTCCGTCAAGATAGAACTGCTAAAGGGGGAGGAGATGCAATCTATTGCAGAAATAGCCTGCAAAGTTCTGTCATGCTTTCCAAGTCTAAGCCAAACAGTTTGAGCTTCTAATTTTAAAAATGTATCTCTCCAGAAATAAGTCTCTCACTGTTGCCGCCTGCTATCGAACCCCCTCCGATCCCAGCTGTGCCCTGGAAACCATATGTGAATTGACGCCCCCCATCTAGCTTCAGAGTTTGTTCTGTTAGGTGACCTAAACTGGGATATGCTTACACCCCGGCAGTCCTACAATCTAAGCTAGATGCCCTCAATCTCACACAAATCATCAAGGAACCCACCAGGTACAACCCTAAATCCGTAAACATGGGCACCCTCATAGACATTATCCTGACCAACTTGCCCTCCAAATACACCTCCGCTGTTTTCAATCAGGATCTCAGCAATTACTGCCTCATTGCCTGTATCCGCTATGGGTCCGCGGTCAAACGACCACCTCTCATCACTGTCAAACGCTCCCTAAAACACTTCTGCGAGCAGGCCTTTCTAATTGACCTCATCCCGTCAGTCGAGGATGCCTGGTCGTTCTTTAAAAGTAATTTCCTCACCATCTTAGATAAGCATGCCCCTTTCAAAAAATACAGCACTAAGAACAGATATAGCCCTTGGTTCACTCCAGACCTGATTTCCCTTGACCAGCACAAAAATAATCCTGTGGCGGACTGCAATAGCATCGAATAGTCCCCGCGATATGCAACTGTTCAGGGAAGTCAGGAACCAATACACGCAGCTTCTTCAAGCATAAATTTGCATCCTGTAGCTCTAAATCCAAAAAGTTCTGGGACACTGTAAAGTCCATGGAGAACAAGAACACCTCCTCCCAGCTGCCCATCGCACTGAGGCTAGGTAACACGGTCACCACCGATAAATCCATGATAAACAAACATTTCAATAAGCATTTCTCAACGGCTGGCTCTGCCTTCCTACTGGCTACTACAACCCCAGACAACAGTAAAACTGACTATCCTCCCGACCCTCGACCTTGGCGATGTCATCTACAAAATAGCTTCCAATACTCTACTCAGCAAACTGGATGCAGTCTATCACAGTGCCATCCATTTTGTTACCAAATCAGCTTATACCACCCACCACTGCAACCTGTATCCTCTAGTCGGCTGGCCCTCGCTACATATTCATCGCCAGACCCACTGGCTCTAGGTCAACTATAATTCTATGCTAGGTAAAGCTCCGCCTTATCTCAGTTCACTGGTCACGATAACAACACCCACCCGTAGCACACGTTCCAGAAGGTATATCTCACTGATCATCTCTAAAGCCAACACCTCATTTGGCCGCCTTTCCTTCCAGTTCTCTGCTGCCAGTGACTGGAACGAATTGCAAAAATCGCTCAGTTGTAAATGAGAATTTTTTCTCAACTGGCCAACCTGGTTAAATAAAGGTGAAATACAAATATAAAATAAACTACTACATAGATCATTAGTAGAGGTTATAGTTGTGTTACTACTACATAGATCATTAGTAGAGGTTATAGTTGTGTTACTACTACATAGATCATTAGTATAAGTTATTTTTTCTTTCTCCTTTCTCCCTCTCCCTCTCCCTCTCCCTCACACTCTTACGCTCCCTCTCCCTCTCCCTCACACTCTCACGCTCCCTCTCCCTCTCCCTCTCCCTCTCCCTCACACTCTCCCTCACACTCTCACTCTCCCTCTCTCGTTCTTTTTTTTTGTTACTGCTACTGTAGAAGTGTAGCATGTCAAAATCGAAGTCTCAACGTTCCAGGCAGTTTAACAGTTTAACCACAGAAGTGAAGACAATGGTGAGACCTAGAGAATTAATTGATCTTGATGTGGACTAATGGCTTGGAACAATATTCCCTCAAGTCTCATAATTGAAAATATGTAACTGTGATGTTGTTTCATGACCATACAATGTGGAAAATCAGGCCAGCTTCAGGGGAGTCATTATAACGTGAAGCAGCAAGACGCTACCATGGGTACCACGTTTCAGGTGAAGACCCAGATGCAGACAGTGTCGACGTAACAAAAGAGGAGAATCCATCTTTTTTTTTTGGAGCTCAACACTCATTGAAATGGCTGTCTATGGGAATATCAATGGAACACCTCCCAGATTACAGTTCCTAGTGCTTCCAGTAGATGTCAACAGTCTTTAGAAAATGTTTCAGGCTTGTTTTTTGAAAAATCGGCTAGAATTTGTAGTTTTTCTAGGTGGCTCTCATTTTGATTTTGATTGTAGTGTTGTGGTGCGTGTGGATGAAGGCGCGCACTTCGCTATTTATCTCCGGTTATGAACATACTATTCTCTATCTTAAATTTGATCATTTACATATTAGGGTACCTGAGGATTGATTAGAAACGTTGTTTGACTTGTTTGGACGAAGTTTATTGGTAACGTTTGAGATTCATTTTGTATGCATTTTGAACGAGGGAAACCGGTGGATTACTGAATCAAGCACGCCAACTAAACTGATTTTTTTTAGGATATAAAGAAGGACAAATCACCCAGACACTGGGTTTAGAAACATCTTCTCCATCCAGGCGTACGCTGAGTAAGTCTGTTGAGATGAGTGAGATAGTCTTTCATAGAGGAGAAAGGTACTTCATGTATAGGAATATTTATTCTCAAAACCATTCCGTGGATGCAACTGAACAAACCTTGAACCAGTATGCTTGAATTACATGCAATGAAATGCTCTTCTCTGACAGAATGCTTTGAAATTGTTTTATTGAACTCCTATTGCTATTCTATAGCTAAAAAAATATTATATTGAAACCATTGCATTGATATTTTATAGAACAGATCAGATATCAGAATAGATCAGACATCAGAACAGATCAGATATCAGAACAGATCAGATATCAGAATAGATCAGACATCAGAACAGATTAGATATCAGATGTCAGAACAGATCAGACATCAGAACAGATCAGATATCAGAACAGATCAGATACCAGATATCAGAACAGATCAGACATCAAAACAGATCAGATATCAGATATCAGAACAGATCAGACATCAGAACAGATCAGACATCAGAACAGATTAGATATCAGATGTCAGAACAGATCAGACATCAGAACAGATCAGATATCAGAACAGATCAGATACCAGATATCAGAACAGATCAGACATCAAAACAGATCAGATATCAGATGTCAGAACAGATCAGACATCAGAACAGATCAGACATCAGAACAGATCATATATCAGAACAGATCAGACACCAGATATCAGAACAGATCAGACATCAAAACAGATCAGATATCAGTTATCAGAACAGATCAGATACCAGATATCAGAACAGATCAGACATCAGAACAGATCAGATAGCAGAACAGATCAGACATCAAAACAGATCAGATATCAGAACAGATCAGATATCAGAACAGATCAAATACCAGAACAGATCAGATATTAGAACAGATCAGATATCAGAACAGATCAGATATCAGAACAGATCAGATATCAGAACAGATCAGATACCAGATATTAGGTCAGATTAGGGTCCTTAGGGTCAAAAGTAGTGTACTTTATAAGGATTAGGTTGCCCTTTGAGACACAGACAATGACTGTGGTGTACATCCACATCAGAGTAATTATACAGGGTTTAATTGTCTGCAAGCAGGCCTACATTACCAAATATTTAATTCCATGCCATCACTGAGTAGGAATTGGAGCGATCGCTCTTCTCCAGATGGGGGGATAAGTGGAACCCTCATAATGGAGCCTATATGGAGGGAAGGCAGGTATGAACAAGGGTACAGAGTGTAGAGCTGACAACTAGATCCAATCATTTAGAACTGAGGATTGCTCCTTTAAACAGTGTAATACATTTGTAAGCAGATCATAGTGGAATGAGATAAATCTGTTTTACAGTTCATATGGTCTCTATGTGGATTATATACATGGTCGTATCTTACTGGCTATTTATGTATGACACCGGGGTCATACAAGGAAGAAAACACTGTTTTCCTCACCATTTTGTACGGACGCTACTGTTTTTCAACACTGCACAATATGCCATTTATTCATTTATTAAGTCTTGTCTCTATACTCTGTAATATACATCAGTACATCACTCCATGTGTTCCTGTCCTCCACTCCATGTGTTCCTGTCCTCCACTCCATGTGTTCCTGTCCTCCATTCCATGTGTTCCTGTCCTCCGCTCCATGTGTTCCTGTCCTCCGCTCCATGTATTCCTGTCCTCCACTTCATGTATTCCTGTCCTCCACTCCATGTGTTCCTGTCCTCCACTCCATGAGTTCCTGTTGGTCACATGATGTCCTCCACTCCATGTGTTCCTGTTGGTCACATGATGTCCTCCACTCCATGTGTTCCTGTTGGTCACATGATGTCCTCCACTCCATCTGTTCCTATCCTCCACTCCATGTGTTCCTGTCCTCCACTCCATGTGTTCCTGTCCTCCACTCCATGTGTTTTGTCCTCCACTCCATGTTTTCCTGTCCTCCACTCCATGTGTTCATGTTGGTCACATGATGTCCTCCACTCCATGTGTTCCTTTCCTCCACTCCATGTGTTCCTGTCCTCCACTCCATGTGTTCCTGTCCTCCACTCCATGTGTTCCTGTCCTCCTCTCCATATGTTCCTGTCCTCCACTCCATGTGTTCCTGTCCTCCACTCCATGAGTTCCTGTTGGTCACATGATGTCCTCCACTCCATGAGGTCCTGTTGGTCAGATGATGTCCTCCACTCCATGTGTTCCTGTTGGTCACATGATGTCCTCCACTCCATGTGTTCCTGTTGGTCACATGATGTCCTCCACTCCATGTGTTCCTGTCCTCCACTCCATGTGTTCCTGTCCTCCACTCCATGTGTTCCTGTCCTCCTCTCCATATGTTCCTGTCCTCCACTCCATGTGTTCCTGTCCTCCACTCCATGAGTTCCTGTTGGTCACATGATGTCCTCCACTCCATGAGTTCCTGTTGGTCAGATGATGTCCTCCACTCCATGAGTTCCTGTTAGTCACATGATGTCCTCCACTCCGTGTGTTCCTGTTCCTCCGCTCCATGTGTTCCTGTCCTCCGCTCCAAGTGTTCCTGTCCTCCGCTCCATGTGTTCCTGTCCTCCGCTCCATGTGTTCCTGTCATCCACTCCATGTGTTCCTGTCCTCCACTCCATGTGTTCCTGTCCTCCACTCCATGAGTTCCTGTTGGTCACATGATGTCCTCCACTCCATGAGTTCCTGTTGGTCAGATGATGTCCTCCACTCCATGTGTTCCTGTTGGTCACATGATGTCCTCCACTCCATGTGTTCCTGTCCTCCACTCCATGTGTTCCTGTCCTCCACTCCATGTGTTCCTGTCCTCCGCTCCATGTGTTCCTGTCCTCCGCACCATGTGTTCCTGTCCTCCGCTCCATGCGTTCCTGTCCTCCGCTCCATGTGTTCCTGTTGGTCACATGATCTCCTCCTCTCCATGTGTTCCTGTTGGTAACATATCTTCATTTGTTATTGAAAGAGAAAGGTCCATCCTGGGTGCTTCTGACTCCTTTGATTGTCTCCCAAGCTTCCCCTGTACATCCTGATTGGTTCTCAAGCCTCCCCTGTACATCCTGATTATGTTCCCAACCTGAGGAAGATAAGGGAGATTAAAGGTACTCCACATAAGAGAGTAATTGGTCTTCTCTGTCTGCCTGAGAGGATTGGTGCAATCAACCTCTGAGCATAATTACTAATTAGATTGGGATTAAAGTCGACTTGCTCAGAGAAGAAGACCGTGGCGAATTCAAATGAGCATCTGAAATGTCATTAAATTAATGGGGTAAAAATGTAAATATGAATGTTTCAGACTCCAGCCTGAGCTCCCAAGTCACAGCCATCATCTCTGTTTGAACTCCTGCTGATTAGAAACTCACAGGGAATAGTAGGGGAACGGACAGTATTAGCTTTTCCTTTGTTAACTATATGACTGTGTCCACAAATGGCAACCTAATCCCTACATAGTGCAATTATTTTGACCAGAGTCCTATGGGCCCTGGTCAAAGGTGATGCACAAAGTAATGTCTGTCTGTCTTCTTCCATAGAATTAGATCTCCACTCTGCTGCTCTAAATGACACAGTCTCAATGTGAATGTTCCAGCACCACAATAGACTGAGGTTCATTACATAACAAATAGCTCTGGCCTAAAAAAAACACACCTGATTAATAGAGAGAGAGAGAGAGGGGGAAACCGAGAGAGCGAGAGAGAGAGAGAGAGAGAAACAGAGAGAGAGACAGAGAAACCGAGAGAGCGAGAGAGCGAGCGAGAGAGAGAGAGAGAGAGAGAGAGAGAGAGAGAGAGAGAGAGATCTATTGGGCCCTATTCTACCTTTGATATTAAGCAGCTCCATTGAGCCCTACTCTACTCTGATTTTCAGCTCCATTGGGCCCTAGTCTAACTCTGATGTTCCGCTCCATTTGTCCCTAATCTACCTCAGATCTTCACATCTATTGGGCCCTACTCTACCTCTGATCTTCACCTCCATTGGGCACTAATCTACCCCTGGACATCAACTCCATTGGGCCCTACTCTACCTCTGATCTTCAGCTCCATTGGGCCCTATTCTGCCTCTGATCTTCACCTCCAATGGGCCTACTATACCTCTGATCTTCAGCTCCAATGGGCCTACTATACCTCTGATCTTCAGCTCCTTTGGGCCCTACTCTACTCTGATTTTCATCTACATTGGGCCCTACCCTACCTCTAAATATCAGCCCTATTGGGCCCTATTCTACTCTGATTTTCAGCTCCATTGGGCCTTAATCTACCTCTGATATTCAGCTCCATTGGGCCCTAATCTACCTCTGATTTTCAGCTCCATTGGGCCCTAATCTACCTCTGATATTCAGCTCCAATGGGCCTACTATACCTCTGATATTCAGCTCCATTGGGCCCTAATCTACCTCTGATTTTCAGCTCCATTGGGCCCTAATCTACCTCTGATATTCAGCTCCATTGGGCCCTAATCTTCCTCTGATATTTATCTCAATTGGGCCCTAATATACCTCTGACTTCATCTTTTCTATAGACTCTAAAATTACTAGTTGGTCGCTGGCTTTGTCTGCCCTCTCATTGGCTAGAATGCCCCCCCCCCCCCCCCTTTCCCCCCAAGTGACTGTTGGAGCAGTCACTCGGGTATCTTGTCAATATAATAGATCACCTTTGGTTTCATACAACCACTCTCAACACTGCAGCAGACTTCTTCATTGGTTTTGGGTCGAATTCAGGTATAACAGCAACCTGTCAGAAGTCCACCACCTGTGGTAGAAACTAAATCTTTGTTTGCAAGCAATTAATATGCATCACCATTTCTCACATTGGGAGAAACCTGCTCTTGAGCGCTACATGACACAGAGTCCTGCTTCACCAGCACGGTGCTGAAAGAGGAGGTTGAGTCCTGCTTCACCAGCACAGTGCTGAAAGATGAGGTTGAGTCCTGCTTCACCAGCACGGTGCTGAAAGAGGAAACAGAGTCCTGCTTCACCAGCACGGTGCTGAAAGAGGAAACAGAGTCCTGCTTCACCAGCACGGTGCTGAAAGAGGAGGTTGAGTCCTGCTTCACCAGCACGGTGCTGAACGAGGAGGTTGAGTCCTGCTTCACCAGCACGGTGGTGAACAAGGAGGTTGAGTCCTGCTTCACCAGCACGGTGGTGAACAAGGAGGTTGAGTCCTGCTTCACCAGCACAGTGCTGAAAGAGGAGGTTGAGTCCTGCTTCACCAGCACAGTGCTGAAATAGGAGGTTGAGTCCTGCTTCACCAGCACGGTGCTGAAAGAGGAGGTTGAGTCCTGCTTCACCAGCACAGTGCTGAAAGAGGAGGTTGAGTCCTGCTTCACCAGCACGGTGCTGAACGAGGAGGTTGAGTCCTGCTTCACCAGCACAGTGCTGAACGAGGAGGTTGAGTCCTGCTTCACCAGCACGATGCTGAAAGAGGAAACAGAGTCCTGCTTCACCAGCATGGTGCTGAAAGAGTAGGTTGAGTCCTGCTTCACCAGCACGGTGCTGAACGAGGAAACAGAGTCCTGCTTCACCAGCACGGTGCTGAAAGAGGAGGTTGAGTCCTGCTTCACCAGCACAGTGCTGAAAGAGGAGGTTGAGTCCTGCTTCACCAGCACAGTGCTGAAAGAGGAGGTTGAGTCCTGCTTCACCAGCACAGTGCTGAAAGAGGAGGTTGAGTCCTGCTTCACCAGCACGGTGCTGAAAGAGGAGGTTGAGTCCTGCTTCACCAGCACAGTGCTGAAAGAGGAGGTTGAGTCCTGCTTCACCAGCACGGTGCTGAACGAGGAGGTTGAGTCCTGCTTCACCAGCACAGTGCTGAACGAGGAGGTTGAGTCCTGCTTCACCAGCACGGTGCTGAAAGAGGAGGTTGAGTCCTGCTTCACCAGCACGGTGCTGAAAGAGGAGGTTGAGTCCTGCTTCACCAGCACGGTGTTGAACAAGGAGCTTGAGTCCTGCTTCACCAGCACGATGCTGAAAGAGGAAACAGAGTCCTGCTTCACCAGCACGGTGCTGAAAGAGTAGGTTGAGTCCTGCTTCACCAGCACGGTGCTGAACGAGGAAACAGAGTCCTGCTTCACCAGCACGGTGCTGAAAGAGGAGGTTGAGTCCTGCTTCACCAGCACAGTGCTGAAAGAGGAGGTTGAGTCCTGCTTCACCAGCACGGTGCTGAACGAGGAGGTTGAGTCCTGCTTCACCAGCACGGTGCTGAACGAGGAGGTTGAGTCCTGCTTCACCAGCACAGTGCTGAAAGAGGAGGTTGAGTCCTGCTTCACCAGCACGGTGCTGAAAGAGGAGGTTGAGTCCTGCTTCACCAGCACGGTGCTGAACGAGGAGGTTGAGTCCTGCTTCACCAGCACAGTGCTGAAAGAGGAAACAGAGTCCTGCTTCACCAGCACGGTGCTGAAAGAGGAGGTTGAGTCCTGCTTCACCAGCACGGTGCTGAACGAGGAGGTTGAGTCCTGCTTCACCAGCACAGTGCTGAAAGAGGAAACAGAGTCCTGCTTCACCAGCACGGTGCTGAAAGAGGAGGTTGAGTCCTGCTTCACCAGCACGGTGCTGAACGAGGAGGTTGAGTCCTGCTTCACCAGCACAGTGCTGAACGAGGAGGTTGAGTCCTGCTTCACCAGCACGGTGCTGAAAGAGGAGGTTGAGTCCTGCTTCACCAGCACGGTGCTGAAAGAGGAGGTTGAGTCCTGCTTCACCAGCACGGTGCTGAAAGAGGAGGTTGAGTCCTGCTTCACCAGCACGGTGCTGAACGAGGAGGTTGAGTCCTGCTTCACCAGCACGGTGCTGAACGAGGAGGTTGAGTCCTGCTTCACCAGCACGGTGCTGAAAGAGGAGGTTGAGTCCTGCTTCACCAGCACGGTGCTGAACGAGGAGGTTGAGTCCTGCTTCACCAGCACGGTGCTGAACGAGGAGGTTGAGTCCTGCTTCACCAGCACGGTGCTGAAAGAGGAGGTTGAGTCCTGCTTCACCAGCACGGTGCTGAAAGAGGAGGTTGAGTCCTGCTTCACCAGCACGGTGCTGAACGAGGAGGTTGAGTCCTGCTTCACCAGCACGGTGCTGAACGAGGAGGTTGAGTCCTGCTTCACCAGCACGGTGCTGAACGAGGAGGTTGAGTCCTGCTTCACCAGCACGGTGCTGAACGAGGAGGTTGAGTCCTGCTTCACCAGCACGGTGCTGAAAGAGGAGGTTGAGTCCTGCTTCACCAGCATGGTGCTGAAAGAGGAAACAGAGTCCTGCTTCACCAGCACGGTGCTGAAAGAGGAGGTTGAGTCCTGCTTCACCAGCACGGTGCTGAACGAGGAGGTTGAGTCCTGCTTCACCAGCACCGTGCTGAACGAGGAGGTTGAGTCCTGCTTCACCAGCACGGTGCTGAAAGAGGAAACAGAGTCCTGCTTCACCAGCACGGTGCTGAACGAGGAGGTTGAGTCCTGCTTCACCAGCACGGTGCTGAAAGAGGAAACAGAGTCCTGCTTCACCAGCACGGTGCTGAACGAGGAGGTTGAGTCCTGCTTCACCAGCACGGTGCTGAAAGAGGAAACAGAGTCCTGCTTCACCAGCACGGTGCTGAACGAGGAGGTTGAGTCCTGCTTCACCAGCACGGTGCTGAAAGAGGAAACAGAGTCCTGCTTCACCAGCACGGTGCTGAACGAGGAGGTTGAGTCCTGCTTCACCAGCACGGTGCTGAAAGAGGAGCCCACAGTTGAACTACTGACAAAAGTCAAGACACTTTTATGCTATTTAATACTTTTTCAAAATGTAAGTCAGTTATGAACTAATTCTTATTTACAATGAAGACCTTCACTTCATGGTCTCAAACGGCACTCAAACCTTCGTCTTCCAAAGAGAAAGTTACTTGTATTTATAGTTTGGTGATAGAGCTGTTTGAACTCAGACACTTTGAATGTCTAAGACGTATTTCTATGTCAAAACCTTTTATCCGGAAAGGTCAGAATATACAGATATTAACTGGAGGGTATTGAACGGCAGTTGGTGGTGTGTGTGTGTGTGTGTGTGTGTGTGTGTGATGTGGTGTGTGTGTGTGTGTGTGGTGCGTGCTTGTGTGTGTATGTGTGTGTGCTTAGAAAGGAAAGCCCTTTGATACAACCAGCAGGAGATCTCACCCTATCAGACGCGCTCTTAGCACTTCAAAAGCATAATACCTTCCTGTCAAACACTGGCCTGCATCCCACATGGACACCTATTTCACAGCTTACATAGTACACCACTATAGACCAGAGATGTAGGAGCTTTACTATAGACCAGAGATGTAGGAGCTCTACTTTAGACCAGAGACTTGTGGGCTCTACTTTAGACCAGAGATGTAGGAGCTCTACTATAGACCAGAGATGTAGGAGCTCTACTATAGACCAGAGATGTAGGAGCTCTACTTTAGACCAGAGACTTGTGGGCTCTACTTTAGCCCAGAGATGTAGGAGCTCTACTATAGACCAGAGATGTAGGAGCTCTACTATAGACCAGAGACTTGTGGGCTCTACTTTAGCCCAGAGATGTAGGAGCTCTACTATAGACCAGAGATGTAGGAGCTCTACTTTAGACCAGAGACTTGTGGGCTCTACTTTAGACCAGAGATGTAGGAGCTCTACTATATGACCAGAGATGTAGGAGCTCTACTTTAGACCAGAGATGTAGGAGCTCTACTTTATACCAGAGACGTATGAGCTCTACTTTGGACCCAGAGACGTATGAGCTCTACTTTAGACCAGAGACGTATGAGCTCTACTTTGGACCCAGAGTCGTATGAGCTCTACTTTAGACCAGAGACGTATGAGCTCTACTTTGGACCAGAGACGTATGAGCTCTACTTTAGACCAGAGACGTATGAGCTCTACTTTGGACCCAGAGTCGTATGAGCTCTACTTTAGACCAGAGACGTATGAGCTCTACTTTAGACCAGAGACGTATGAGCTCTACTTTGGACCAGAGACGTATGAGCTCTACTTTGGACCAGAGACGTGTGAGCTCTACTTTAGACCAGAGACGTATGAGCTCTACTTTAGACCAGAGACGTATGAGCTCTACTTTGGACCAGAGACGTGTGAGCTCTACTTTGGACCAGAGACATGTGAGCTCTACTTTAGACCAGAGACATATGAGCTCTACTTTGGACCAGAGACATATGAGCTCTACTTTGGACCAGAGACATGTGGGCTCTACTTTGGACCAGAGACATGTGAGCTCTACTTTGGACCAGAGACATATGAGCTCTACTTTGGACCAGAGACGTATGAGCTCTACTTTAGACCAGAGACGTATGAGCTCTACTTTAGACCAGAGACGTATGAGCTCTACTTTGGACCAGAGACGTATGACCTCTACTTTGGACTAGAGAAATGTGAGCTCTACTTTAGACCAGAGACATATGAGCTGTACTTTGGACCAGAGACATGTGGGCTCTACTTTGGACCAGAGACATGTGGGCTCTACTTTGGACCAGAGACATGTGGGCTCTACTTTGGACCAGAGACATGTGAGCTCTACTTTGGACCAGAGACATGTGGGCTCTACTTTGGACCAGAGACATGTGGGCTCTACTTTGGACCAGAGACATGTGGGCTCTACTTTGGACCAGAGACATGTGAGCTCTACTTTAGACCAGAGACATATGAGCTCTACTTTGGACCAGAGACATGTGGGCTCTACTTTGGACCAGAGACATGTGGGCTCTACTTTGGACCAGAGACATGTGGGCTCTACTTTAGACCAGAGACATATGAGCTCTACTTTGGACCAGAGACATGTGGGCTCTACTTTGGACCAGAGACATGTGGGCTCTACTTTGGACCAGAGACATGTGAGCTCTACTTTGGACCAGAGACATGTGAGCTCTACTTTGGACCAGAGACATGTGGGCTCTACTTTGGACCAGAGACATGTGAGCTCTACTTTGGACCAGAGACATGTGGGCTCTACTTTGGACCAGAGACATGTGAGCTCTACTTTAGACCAGAGACATATGAGCTCTACTTTGGACCAGAGACATATGAGCTCTACTTTAGACCAGAGACATGTGGGCCTGGTTAAAAGTTGTCCACTATTAATGAACAGGGTCACTTTTGGGGACAGACCCATTGTAATAACCATTGTGAAGTGCACCATAGGTACCTTGAGATACAGGATCTTTACCTTTTTAACGTCATTATTCTTTTTAAAGAGTTAATATGTAGCAACCACAAAGGACATTTTAAAATGGAACTGACAACCATTCATTCATAGCAAATTACATGTTAGAGTACATTCAGATTTTTTTTTTTTCATTATTACTTTCACTAAACCTGCTTTCAAGGACAAAGAAAACAGCTTGTAGGTGCTTTATGATTGATTTTATACCAAAAGTACATTCCTCATGGACTTTCAGGAGTTCAAGATGAATTTTTAAAAATTATCTTCAACTAGGATGTTAGATCATTCATCTGATGACTTGAGGTTGTGTTTTATTTTCCCTCACGCCTCTCTGAAACATTTCTCTACGGCATCGACTTTTGAGCATAAAACTTTTAAGCAAACAGAAGCCAAGCGTGGAGAGAGATGTGAAATATTCTGAACTGAAAAACATTTTCTCAGCCTCTTGTCTGTTGTAATGTAGACCTCAGCTACGTCCCAAATGGAAACCCTATTCCCTACATGGTGCACTACATTTGAACAGTGACCATAGTGCGCTATGTAAAGAATAGGGTTCCATTCCAGACACAGCACAGCTGCCAGGAGTTTAAACGGCCACACCAGTAGAAATACCCTTTCTTTTGTGCTGAAAGACGATGGGTAGAGCTTACCCATGATGTTGCAAAGATTTAAGTTAATAAGTCATCATTTTTAGTCAAAGTAGGATATATTAGGGCTTGAGGTGACGAATCCGAGCTGCCCACTTCGTGCCAATCTGTTTGAATGCATTGTCTTTCCTATAATATGACAAACACATTCATTTGTTTCAGGTTTGAGATTTATTTGAATGTCACCACCCACCAGCATGGCATTGCTTATTCATCAGAAACAGCTGCAAAGTTCTTCCTCCAAGCAACTGAGCTGAGCTAAAGAGCCTTGTGTCCACTTGTCCTGAGCTAAAGAGCCTTGTGTCCACTTGTCCTGAGCTAAAGAGCCTTGTGTCCACTTGTCCCTGAGCTAAAGAGCCTTGTGTCCACTTGTCCTGAGCCAAAGAGCCTTGTGTCCACTTGTCCTGAGCCAAAGAGCCTTGTGTCCACTTTTCCTGAGCCAAAGAGCCTTGTGTCCACTTGTCCTGAGCCAAAGAGCCTTGTGTCCACTTGTCCTGAGCCACAGAGCCTTGTGTCCACTTGTCCTGAGCCATGGACAGCCTTGTGTCCACTTGTCCTGAGCCACAGAGCCTTGTGTCCACTTGTCCTGAGCCAAAGAGCCTTGTGTCCACTTGTCCTGAGCCAAAGAGCCTTGTGTCCACTTTTCCTGAGCCAAAGAGCCCTGTGTCCACTTGTCCTGAGCCAAAGAGCCTTGTGTCCACTTGTCCTGAGCCATGGACAGCCTTGTGTCCACCTGTCCTGAGCCAAAGAGCCTTGAGTCCACTTGTCCTGAGCCATGGACAGCCTTGTGTCCACTTGTCCTGAGCCATGGACAGCCTTGTGTCCACTTGTCCGGAGCCATGGACAGCCTTGTGTCCACTTGTTCTGAACCTCCTGTCAAATGTATGACCATATTAAAGAGAGAGAGAGACAGAGAGAGACATAGACAGACAGAGAGAGACAGAGAGAGAGGAGGTATAACTGTCTGTAACCCACAGAGAGTGAGAGAGAGAGATAGAGAGCGAGATAGGTTAGAGAGAGAGAGAGGAGGCTAGAGAGAGAGAGAGAGGCTAGATGTCATGACCTCTAGAGGACTCTAGAGGCTATTACAAAAATGGGAGCATCAGCAACCTTATCTTCCACACAAACCATCCCCTGGCATGGCACAGTGCTATATTAGCACACTACCCCTTTGTTAAGAGAGGGGGGGGGGGGTTAAACGAGGGGTGGAAACTCAGGATACTTGACAACGAGGACTCTGAGTCAGCTAATATAAATCTATATAAGTCTGGAACAGTAATGGTAGAGGGCAACCCCCAAACAGTCTCAGCTGGACTTTCACCTAATCAAAGAATTAGCCCAGCAGGAGAAGCTCTCCCTTGAGAAAGACACCCCCACCCCGAGCGGGTCAGACCAGACCTCTTCATTATATAACCCCACAGACGAGCAACCCCCAGCGGAAGGTCAATCTTCCAGCACAGAGTACTACCCTCTCATTGAAATGAAGGATACATTCACCCAGCAGAGGTAAGGCAGGTGGAGCTGGAACAGCAGGTGATTACACTCCAGTCAGCACAGACCCAGACAACAGTCCAGCACAACAACACCCCCTTAACCAGAGGTGGAGAGAGACATATCTGTACTCTGGACAGTGGTGAGACAACTTCAACAGGAGAAAGAGCAGGAGCAGGAGAAGAACAGAACACTAGAGGAGAGGATCAGACTGCTGGTGGAGAGGGTGAGGGGGATGGAGGAGAGGGTGAGGGGGATGGCGTGTGACAGAGAACAACCCACTAGAGAGGTAGCCAACCCCACAGAGAAGCCAGCAGAACAGCCCACCTCAGCACCCGACAAAAGTCTCGACACCACAGCAGAACAGTCCACACCAGACCCTGACCATAGAGTCGACACCACAGCAGAACAGACAAAAGAAAGACCCCAAGCCCAGCGGCTCACCCCCTCTGAGCACCCCCCGTCAGCCACCCTGATAGCCCTCCTGACAACCCCCCCACACCCACTGAGGACATACTCAAGGCACAGATTGTTCTCGCTATGGACTTAAATGGGAAATACAGAAAAAAATGTTTTCCCCAAACACAGTGTGTCTAAACTCTGGTGTCCAAACACCCAGCGCGCCGTAGACCTTCTATCTGAGGACCAACTAGGCTCACCTAGCCACATAATAATACACATAGGCACAAAATACCTGAGAACACAGCAGGAAAGGGTGGCCACAGCACTGAAGGGAGTGATTGAAAAGCTTCTTCTACTTTCCCCAACGCACAAGTGGTTATCTCTACCCTGCTATCACGAAAAGACGTCCACCCTGCCACAATACAGCGGGTAAACGCAAGTATTTCCCGTGACTGTGCCTCAAAACCAAATGTTTTCCTGGCCCACCACTCCACCCTGGACTTGAACAGCCTCTATGACCAGGTCCACCTCTACAAGGCAGCAGTGCCCACCTTTGCCCGGACTCTAAAGGACATCGCTCTCAAACGTATCCCCAACACTACATACAGGAGCAACAGATCAATAGACACCCCACCCAGACCAGCGAGACACCCTCCCAGACCTGCGGGATCCCCCCTCCTGGACCTACACATAGAGGACCCACGCCAAGAGGAATTACATCCAGACCACAGCACCCCCAGCCACATCCACACCCCAACCCCAACCAATCAACACCCCCCATGTCAACCATACCCACACCCCATTTAGGCCCCCTCAGATCAGACCTATGCCCCTCCTGCCCACCCCATTGTTGTGGAAATTTCCTGTATTACCAAAATCCATGAGAGAGCAAACCACACACAAGTCAGAGTTATCATAAAGTTCATCTTTAATTATATGAGCTTCACCATAGCCCTGTGACTCTCAGATCAATTCAGTGTCCATAAATTAATTATCTGAGAGTGCTTACAAAACAGTCCTTAGTATCATTTATAGCAAAGACACACCCATCAAAACTCACATGACGAATAACAGATCTTAGGAACATTATACAAAGAACCTTTTACCAGAAAAAAAAGAGTATCCCATAATTTATAGCATTAGCTATACATTATCGTTCAGTTTGGTCTCCTAAACCAAAGCTCTTATCTCATTATTGGTACTTAGAACCAAAAACCACCACTTAGAACCAAAAACATTATCTCATCCAATGGCATATATCAAATACACCCCCTCCTGGACAAGCTTACAGAGAGATGTGACTGGCACACAGACATTGTGGAGCCACCTAACTGGTTCCCCATTAATCACACCATCCCTTCACATGGTTTAGGAATAGTTTACAGACACATTCACAGATAAGACTAACCCGACCTCTCCCCTCTCTGGGCCCAAGTAACTTTACCCACATAAGCATGCTTATGAAAATTAATAAAACATCTTATTTATAAATGTTACTTAAAGGATTCTGATTCTGCCACGGCACCATGTACCCCACCACCACCATGCACCCCACCCTCTATAACTCTACCCCTCCTCTATTAATAGGATGGAGTATCCTGGTGTTGGGGTGAGGGGGACTGGGTCTCACCTGGTGGTGGGGTGAGGGGGACAGGGTCTCACCTGGTGGTGGGGTGAGGGGGACAGGGTCTCACCTGGTGGTGGGGTGAGGGGGACAGGGTCAGTTTGTCCGTGATGTGTACGCCCAGGAACTTAAAACTTTCCACCTTCTCCACTACTGTCCCGTCAATGTGGATAGGGGCTGCTGCCTCTGCTGTTTCCTGAAGTCCACGATCGTCTCCTTTGTTTTGTTGACGTTGAGTGAGATGATGTTTCCTGACACCACACTATGAGAATCCTCATCTACTCTGTAGGCTGTCTCGTCGTTGTTGGTAATCATGCCCCACTACTGTTGTGTTTGAGTTAGAGGCGTGCATGGCCACGCAGTCATGGGTGAACACACCCTTGTGGGGCCCCAGTATTGAGGATCAGCGAAGTGGAGATGTTGTTTCCTACCTTCACCACCTGGGGGCGGCCCGTCAGGAAGTCCAGGACCCAGTTGCACAGGGGGGGTTCAGACCCAGGGACTCCAGCTTAATGATGAGTTCGGAGGGTACTATGGTGTTGAATGCTGAGCTGTAGTCAATGAACAGCATTCTTACGTAGGTATTCCTCTTGTCCAGATGGGTTAGAGCAGTGTGCAGTGTGATGGCGATCTGTGGACCTATTGGGGCGGTAAGCAAATTCAAGTGGGTCAAGGGTGACAGGTAAGGTGGAGGTGATATGATCCTTGACTAGTCTCTCAAAGCACTTCTTGATGACAGAAGTGAGTGCTACATGGTGAAAGTCATTTTGTTCAGTTACCTTTGCCTTCTTGGGTACAGGAATAATGGTGGCCATCTTGAAGCATGTGGGGACAGCAGACTGGGATAGGAAGAGATGTCCTTAAACACACCAGCCAGCCAGCTAGTCTGTGCATGCTTTGAGGATGCGGCTAGGGATGCCGTTTAAATGTCTTACTCACGTCAGCCACGGAGAAGGAGAGTCTACCGTCCTTGTTAGCGGGCCGTGTCTGTGGCACTGTATTATCCTCAAACTATTATAATGTTTTTTTAAATTTCCAAGCAAGTCAGTTAAGAACAAATTCTTATTTACAATAACGGCCTAGGAACAGTGGGTTAACTGCCTGTTCAGGGAAAGAACGACAGATTGTGACCTTGTCTGCTCTTGCATTTGATCTAGCAACCTTAAGATTACTGGGATAACACTCGAACCACTTGGCTACCTTTTCCACCCAAAGCAGGCAAGGAAGGTGTTTAGTTTGTCTAGAATGTGTTTAGTTTGCCTGCTATCCCCGCACCTCTCCTGATACCATGGGGTGCCTTCTACCCCCGCATCTCTCCTGATACCATGGGAGGCCTGCTATCCCCGCATCTCTCCTGATAGCATGGGATGCCTTCTACCCCCGCATCTCTCCTGATACCATGGGATGCCTTCTACCCCCGCATCTCTCCTGATACCATGGGGTGCCTTCTACCCCAGCATCTCTCCTGATACCATGGGGTGCCTAATACCCCCGCATCTCTCCTGATACCATGGGGTGCCTGCTATCCCCGCACCTCTCCTGATACCATGGGGTGCCTTCTACCCCCGCACCTCTCCTGATACCATGGGGTGCCTTCTACCCCCGCATCTCTCCTGATACCATGGGGTGCCTTCTACCCCCGCATCTCTCCTGATACCATGGGGTGCCTGCTATCCCCGCATCTCTCCTGATACCATGGGAGGCCTGCTATCCCCGCATCTCTCCTGATAGCATGGGATGCCTTCTACCCCCGCATCTCTCCTGATACCATGGGATGCCTTCTACCCCCGCATCTCTCCTGATACCATGGGGTGCCTTCTACCCCCGCATCTCTCCTGATACCATGGGGTGCCTAATACCCCCGCATCTCTCCTGATACCATGGGGTGCCTGCTATCCCCGCACCTCTCCTGATACCATGGGGTGCCTTCTACCCCCGCACCTCTCCTGATACCATGGGGTGCCTTCTACCCCCACATCTCTCCTGATACCATGGCGTGCCTTCTACCCCCGCATCTCTCCTGATACCATGGGGTGCCTTCTACCCCCGCATCTCTCCTGATACCATGGGATGCCTGCTATCCCCACATCTCTCCTGATACCATGGGGTGCCTTCTACCCCCGCATCTCTCCTGATACCATGGGATGCCTGCTACCCCCGCATCTCCACTGATTATGCCAGTCTGCCATTTGAGCAAAGCTGCAGCTCAGGGGGTGGTCTGTGCCTCCAGGATGGTATGGCTCAGAGCGGGAGGCACCAGGGAGGGCCGATGTGTCGTGTCCACAGATGCACAGTTCATCTGCTTCCTCCCACAGCCTGGGGACAGAGACAGCCTGGGGACAGAGACAGTGCCTGTCAATCATCACACTGATTTGCATAGCAGGAGTCATTGTTTGAACGCTCTGATGCAGGAGAGCAGGGCTGATAGAGTCAGTCACAGAGTAAGACGATGAGAATGACAGAAAAAGAGATAAAGTGATAGAGACCAAAGATGTGTAAAATAACTATTCAATACTATATACTACATACTGTATACTACATGCTGTATACTGCATACTGTATACTGCATACTGTATAATACATACGGTATACTACATACTATATACTACATACTGTATACTACATACCATAACTAACATACTGTGTACTACATACTGTGTACTACATACTCATACTAACATACTGTATACTACATATTGTGTACTACATACCCATACTAACACACTGTAAACTACATAGTGTATACTACATACCCATACTAACATTCTGTATACTAACAGACTACATACTATATACAACATACCTAATGAATATTGTTGGGGAATAATCAGAATTAGTTGGTAACATGGGTAAGATGTTTTATATTCATCATATGTTTGTAAGTTACTTCTCATCAAGAATGTTATTTTTCTATAATACTGTGGCAGGGTTGCAGTATCTGTTCTATGTCAAGACTAAGTTGCATGGGCCGCAGAGAGGGGAGAGGTCAAGGTATAATCATGTGTAAACAAATCTTTTGCTCCACTGTGTCTGTGTGTCAGTCACTCCCTACTTTTCCCATCGGGGAAAGGAGGATGGCAGTGTCTGGAATCATTCTATCCTCTCCGTGAGCTTGTCCAGGATTGGTTGTATTTAGAGTTGGTTGAATCTAAATGACAATTTGATATATGCCTGTTGATATGGAGGATTGGTTTATGGTTCTAGGGTTTGAGTAAGGAGACAAAGCTGAACGATGTATTAAGTCCATGCTGTCTGACTATGTGTGTTCTTTGCTATTAAAGGATCTCAGTTGCAATGTAGGGGGGCTCTCAGAGAATTCATTGATAGACACTGAATTGCCTGAGAGTCATAGGGTTGTGATAGAGCTCATATAATTAAAGATGGACTTTGATAACTAACTCTGACTTGTGTTGTGGTGTGCGCTCATGATTTGGTAAATAGAGGAAATTTCCACGACAATATATACTACATACCGTATACTACATACCTAATGAGTACCCATACTAACATACAGTATTCTACATACTATATACTACATATACATTGAGTATACTACATACTATATATTACATACTGTATACTACATACTGTATGCTACATACTATATAATACATACTGTATACTACATACTATGTACTACATACTGTGTACTACATACATATAGAGTATATACTACATACTGTAAACTACATACTTAATGAGTATACACTACATACTGTATACTAAATACCCACATTAACATACGGTATACTACATACTGTATACTACATACTTAATGAGTATATAGTACATACTGTATACTACATACTCAGTGACATAAACTACATATTGTATACTACATACCTAATGAGTATATACTACATACTGTACACTACATACCTAATGAGTATATGCAGTATACTGTATACTACATAGAGTATACTGCATACTTAATGATATTATACTACATACCCATACTAACATACTGTATACTACATACTGTATACTACATACCTATACTAACATAATGTATACTACATACTGTATAATACATACTTAATACTTCATACTGTATACTACATATGGTATACTAAGTACGTAATGAGCATATACTAACATACTGTATACTACATACTGTATACTACGTACTTAGTGAGCATATACTACAAACTGTATACTACATACCCATACTAACGTACAGTATAATACATACTATATACTACATACTGTATACTACATACTGTATACTACATACTTAATGAGCATATACTACAAACTGTATACTACATACCCATACTAACATACTGTATACTACATACTGTACACTACGTACTTAGTGAGCATATACTACAAACTGTATACTACATACCCATACTAACGTACAGTATAATACATACTATATACTACATACTGTATACTACATACTGTATACTACATACTTAATGAGCATATACTACAAACTGTATACTACATACACATACTAACATACAGTATACTATATACTACATACTGTATACTCCACAATTAATGAATATATACTACATACTGTATACAACATACTTAGAGCATATATTACATACTGTATTCTACATACCCATACTAACGTACAGTATACTACATACTATATACTACATACTGTATACTACATACCCATACTAACGTACAGTATACTACATACTATATACTACATACTGTATACTACATACCCATACTAACGTACAGTATACTACATACTATATACTACATACTGTATACTACATACCCATACTAACGGACAGTATACTACATACTATATACTACATACTGTATAATACATACCCATACTAACATACTGTACAATAACATACTGTACACTACATACCTAATGAGTATACACTACATACTGTATACTAAATACCCACACTAACATACTGTATACTGCATACTGAATACTACACACCCATAGTAACATACTGTATATTACATACCTAATGAGTATACACTACATACTGTATACTAAATACCCATACTAACATACTGTATACTGCATACTGAATACTACACACCCATAGTAACATACTGTATACTACATACCTAATAAGTATATACTACATACTGTATACTACATACCTAATGAGTATACACTACATACTGTATACTAAATACCCACATTAACATACAGTATACTACATACTGTATACTACATACTTAATGAGTATATAGTACATACTATAGTACATACGATCTACACCAGTAGATCACAACTCTCTGCTCTCCTGCACCTGACTTCTACCCCAGTAGATCACAACTCTCTGCTCTCCTGCACCTGACTTCTACACCAGTAGATCACAACTCTCTGCTCTCCAGCACCTGACTTCTACACCAGTAGATCACAACTCTCTGCTCTCCAGCACCTGACTTCTACACCAGTAGATCACAACTCTCTGCTCTCCTGCACCTGACTTCAACACCAGTAGATCACAACTCTCTGCTCTCCAGCACCTGACTTCTACACCAGTAGATCACAACTCTCTGCTCTCCTGCACCTGACTTCTACACCAGTAGATCACAACTCTCTGCTCTCCAGCACCTGACTTCAACACCAGTAGATCACAACTCTCTGCTCTCCTGCACCTGACTTCTACACCAGTAGATCACAACTCTCTGCTCTCCTGCACCTGACTTCAACACCAGTAGATCACAACTCTCTGCTCTCCAGCACCTGACTTCTACACCAGTAGATCACAACTCTCTGCTCTCCTGCACCTGACTTCAACACCAGTAGATCACAACTCTCTGCTCTCCAGCACCTGACTTCTACACCAGTAGATCACAACTCTCTGCTCTCCTGCACCTGACTTCAACACCAGTAGATCACAACTCTCTGCTCTCCAGCACCTGACTTCTACACCAGTAGATCACAACTCTCTGCTCTCCTGCACCCGACTTCTACACCAGTAGATCACAACTCTCTGCTCTCCTGCACCTGACTTCTACCCCAGTAGATCACAACTCTCTGCTCTCCTGCACCTGACTTCTACACCAGTAGATCACATTTCTCTGCTCTCCTGGACCTGACTTCAACACCAGTAGATCACAACTCTCTGCTCTCCAGCACCTGACTTCTACACCAGTAGATCACAACTCTCTGCTCTCCTGGACCTGACTTCAACACCAGTAGATCACAACTCTCTGCTCTCCTTCACCTGACTTCAACACCAGTAGCGCATACGCTGACAAATAGCAACACTTTAATGACTCGTTCTTGCTGAAGTTTACTGACACCAGCCATATTCAATGGGTGTTTATTCAGCCATATTCAACTGCCGGTTGTTCTGCGCTCTGGCACACTCAGACAAGACTCAGAGTAGATAGCCTGAGAGAATTTACGAAGGCACCGGAACATCTATACCACTTAGCTGAGCTATGAATGAAATGAATAATCAAGTCAATAAATATTAGGCGGTTAGTTAGATCGCATGAGGTAAATATACTGTCAACTTCGATGTATTAGTAACCAACTAACGATACAATAGGTAGATAACATACCCAGTACATACTGCTGTAATGATGTGCTATGTGGTTCGTAAGGATATTGTAGCTAACAAATTGTCAGTCAACATAACGTGAAAGGTAACTTATTTGAAAAGTCATTACTTTATTACGTTGCTCAACATTTGTCATAATTAGTTAAAGCAACGAATGTGTATCCACTCTCGTCGGACTTCGGCTGCAATGATTTTCTATCCGCTCTCGTCGGACTTCGGCTGCAATGATTTTCTATCCGCTCTCGTTGGACTTTGGCAGAATATTCTCCGCCTTTTTTCTTCAAATCTAAAAATGATGAGAAGCCACACCCGTTTTCTGAAGAATTCAATTATGGGCCCTAAAAGCACAGAAATAGTGTCCATTGCTTGTCTACTTTGTATTTTGGCGAATGTAGTTACGACATCCAGGAACGTTTGGCATACTAACTATGACTAATAAGCATACTATATACTCAATTTACACCACAAATAGTACGGTAAGTGTGAGCATTCGAACACACCCTGGGAGTCAATGATGCAGATGTTATTCCTAGTGACACCACATATCTGTTACATTCCCCAGCAAGAAACCAAAAATGGTCAATCAAAGAGAAGGGGGAACTAACAAAGAGTCATCAACAACCAAAACAAAACAGGTGGGGGGGTTCTAGGGGAGGTTCTGAAAGATACTCATGGGGGGGGTGCACTGAAAGATGACTAGCAACAACAACTGGAACCTAAAAGACACCTACCACGCGACCCATCTGCCCAAGAAGAGGCAACTTAAAACCCACAACAAACTCTAAGACAGGAGGCAAACCAAAAACAGGGAAGTTCAGATAAAGGACTGTTTTGTAGAAGTCAAATAGGACACGTCAACTAAAGGTGTCAATCATCCACATCTCTGAAAGCAACTGAAGCACTGAGACAGGGTTCTTAAACATCACCTGGGCCAGGGTTCTTAAATATCACCTGGGCCAGGGTTCTTAAATATCACCTGGGCCAGGGTTCTTAAACACCACCTGGGTCAGGGTTCTAAAACATCACCTGGGTCAGGGTTCTAAAACATCACCTGGGTCAGGGTTCTAAAACATCACCTGGGACAGGATTCTTAAATATCACCTGGGCCAGGGTTCTTAAACATCACCTGGGTCAGGGTTCTTAAACATCACCTGGGCCAGGGTTCTTAAATATCACCTGGGCCAGGGTACTTAAACATCACCTGGGCCAGGGTTCTTAAACATCACCTGGGCCAGGGTTCTTAAATATCACCTGGGTCAGAGTAATGATACTATCCAGAGCAGTGATTCTATCCAGAGCAGTGATTCTATCCAGAGCAGTGATACTATCAGAATAGTGATACTAGTAGTGATACTATCAGAATAGTGATACTATCAGAATAGTGATTCTAGTAGTGATCCTATCAGAATAGTGATACTAGCAGTGATACTATCCAGAGTAGTGATACTATCCAGATCAGTGATACTAGCAGTGATACTACCCAGAGCAGTGATACTATCCAGAGCAGTGATACTATCCAGAGCAGTGATACTATCCAGAGCAGTGATACTATCCAGAGCAGTGATACTATCCAGAGCAGTGATACTATCCAGAGCAGTGAAACTATCAGAGTAGTGATACTATCAGAATAGTGATACTATCAGAGTAGTGATACTATCCAGAGCAGTGATACTATCCAGAGCAGTGATACTATCCAGAGCAGTGATACTATCAGAGTAGTGATACTATCAGAATAGTGATACTAGTAGTGATACTATCCAGAGCAGTGATACTATCCTGAGCAGTGATACTATCAGAATAGTGATACTATCCTGAGCAGTGATACTATCAGAGTAGTGATACTATCCAGAGCAGTGATACTAGCAGTGATACAATCAGAGTAGTGATACTATCCAGAGCAGTGATACTATCCAGAGCAGTGATACTATCAGAGTAGTGATACTATCAGAATAGTGATACTAGTAGTGATACTATCCAGAGCAGTGATACTATCCTGAGCAGTGATACTATCAGAATAGTGATACTATCCTGAGCAGTGATACTATCAGAATAGTGATACTAGTATTGATACTATCCAGAGCAGTGATACTATCCAGAGAGAGGACATACCTTATTCCACTAGAGAGGGCAGACCTTATTCCACTAGAGAGGACAGACCTTATTCCACTAGAGAGGACATACCTTATTCCACTAGAGAGGACATACCTTATTCCACTAGAGATGACAGACCTTATTCCACTAGAGAGGACAGACCTTATTCCACTAGAGAGGACAGCACTTATTCCTCTAGAGAGGACATACCTTATTCCACTAGAGAGGACAGACCTTATTCCACTAGAGAGGACAGACCTTATTCCACTAGAGAGGACAGACCTTATTCCACTAGAGAGGACAGACCTTAATCCACTAGAGAGGACAGAACGTATTCCTCTAGAGAGGACATACCTTATTCCACTAGAGAGGACAGACCTTATTCCACTAGAGAGGACAGACCTTATTCCACTAGAGAGGACAGACCTTATTCCACTAGAGAGGACAGACCTTATTCCACTAGAGAGGACAGACCTTATTCCTCTAGAGAGGACAGACCTTATTCCACTAGAGAGGACAGACCTTAATCCACTAGAGAGGACAGAACGTATTCCTCTAGAGAGGACAGACCTTAATCCACTAGAGAGAACATACCTTATTCCACTAGAGAGGACAGACCTTATTCCACTACTTTAACCCTATCTGTTCCTGCCCCAGGCCAACGACCTGAGAGGACGGACCACTACCACAACACACCCTGTAACTCTTCTGAAGTTCATCATTATGCAATCATTCATTCACAATCATTCTGTTACAGCTTATATTCAGTTCCAGAGAGTACAGGTATTCTTACTACACTTGTCAACTCATTTGAAAAGCAGGAATCGGTTACATCAAGATCACCTTTTCCATATTTGTATACAGGCCTTCTCTACACAAGGCTCAAAGACTAACTTTGAAAACGTAGGATTCTAAAATCTTCACCTGTAGTGCTGTGAAAGTAAAAGGGGAAGGGCTTAAAACACTGCTACAACTAGCAGGACAGAAAATGGTATTGTGGGAAATCGGTCATTACTCCATCAATCAGTAGCTTAGTTATAATTCTGTCAAACTACAGTCTAAAGAAATGGTAGAATATTTATGAAGGTCTAAATGAGTCCACTGAGTTACAACAGTACTCTTAATCATTCCAATACCAAATTAATTCCCCCCAAAACACATTTCATATACTTCAACGTAATTTTTTTTGTAATAGTCTTCATATGTCTTCAAACGTATAAACAAGTAAATGCTGTTCAAGCAGCACATTTCCCTTCCAGAACAATCTTAAAATAAATCCTATCTACAGCATCCTTCAACAAATATAACCCGCTATTTTAATAACACACAACTCATTTTCCCATCGCAGTCATTACTGCATCAAGTTGTTATTAATGCACATTTCTACAGACCTTTGCCATGTATTTCTGTCAGGAAGTTGAGGAAAGATGGTCACAACGCCCACACGCTTTATGCATTTCCTAAAACTTTACTTAATCAAGCCAATTCACTGTGTCATCTTGTAATTGCAAATGGAAGTCCACACGCCGAGTTAATGAGATATCCCTCTTCAGCTTTCAGCCTCATGTCCTTATCTCGTTAATAATTCAAAGTCTATATCTCTCTCAAACTTCCCTCGTGCGGTTTCTGATGTTCCATGTAATTAGGCTAACCAGCCCTCTTCCTCGCTCATCACGCAACAGTATTGCCCAAAACAATTATGTCTTAGGAGAATCTATATTGTCTACATTATTTTCTAGTTCCACACGTTCCACTCCCACAGTAGTTTAGATATCTTTTAGGCGCAATTTGTCAGTCCTTCATATTTTAGAATCTCCTTTATCCAATTTCCACGTGCCATCCAAAGTCATTATTTTTCATTAGTCCAGTAGTCTTCAGGCTTCGTATTCTAAGAGTTCAGTTATCCTTCCCCCTTCCTTACAGGCGTTATTTTAGTATTTTTATTCAACCCAAAGAAGTCGGCGTCATTTCTTGTCTATCTTCCTACGACGTTCTTTCTCACGTTCCTTTACAATCATTACATGTATTTAATTATTTGTATTTTAATCATTTTGTTCAAACCTACAGTATTTTAACGTATTACTTAAAACCTATGTACTTTCTTCTATGAAAAGAAACACTTCAGTCAGTCACCAGCTATCTCATTTTACAGATAATTATTGCATTTATTTACTTAGTTGTCCTCCTATTTCCACCTAATCTGTCACTGTTCTGTCTTCAATACATACACACACACACACACACACACACACACACACACACACACACACACACAAAACATCTGGTTCGGAACATCTTCCTTTCTTAGAACTTTCAAGATGTAATATCTTCCTCCTATGCAAACTGTTGTAGTTGCTTGGTGCGTATAACCAATTATGTCCCATGTAGATTCATTTACCTGTTTCCATTGGTCAGATTGTGCCCTTCTATAACGGCTTATTTACAGGGATATTTACGAACTTCTATCTCAGGGTTTGTTCCTGAGATAACATAACTCATATATTTACATCTTACTTTAGTAACCCAGGGCATTACTTTTCTAAAAAATATTTACATATTCTTACTGATTTCACTAGTCAAAGGTGTCCCTGTTTCAGAACCCCACATCTCTTTTGCCAGTACCCCTTAGGTCTGCATTCAAATGAATTGTTACCAAGAAATGTCAGTCTCACCCTTTATCTGTCTGTGTTCGGGATTCCGTATCCACCCGTCACTTTGGTGTAACCTCTGTACACAGGTTAACTTCTTGGTGACAGGGGGCAGTATTTTCACGTCCGGATGAAATGCATGCCTAAATTCAACTGCCTGCTACTCATCCCCAGAAGATAAGATATGCATATTATTAGTAGATGGATAGAAAACACTCTGAAGTTTCTAAAACTGTTTGAATCATGTCTATGAGAACAACAGAACTAATTTAGCAGGCGAAACCCAGAGGACAAACCATTCAGATTTATATTTTTTGAAGTCACTCTCTGTTCAATGAGGTTTCACTGGGAATCCAGATTTCTAAGGGACCTTCTTGCAGTTCTTACCGCTTCCACTGGATGTCAACAGTCTTTAGAAATTGGTTGAGGTTTTTTCCTTTGTGTAATGAAGAAGTACGGCTATCTTGAACAAGGGTCACTGGAAGTGCACTGTTAGATAGAGGCGCGTGACCAGAAAGCTAGCTACAGTTTGTTTTCCTCCTGTATTGAACACAGATCATCCCGTCTTCAATTTTATCGATTATTTACTAAAAAAAATCCTAAAGTTGTATTACAAAAGTAGTTTGAAATGTTTTGGCAAAGTTTACAGGTAACCTTTGAGATATTTTGTAGTCACTTTGCGCAAGTTGGAACCGGTGTTTTTATGGATCAAACGAGCCAAATAAATGGACATTTTGGAGATATATCAACGGAATTAATCGAACAAAAGGACCATTTGTGATGTTTATGGGACATATTGGAGTGCCAACAAAGAAGCTCGTCAAAGGTAAGGCATGAATTATATTTCTATTTCTGCGTTTTGTGTCGCGCTTGCAGGGTTGAAATATGCTTTTCTCTCTTTGATTACGGAGGTGCTATCCTCAGGCAATAGCATCGTTTGCTATGGTGGCTGGATTCACAGCAAGTGTAGCTTTAATTTGCTATCTTGCATGTGTGATTTAATGATAGTAATTTGATTTTGATTTTGATAGTAATTCATTTGAATTTGGCGCTCTGCGTTTTCCCTGGCTTTTGGCCAGGTAGCGTCCCACATATCCTGGAGAGGTTAAACCTGATCCTCAGGAGTAGTCAGCAGGTGAAGGTCGGGATCCCATCCTCGTCGGCAAGAATGTCGTGGGAATTTTAATCAAGGGAGAAAACACTTAAATGTACTTCAAACAAACAACCTTTAATATAGATTAATTATTGCAATAATAATTAACCCATAGGTGATCGCTGAGAGCCCAATAAAACAGCGAATGCAAGGGATTTACATTGAAACCAATAACATGCTTGTGGTTGGTTCCAACCCTCCCTGGCAGATCGGGGCATCATAAGCTACCTTGTTTTCTTCTTGTGGCTATGTGTATCAGGTGTGTAAGGTCATAGCGCACAAACAAGTGACAACGGCAGTTTCGTTGACTCCTTTCTCTACCAAGCTCGCCTCTGTTCTCTTATATCTCCACACAGCTGTGCCCTTGGAAGATAGTAAAAGAACAGGATGGACTGAAGAACTTTGGTTACACTCAGGCTTTTTTGTCTTATGCCATTTGACCAAGTTACTCAGAAGCAAAGAGGATTGGAAACAATCTATTCTGTCCCTCAAGTTTATCTCTAACCCATGTCCTTGACTACACAACTAGACCAGCTGCTGGGAGTAGGAAGGGGAAGCACAGCATTATAAGTTATGAGAGAATGCCAAGAGTGTGCAGAGCTGTCATCAAGGCAAAGGGTGGCTACTAGGAAGATTCTAAAATTAGTGTTTAACACTTTTTTGGTTACTACATGATTCCATATGTGTTACTTCATAGTTTAGATGTCTTCACTATTATTCTACAATGTAGAAAATAGTAAAATAAAGAAAAAGCCTTGAATGAGTAGGTGTATCCAAACTTTTGACTGGTATTGTTCACATCACGATTCCCCTAGTTAGAAACATCATTATGTGTCTAGTTGTCCTTGCTCAGTTCCTTTGTTACTAAGAGAAAATATTTCTGATTTGCAGATGATAAGAATAAGCATCAGGGCTACTCAGTCGTCAAAGGGGTGAGCAGTTGATTTGGTCATGCTTGTAAGGAATTTCAGCATTGTAAATCTTGGTCTGGAATGTGGTACTTGGAGGATATCTGTTTTCCATCATGGTTAGAGTGTTGGTCCAGTAACCAGAAGGTAGCCTAGTGGTTAGAGTGTTGGACCAGTAACCAGAAAGTAGCCTAGTGGTTAGAGCGTTGGACCAGTAACCAGCAGGTAGCCTAGTGGTTAGAGTGTTGGGCCAGTAACCAGAAAGTAGCCTAGTGGTTAGAGTGTTGGACCAGTAACCAGCAGGTAGCCTAGTGGTTAGAGTGTTGGACCAGTAACCAGCAGGTAGCCTAGTGGTTAGAGTGTTGGACCAGTAACCAGCAGGTAGCCTAGTGGTTAGAGTGTTGGGCCAGTAACCAGAAAGTAGCCTAGTGGTTATAGCGTTGGGCCAGTAACCAGCAGGTAGCCTAGTGGTTAGAGTGTTGGACCAGTAACCAGCAGGTAGCCTAGTGGTTAGAGTGTTGGGCCAGTAACCAGCAGGTAGCCTAGTGGTTAGAGTGTTGGGCCAGTTACCAGCAGGTAGCCTAGTGGTTAGAGTGTTGGGCCAGTAACCAGCAGGTAGCTTAGTGGTTATAGTGTTGGACCAGTAACCAGCAGGTAGCCTAGTGGTTAGAGTGTTGGACCAGTAACCAGCAGGTAGCCTAGTGGTTAGAGTGTTGGGGCAGTAACCAGCAGGTAGCATAGTGGTTAGAGTGTTGGACTAGTAACCAGCAGGTAGAGTAGTGGTTAGAGTGTTGGACTAGTAACCAGCAGGTAGCCTAGTGGTTAGAGCGTTGGGCCAGTAACCAGCAGGTAGCCTAGTGGTTAGAGCTTTGGACTAGTAACCAGCAGGTAGCCTAGTGGTTAGAGTGTTGGACCAGTAACCAGCAGGTAGCCTAGTGGTTAGAGTGTTGGGGCAGTAACCAGCAGGTAGCCTAGTGGTTAGAGCGTTGGGCCAGTAACCAGCAGGTAGCCTAGTGGTTAGAGAGTTGGGCTAGTAACCGAAAGATGGCTGGATTCAATCCCCGAGCTAACAAGGTAAAAATCTGTCGTTGTGCCTCTTTTACAAGGCAGTTAACCCACTGTTCCAGGGTAGGCTGTCATTGTAAATAAGAATCTGTTCTTAACTGACTTGCCTAGTTATTAAACAAATTTTTCAGCCTCCTGTTTTTGTTGTTTAGAAGACCGAACTCAGTTAGTTTATATTGGAAGTCAATGTTAATGCTTGTGAGTGTAGGCCCCAGATGTGCCTAGGTGTTGCATAGAGAATATGAAATAATGTCTCTACATTCAAGACAACCTAAATACCAAACTGTTATGCAGTGTAATTGATCATATCATCAGAGGGAGTGAGGCATCAATTTGATCACAGAGACAGAGCGGGTATAGATATTTGGATTGATTTCACAAAGGCAAATGAAGTGCAAGACATTGCTGCTCAAAAAAGACTAAACGAGGAGATTCTGAGAAGTGTTTCATTGATACATTGGAAATAAGTGTTAGTTGTCAGTCAGTGTTCTACAGAGCAGCGCTTCCCGGTACGTCATCATAAAATCTCTATTGACAAGAGAACAGGATAAATTACATTCTACTATGGGTGTGTGTGTCTGTCTGTCTGTCTGTCTGTCTGATTTTTCAATTTGAAAAGTATTGCATGTAGTCAGAATATATTGTCACCTTGCCTGTCCTTGCATGTAGTCAGAATATATTGTCCTCCTTGCCTGTCCTTGCATTTATTCAGAATATATTGTGACCTTGCCTGTCCTTGCATTTATTCAGACCATATTGTCCTCCTTGCCTGTCCTTGCATTTATTCAGACCATATTGTCCTCCTTGCCCGTCCTTGCATTTATTCAGACCATATTGTCCTCCTTGCCTGCCCTTGCATTTATTCAGAATATATTGTGACCTTGCCTGTCCTTGCATTTATTCAGACCATATTGTCCTCCTTGCCTGTCCTTGCATTTATTCAGACCATATTGTCCTCCTTGCCTGTCCTTGCATTTATTCAGAATATATTGTGACCTTGCCTGTCCTTGCATGTATTCAGAATATATTGTGACCTTGCCTGTCCTTGCATGTAGTCAGAATATATTGTCACCTTGCCTGTCCTTGCATGTAGTCAGAATATATTGTCACCTTGCCTGTCCTTGCATGTAGTCAGAATATATTGTGACCTTGCCTGTCCTTGCATTTATTCAGACCATATTGTCCTCCTTTCCTGTCCTTGCATGTATTCAGACCATATTGTCCTCCTTGCCTGTCCTTGCATTTATTCAGAATATATTGTGACCTTGCCTGTCCTTGCATGTATTCAGAATATATTGTGACCTTGCCTGTCCTTGCATGTAGTCAGAATATATTGTCACCTTGCCTGTCCTTGCATGTAGTCAGAATATATTGTCACCTTGCCTGTCCTTGCATGTAGTCAGAATATATTGTCCTCCTTGCCTGTCCTTGCATTTATTCAGAATATATTGTGACCTTGCCTGTCCTTGCATGTATTCAGACCATATTGTCCTCCTTGCCTGTCCTTGCATGTATTCAGACCATATTGTCCTCCTTGCCTGTCCTTGCATTTATTCAGAATATATTGTGACCTTGCCTGTCCTTGCATTTATTCAGACCATATTGTCCTCATTGCCTGTCCTTGCATTGATTCAGACCATATTGTCCTCCTTGCCTGTCCTTGCATTTATTCAGAATATATTGTGACCTTGCCTGTCCTTGCATTTATTCAGACCATATTGTCCTCCTTGCCTGTCCTTGCATTTATTCAGACCATATTGTCCTCCTTGCCTGTCCTTGCATTTATTCAGAATATATTGTGACCTTGCCTGTCCTTGCATGTATTCAGAATATATTGTGACCTTGCCTGTCCTTGCATGTAGTCAGAATATATTGTCACCTTGCCTGTCCTTGCATGTAGTCAGAATATATTGTCACCTTGCCTGTCCTTGCATGTAGTCAGAATATATTGTGACCTTGCCTGTCCTTGCATTTATTCAGACCATATTGTCCTCCTTTCCTGTCCTTGCATGTATTCAGACCATATTGTCCTCCTTGCCTGTCCTTGCATTTATTCAGAATATATTGTGACCTTGCCTGTCCTTGCATGTATTCAGAATATATTGTGACCTTGCCTGTCCTTGCATGTAGTCAGAATATATTGTCACCTTGCCTGTCCTTGCATGTAGTCAGAATATATTGTCACCTTGCCTGTCCTTGCATGTAGTCAGAATATATTGTCCTCCTTGCCTGTCCTTGCATTTATTCAGAATATATTGTGACCTTGCCTGTCCTTGCATGTATTCAGACCATATTGTCCTCCTTGCCTGTCCTTGCATGTATTCAGACCATATTGTCCTCCTTGCCTGTCCTTGCATTTATTCAGAATATATTGTGACCTTGCCTGTCCTTGCATTTATTCAGACCATATTGTCCTCATTGCCTGTCCTTGCATTGATTCAGACCATATTGTCCTCCTTGCCTGTCCTTGCATTTATTCAGAATATATTGTGACCTTGCCTGTCCTTGCATGTAGTCAGAATATATTGTGACCTTGCCTGTCCTTGCATGTATTCAGAATATATTGTGACCTTGCCTGTCCTTGCATTTATTCAGAATATATTGTGACCTTGCCTGTCCTTGCATTTATTCAGACCATATTGTCCTCCTTGCCTGTCCTTGCATTTATTCAGACCATATTGTCCTCCTTGCCTGTCCTTGCATTTATTCAGACCATATTGTCCTCCTTGCCTGTCCTTGCATTTATTCAGAATATATTGTGACCTTGCCTGTCCTTGCATTTATTCAGACCATATTGTCCTCCTTGCCTGTCCTTGCATTTATTCAGACCATATTGTCCTCCTTGCCTGTCCTTGCATTTATTCAGACCATATTGTCCTCCTTGCCTGTCCTTGCATTTATTCAGAATATATTGTGACCTTGCCTGTCCTTGCATTTATTCAGACCATATTGTCCTCCTTGCCTGTCCTTGCATTTATTCAGACCATATTGTCCTCCTTGCCTGTCCTTGCATTTCTTCAGAATATATTGTGACCTTGCCTGTCCTTGCATTTATTCAGAATATATTGTGACCTTGCCTGTCCTTGCATGTAGTCAGAATATATTGTCACCTTGCCTGTCCTTGCATGTAGTCAGAATATATTGTGACCTTGCCTGTCCTTGAATGTAGTCAGAATATATTGTCACCTTGCCTGTCCTTGCATGTAGTCAGAATATATTTTGACCTTGCCTGTCCTTGCCTGTAGTCAGAATATATTGTCACCTTGCCTGTCCTTGCATGTAGTCAGAATATATTGTCACAGATTACTAACTGTTTTTGTCTTGTATGTGATCAGATTACATTGTCACAGATGACTGGTTTTGTCTAAGCAGAAATGTAAATAGAACCTCCTCTGTCTTCTCTTTCCCATTGATGAATAATGCAATACAACGTGACTGCGTCCCAAATGGCATCCTATTCTCTAAATAGTGAACTACTTTTGACCTGTCACTATGTCGCTCTTTCACTCTGAGCCATCAGACTCCTTGAGATCGTTAGTAATTATCAACAGGAAAATATCTCTTGAGACAGCGTCCAAACAAAAACCTTGAAGCATCGAACAACAAATGAATGCTGTTCTGAAGTATAAAGCCCGGCAGTAAGTGAGGTATCAGTGATGTGACTTGGCTGGCAGAAATTTCAAGCTCAGATTAAAGCAGGTCTTCCGTGTCATTGCCATGAAACCAAAGCTTACATTTTTCATTGTGCTGGTAGCATCAAATTCTTTGGATAGATAAATGAATAAAGAAGTCTGAAGAGCAATTGCAATTCCTCTAAAAGAGCTGCTGTGGTAAAGCTAAATAGGAACATTAAGCAGAGGTTTCTGAAAAGGCTTTTCAGAATCAGAACGGCTGAATGGAAACATGAGACAAACGTTGATTTGAATAATATTTGTTTTTACCCACTTTTTCTCCTCAATGTTGATCTTGTCTCATCGCTGCAACTCCACGACGACCTAAGGGAGGCGAAAGATCGAGTCATGAGTCCTCCGAAACATGACCCGCTTCTTAACACCCGTCTGCTTAACCCGGAATCCAGCTGCACCAATGTGTCAAGGGAAACACAGTTCACCTGACGACCGAGGTCAGCCTGCAGGCGCCCGGACCACCACAGGGAGTGGTAGAGAGCGATGAGCCAAGTAAAGCTCCCCCGGGCAAACCATATCGACATGCCTCTCAGTACCAGTCTGGACAGGCCTCTCAGCACTTCTCATTACCAGTCCCAGTCTGGACATGCCTCTCAGTACCTCTCAGTACCAGTCTGGACAGGCCTCTCAGCACTTCTCATTACCAGTCCCAGTCTGGACATGCCTCTCAGTACCTCTCAGTACCAGTCTGGACAGGCCTCTCAGCACTTCTCATTACCAGTCCCAGTCTGGACATGCCTCTCAGTACCTCTCAGTACCAGTCTGGACAGGCCTCTCAGCACTTCTCATTACCAGTCCCAGTCTGGACAGGCCTCTCAGTACCTCTCATTACCAGTCCCAGTCTGGACATGCCTCTCAGTACCTCTCAGTCCCAGTCTGGACATGCCTCTCAGTACCAGTCTGGACAGGCCTCTCAGTACCTCTCATTGCCAGTCCCAGTCTGGACATGCCTCTCAGTACCTCTCAGTACCAGTCTGGACAGGCCTCTCAGTACCTCTCAGTACCAGTCTGGACAGGCCTCTCAGTACCTCTCATTACCAGTCCCAGTCTGGACATGCCTCTCAGTACCAGTCTGGACAGGCCTCTCAGCACTTCTCATTACCAGTCCTAGTCTGGACATGCCTCTCAGTACCTCTCAGTACCAGTCTGGACATGCCTCTCAGTACCTTTCAGTACCAGTCTGGACAGGCCTCTCAGTACCTCTTAGTACCAGTCTGGACATGCCTCTCAGTACCAGTCTGGACAGGCCTTTCAGTAGCTCTCAGTACCAGTCTGGACATGCCTCTCAGTACCAGTCTGGACAGGCCTCTCAGTAGCTCTCAGTACCAGTCTGGACATGCCTCTCAGTACCTCTCAGTACCAGTCTGGACAGGCCTCTCAGCACTTCTCATTACCAGTCCCAGTCTGGACATGCCTCTCAGTACCCTTCAGTACCAGTCTGGACATGCCTCTCAGCACTTCTCATTACCAGTCCCAGTCTGGACATGCCTCTCAGTACCTCCCAGTACCAGTCTGGACATGCCTCTCAGTACCTCAGTACCAGTCCCAGTCTTGACATGCGTCTCAGTACCTCTCAGTACCAGTCCCAGTCTTGACATGCGTCTCAGTACCTCTCAGTACCAGTCTCAGTCTTGACATGCCTCTCAGTACCTCAGTACCAGTCCCAGTCTTGACATGCCTCTCAGTACCTCTCAGTACCAGTCCCAGTCTTGACATGCCTCTCAGCACCAGTCCCACTCTGGACATGCCTCTCAGCACCAGTCCCAGTCTTGACATGCCTCTCAGCACCAGTCCCACTCTGGACATGCCTCTCAGCACCAGTCCCACTCTGGACATGCCTCTCAGCACAAGTCCCAGTCTGGACACGCCTCTTTTCCATCAATAGCCAGGGTTCTTTATCTTGGGGCCCCAGAGTTAATCCGTTGACTGAGAATTAAAATGAAATGGTGGTTAACCTCTGAATTGTAAGAGGTTCTACAAAGCTAACATGACAGCATCGTGTTGGTGAGAGTCTCATCTTTCTATTCGCCAAGCCGTTTGGACGAAACAGACGGTTGTGAGAAGACCGACTTTTGTGGCGTCTCATGGTCTGACAAACACCGCTGTAGCTCGGCCACCTTCCACACAGACCGATATCTCTAGCTTAAACTGACCGATTTTGATGGGGATTTAGTCTTTACATTACTTAGATTGTGAATTTCAAAAATACAGAATAATGAGAGAGCGAGAGAGAGAGAGAGAGAGAGATGATGTCTACTCTTGTCTCTTCTCTGTCATTAATACTTTACCAGCAGCAGCTTCATTGCTGAACCATATGCTGTGTAATGATGAAAGCTGTGGGTGTGTCCCTTATATGATCTGGGACTGATTAATTATTAAAGACACCGCCAAGTGTGTGTGTGTGTATATATATATATATGTGTGTGTGAGATTGGGATGTGGCAGCGAGCCCAGTCGAGCCTCCCTCCCTCTTCCACACACTCTGAACGGGAGGCACAGTGGAAGGAACTTCAAACACCTTTCCTGTTCATGTAGTGTAATAAACAAGGCTTTAATTGAGATTGCCTAATTACCCAATTTAAAGATAATTAATATGATCCTAATTAGCATATGTACATGGCCCTGTTGCATAGTTGAGAATTTCTGTTTTGAATTAGATTTAAAGAAACTATTCCTACTGCACAGGGACTGTTCCCAATGCACAGGGACTGTTCCTACTGCACAGGGACTGTTCCCACTGCACAGGGGCTGTTCCCACTGCACAGGGACTGTTCCCACTGCACAGGGACTGTTCCTACTGCACAGAGACTGTTCCCACTGCACAGGGACTGTTCCCACTGCACAGGGACTGTTCCTACTGCACAGGGACTGTTCCCACTGCACAGGGACTGTTCCCACTGCACAGGGACTGTTCCCACTGCACAGGGACTGTTCCTACTACACAGGGACAGAGAGGAGGGAGGGGCGAGAGAGTCAGAGGAGGGAAGGGGAGAGAGAGATACAGAGAGGAGGGAGGGAAGAGAGAGGAGGGAGAGAGAGTCTGAGAAGGGAGGGGAGAGAGTCAGAGGAGGGAGGGGGAGAGAGAAAAAATGAGGAGGGAGGGGGAGACAGAGACAGAGGATGGAGAGAGTGAGAGGACAGAGAGAGAGACTGAGAGGAGGGAGAGGGAGGGGGAGACAGAAGAGAGAGGGGAGAGAGAGACAGAGGATGGAGAGGGAGACAGAGGAGGGAGAGAGAGAATGAGAGGAGGAAGGGAGGAAGAAGGCAGAGGAAGAGACAGTGATGAAACACCCTGGTAAACTGTAGTAAAGTGTGGATGATGGGGGACAGAGACCCTTCTTTGTCCCAAATGGCACCCTCTTTGCTATCTAATGCACTACTTTTGAACAGGGCCCATAGGGTGCCATTTGGGATGCAAACACATAGACATTCGGGGGACCGTCAGAAAATCTTATCGCCCATCACCCACCCGATGATGACAGCCCCCTCACCCACCCGATGATGACAGCCCCCTCACCCACCAGATGATGACAGCTCCCTCAGCCAGCCGATGATGACAGCCCCCTCACCCACCAGATGATGACAGCTCCCACAGCAACCCGATGATGACAGCTCCCTCACCGACCCGATGACACCCCCCTCACTGACCAGATGATGACAGCTCCCACAGCCACCAGATAATAACAGCTCCCTTAGCCACCCAATGATGACAACTCCCTCACCGACCAGATGAGGACATTTCCCTCAGCCACCCAATGATGACAGCTCCCTCACTGACCAGATGATGACAGCTCCCTCAGCCACCAGACTTTGACAGCTCCCTCACCGACCAGATGATGACAGCTCCCTCATCGACCAGATGATGACAGCTCCCTCATCGACCAGATGATGACAGCTCCCTCACTGACCAGATGATGACAGCTCCCTCACCGACCAGATGAGGACAGCTCCCTCAGCCACCAGATAATAACAGCTCCCTTAGCCACCCAATGATGACAGCTCCCTCACCGACCAGATGACAGCTCCCTCACCGACCAGATGAGGACAACTCCCTCACCGACCAGATGAGGACAACTCCCTCACCGACCAGATGAGGACAGCTCCCTCAGCCACCATATAATAACAGCTCCCTTAGCCACCCAATGATGACAGCTCCCTCACCGACCAGATGACAGCTCCCTCACCGACCAGATGAGGACAACTCCCTCACCGACCAGATGAGGACAGCTCCCTCACCGACCAGATGATGACAGCTCCCTCACTGACCAGATGATGACAGCTCCCTCAGCCACCAGACTTTGACAGCTCCCTCACCGACCAGATGACAGCTCCCTCACCGACCAGATGATGACAGCTCCCTCACCGACCAGATGAAAGCTCCCTCACATACCAGATGATGACAGCTCCCTCACCGACCAGATGATGACAGCTCCCTCACCGACCAGATGATGACAGTTCCCTCACCGACCAGATGATGACAGCTCCCTCACCGACCAGATGATGACAGCTCCCTCACCGACCAGATGATGACAGCTCCCTCACCGACCAGATGACAGCTCCCTCACCGACCAGATGATGACAGCTCCCTCACTGACCAGATGATGACAGCTCCCTCACCGACCAGATGATGACAGCTCCCTCACCGACCAGATGATGACAGCTCCCTCACCGACCAGATGACAGCTCCCTCACCGACCAGATGACAGCTCCCTCACCGACCAGATGAGGACAACTCCCTCACCGACCAGATGAGGACAACTCCCTCACCGACCAGATGAGGACAGCTCCCTCACCGACCAGATGATGACAGCTCCCTCACCGACCAGATGAGGACAACTCCCTCACCGACCAGATGAGGACAGCTCCCTCACCGACCAGATGATGACAGCTCCCTCACCGACCAGATGAGGACAACTCCCTCACCGACCAGATGAGGACAGCTCCCTCACCGACCAGATGAGGACAGCTCCCTCACCGACCAGATGATGACTGCTCCCTCACTGACCAGATGATGACAGCTCCCTCAGCCACCAGACTTTGTCAGCTCCCTCACTGACCAGATGACAGCTCCCTCACCGACCAGATGACAGCTCCCTCACCGACCAGATGAAAGCTCCCTCACCGACCAGATGATGACAGCTCCCTCACCGACCAGATGATGACAGCTCCCTCACCGACCAGATGATGACAGCTCCCTCACCGACCAGATGATGACAGCTCCCTCACCGACCAGATGATGACAGCTCCCTCACCGACCAGATGATGACAGCTCCCTCACCGACCAGATGACAGCTCCCTCAGCCACCCAATGATGACAGCTCCCTCACTGACCAGATGACAGCTCCCTCAGCCACCCAATGATGACAGCTCCCTCAGCCACCCAATGATGACAGCTCCCTCACCGACCAGATGACAGCTCCCTCACCGACCAGATGATGACAGCTCCCTTACCGGCCAGATGATGACAGCTCCCTCACCGACCAGATGCTGACAGCTACCTCACCGACCAGATGATGACAGCTCCCTCACCGACCAGATGATGACAGCTCCCTCACCGACCAGATGACAGCTCCCTCACCGACCAGATGATGACAGCTCCCTCACTGACCAGATGATGACAGCTCCCTCACTGACCAGATGATGACAGCTCCCTCACCGACCAGATGATGACAGCTCCCTCACCGACCAGATGATGACAGTTCCCTCACCGACCAGATGATGACAGCTCCCTCACCGACCAGATGATGACAGCTCCCTCACCGACCAGATGATGACAGCTCCCTCACCGACCAGATGATGACAGCTCCCTCACCGACCAGATGACAGCTCCCTCACCGACCAGATGACAGCTCCCTCACCGACCAGATGACAGCTCCCTCACCGACCAGATGATGACAGCTCCCTCAGCCACCAGACTTTGAATGGTCCCTCACCGACCAGATGATGACAGCTCCCTCACCGACCAGATGACAGCTCCCTCACCGACCAGATGACAGCTCCCTCACTGACCAGATGACAGCTCCCTCACTGACCAGATGTCAGCTCCCTCACTGACCAGATGATGACAGCTCCCTCAGCCACCAGACTTTGACAGCTCCCTCACCGACCAGATGATGACAGCTCCCTCACCGACCAGATGACAGCTCCCTCACCGACAAGATGACAGCTCCCTCACCAACCAGATGATGACAGCTCCCTCACCGACCAGATGACAGCTCCCTCAGCCACCCAATGATGACAGCTCCCTCACCGACCAGATGACAGCTCCCTCACCGACCAGATGACAGCTCCCTCACCGACCAGATGATGACAGCTCCCTCACCGACCAGATGAAAGCTCCCTCACCGACCAGATGATGACAGCTCCCTCACCGACCAGATGATGACAGCTCCCTCACCGACCAGATGATGACAGTTCCCTCACCGACCAGATGATGACAGCTCCCTCACCGACCAGATGATGACAGCTCCCTCACCGACCAGATGACAGCTCCCTCACCGACCAGATGACAGCTCCCTCACCGACCAGATGACAGCTCCCTCACCGACCAGATGATGACAGCTCCCTCAGCCACCAGACTTTGAATGCTCCCTCACCGACCAGATGATGACAGCTCCCTCACCGACCAGATGACAGCTCCCTCACCGACCAGATGACAGCTCCCTCACCGACCAGATGACAGCTCCCTCACTGACCAGATGTCAGCTCCCTCACTGACCAGATGTCAGCTCCCTCACTGACCAGATGATGACAGCTCCCTCACCGACCAGATGACAGCTCCCTCAACGACCAGATGATGACAGCTCCCTCACCGACCAGATGATGACAGCTCCCTCACCGACCAGATGATGACAGCTCCCTCACCGACCAGATGATGACAGCTCCCTCACTGACCAGATGATGACAGCTCCCTCACCGACCAGATGATGACAGCTCCCTCACCGACCAGATGATGACAGCTCCCTCACCGACCAGATGATGACAGCTCCCTCACTGACCAGATGACAGCTCCCTCACCGACCAGATGATGACAGCTCCCTCACCGACCAGATGATGACAGCTCCCTCACCGACCAGATGACAGCTCCCTCACCGACCAGATGATGACAGCTCCCTCACTGACCAGATGACAGCTCCCTCACTGACCAGATGACAGCTCCCTCACTGACCAGATGATGACAGCTCCCTCACCGACCAGATGATGACAGCTCCCTTAGCCACCCAATGATGACAGCTCCCTCACCGACCAGATGACAGCTCCCTCACCGACCAGATGATGACAGCTCCCTCACCGACCAGATGACAGCTCCCTCACCGACCAGATGATGACAGCTCCCTCCCTCACCAACCAGATGACAGCTCCCTCAGCCACCCAATGATGACAGCTCCCTCACCGACCAGATGACAGCTCCCTCACCGACCAGATGATGACAGCTCCCTCACCGACCAGATGATGACAGCTCCCTCACCGACCAGATGACAGCTCCCTCACTGACCAGATGATGACAGCTCCCTCAGCCACCAGACTTTGACAGCTCCCTCACTGACCAGATGATGACAGCTCCCTCACCGACCAGATGACAGCTCCTTCAGCCACCCAATGATGACAGCTCCCTCACCGACCAGATGATGACAGCTCCCTCACCGACCAGATGACAGCTCCTTCAGCCACCCAATGATGACAGCTCCCTCACTGACCAGATGATGACAGCTCCCTCACTGACCAGATGATGACAGCTCCCTCACTGACCAGATGATGACAGCTCCCTCACTGACCAGATGATGACAGCTCCCTCACTGACCAGATGATGACAGCTCCCTCACCGACCAGATGATGACAGCTCCCTCAGCGACCAGATGACAGCTCCCTCAGCCACCCAATGATGACAGCTCCCTCACCAACCAGATGACAGCTCCCTCAGCCACCCAATGATGACAGCTCCCTCACCGACCAGATGATGACAGCTCCCTCACCGACCAGATGATGACAGCTCCCTCACCGACCAGATGACAGCTCCCTCAGCCATCCAATGATGACAGCTCCCTCACTGACCAGATGACAGCTCCCTCACTGACCAGATGACAGCTCCCTCAGCCACCCAATGATGACAGCTCCCTCAGCCACCCAATGATGACAGCTTCCTCACCGACCAGATGACAACTCCCTCACCGACCAGATGATGACAGCTCCCTCACTGACCAGATGATGACAGCTCCCTCACCGACCAGATGATGACAGCCCCCTCACCGACCAGATGATGACAGCTCCCTCACCGACCAGATGATGACAGCTCCCTCACCGACCAGATGATGACAGCTCCCTCACCGACCAGATGACAGCTCCCTCACCGACCAGATGATGACAGCTCCTTCACCGACCAGATGATGACAGCTCCCTCACCGAACAGATGATGACAGCTCCCTCACCGACCAGATGATGACAGCTCCCTCACTGACCAGATGATGACAGCTCCCTCACCGACCAGATGATGACAGCTCCCTCACCGACCAGATGACAGCTCCCTCACCGACCAGATGACAGCTCCCTCACCGACCAGATGACAGCTCCCTCACCGACCAGATGATGACAGCTCCCTCAGCCACCAGACTTTGAATGCTCCCTCACCGACCAGATGATGACAGCTCCCTCACCGACCAGATGACAGCTCCCTCACCGACCAGATGACAGCTCCCTCATTGACCAGATGACAGCTCCCTCACTGACCAGATGTCAGCTCCCTCACTGACCAGATGATGACAGCTCCCTCAGCCACCAGACTTTGACAGCTCCCTCACCGACCAGATGATGACAGCTCCCTCACCGACCAGATGATGACAGCTCCCTCACCGACCAGATGACAGCTCCCTCACTGACCAGATGACAGCTCCCTCACTGACCAGATGACAGCTCCCTCACTGACCAGATGACAGCTCCCTCACTGACCAGATGACAGCTCCCTCACCGACCAGATGACAGCTCCCTCACCGACCAGATGATGACAGCTCCCTCACCGACCAGATGATGACAGCTCCCTCACCGACCAGATGATGACAGCTCCCTCACCGACCAGATGACAGCTCCCTCACCGACCAGATGATGACAGCTCCCTCACCGACCAGATGATGACAGCTCCCTCACCGACCAGATGATGACAGCTCCCTCACTGACCAGATGACAGCTCCCTCACTGACCAGATGACAGCTCCCTCACTGACCAGATGACAGCTCCCTCACTGACCAGATGACAGCTCCCTCACCGACCAGATGACAGCTCCCTCACCGACCAGATGACAGCTCCCTCACCGACCAGATGACAGCTCCCTCACCGACCAGATGATGACAGCTCCCTCACCGACCAGATGACAGCTCCCTCACTGACCAGATGACAGCTCCCTCACTGACCAGATGACAGCTCCCTCACTGACCAGATGACAGCTCCCTCACCGACCAGATGATGACAGCTCCCTCACCGACCAGATGATGACAGCTCCCTCACCGACCAGATGATGACAGCTCCCTCACCGACCAGATGAAGACAGCTCCCTCACCGACCAGATGACAGCTCCCTCAGCCAGCCGATGATGACAGCTCCATCAGCCAGCCGATGATGACAGCTGCCTCAGCCACCCAATGATGACAGCTGCCTCAGCCACCCAATGATGACAGCTCCCTCAGCCACCCAATGATGACAGCTCCCTCAGCCACCCAATGATGACAGCTCCCTCAGCCACTCGATGATGACAGCTCCCTCACTGACCAGAGGATGACAGCTCCCTCAGCCACCCGATGATGAAAGCTCCCTCAGCCACCAGACCAACCCAGGCCCTTGTTGCTGCTGCCGCCAGCCAGAGAGATCAGATTGCTAAAAGCTAACGTCAAGAAGTTATGTGGAACTGTCACATGCTATTAGAGCACAGATTAGTGACAGGCAGCGCCCTGGCGAGAGAAGAGAGGAGGGGAAAATGGCGAGGGGAGAGGGTGACAGGGCAAAAGAGGAGAGGGAGGGTTGGAAAGTCAAATAGCGAGATAGGAAAGGGGGATGGAGTGAGGGAGGGATATAACGTTAAATAGAGAGAGAGGAAATGGGGATAGAGTGAGGGAGGAATGTAAAGTCATTTGGGAGATAGGACAGGGGGATGGAGTGAGGGAGGAATGTAAAGTCATATAGAGAGAGAGGAAATGGGGATAGAGTGAGGGAGGAATGTAAAGTCATTTGGGAGATAGGACAGGGGGATGGAGTGAGGGAGGAATGTAAAGTAATATAGAGAGAGAGGACAGGGGGATGGAGTGAGGGAGGAATGTAAAGTCATTTGGGAGATAGGACAGGGGGATGGAGTGAGGGAGAAATGTAAAGTCATATAAAGAGAGAGGACAGGGGGATAGAGTGAGGGAGGGCTGTGGGGGATCTACATACATATTGACTTTGTGTATTTACAGAGAGGGGATCTGTTAGCAGGAGGTAAGGAAGAGGGACAAAACTGTGACATACCACCGCACATAACACTGTGACAGACCACAGCACATAACATTGTGACAGACCACAGCACATAACACTGTGACAGACCACAGCACATAACACTGTGACAGACCACAGGCAGCACATAACACTGTGACAGACCACAGCACATAACACTGTGACAGACCACAGGCAGCACATAACACTGTGTCAGACCGCAGCACATAACACTGACAGACCACAGGCAGCACATAACACTGTGACAGACCACAGCACATAACACTGTGACAGACCACAGGCAGCACATAACACTTTGACAGACCACAGCACATAACACTGTGACAGACCACAGGCAGCACATAACACTGTGACAGACCACAGGCAGCACATAACACTTTGACAGACCACAGCACATAACACTGTGACAGACCACAGGCAGCACATAACACTGTGACAGAACGCAGCACATAACACTGTGACAGACAGCAGGCAGCACATAACACTGTGACAGACCACAGGCAGCACATAACACTGTGACAGACAGCAGGCAGCACATAACACTGTGACAGACCACAGGCAGCACATAACGCTGTGACAGAACGCAGCACATAACACTGTGACAGAACGCAGCACATAACACTGTGACAGAACGCAGCACATAACACTGTGACAGACAGCAGGCAGCACATAACACTGTGACAGACAGCAGGCAGCACATAACACTGTGACAGACAGCAGGCAGCACATAACACTGTGACAGACCACAGGCAGCACATAACGCTGTGACAGAACGCAGCACATAACACTGTGACAGAACGCAGCATATAACACTGTGACAGACCACAGCACATAACACTGTGACAGACCACAGGCAGCACATAACACTGTGACAGACCACAGGCAGCACATAACGCTGTGACAGAACGCAGCACATAACACTGTGACAGAACGCAGCACATAACACTGTGACAGAACGCAGCACATAACACTGTGACAGACAGCAGGCAGCACATAACACTGTGACAGACAGCAGGCAGCACATAACACTGTGACAGACAGCAGGCAGCACATAACACTGTGACAGACCACAGGCAGCACATAACGCTGTGACAGAATGCAGCACATAACACTGTGACAGACCACAGGCAGCACATAACACTGTGACAGACCACAGGCAGCACATAACACTGTGACAGACCGCAGCACATAACACTGTGACAGACCGCAGCACATAACGCTGTGACAGAACGCAGCACATAACACTGTGACAGACCACAGCACATAACACTGTGACAGACCATAGGCAGCACATAACACTGTGACAGACCATAGGCAGCACATAACACTGTGACAGACCACAGCACATAACACTGTGACAGACCACAGCACATAACACTGTGACAGACCACAGCACATAACACTGTGACAGACCACAGGCAGCACATAACGCTGTGACAGACCACAACACATAACACTGTGACAGAACGCAGCACATAACACTGTGACAGAACGCAGCACATAACACTGTGACAGAACGCAGCACATAACACTGTGACAGACCACAGCACATAACACTGTGACAGACCGCAGGCAGCACATAACACTGTAACAGACCACATGCAGCACTTAACACTGTGACAGACCACAGGCAGCACATAACACTGTGACAGACCACAGGCAGCACATAACACTGTGACAGACCGCAGCACAGAACAATGTGACAGACCACAGGCAGCACATAACACTGTGACAGACCACAGGCAGCACATAACACTGTGACAGACCACAGGCAGCACATAACACTGTGACAGACCACAGGCAGCATATAACACTGTGACAGACCTCAGGCAGCACATAACGCTGTGACAGACCAAAGCACATAACGCTGTGACAGACCAAGATGCAGTAGATGGTATAGAGTACAATATATACATATGAGATGAGTAATGTAGGGTATATAAACACAAGTGGCATAGTTTAAAGTGGCTAGTGATACATGTATTACATAAAGATAGCAAGATGCAGTAGATGATATAGAGTACAGTATATACATATACATATGAGATGAGTAATGTAGGGTATGTAAACATTATATTAAGTGGCATTGTTTAAAGTGGCTAGTCATACAGCTAGCTTTTTCAAGCAGAAATTTGCTTCTTGCAACACTAACTCAAAAAAGTTCTGGGACACTGTAAAGTCCATGGAGAATAAGAACACCTCCTCCCAGCTGCCCACTGCACTGAAGATAGGAAACACTGTCACCACTGATAAATCCACCATAATTGAAAATTTCAATAAGCATTTTTCTACTGCTGGCCATGCTTTCCACCTGGCTACTCCTACCCCTGTCAACAGCACTGCACCCCCAACAGCAACTCGCCCAAGCCTTCCCCATTTCTCCTTCTCCCAAATCCATTCAGCTGATGTTCTGAAAGAGCTGCAAAATCTGGACCCCTACAAATCAGCCGGGCTAGACAATCTGGACCCTTTCTTTCTAAAATTATCTGCCGAAATTGTTGCCACCCCTATTACTAGCCTGTTCAACCTCTCTTTCGTGTCGTCTGAGATTCCCAAAGATTGGAAAGCAGCTGCGGTCATCCCCCTCTTCAAAGGGGGGGACACTCTTGACCCAAACTGCTACAGACCTATATCTATCCTACCATGCCTTTCTAAGGTCTTCGAAAGCCAAGTCAACAAACAGATTACCGACCATTTTGAATCTCACCATACCTTCTCTGCTATGCAATCTGGTTTCAGAGCTGGTCATGGGTGCACCTCAGCCACGCTCAAGGTCCTAAACGATATCTTAACCGCCATCGATAAGAAACATTACTGTGCAGCCGTATTCATTGATCTGGCCAAGGCTTTCGACTCTGTCAATCACCACATCCTCATCGGCAGACTCAACAGCCTTGGTTTCTCAAATGATTGCCTCGCCTGGTTCACCAACTACTTCTCTGATAGAGTTCAGTGTGTCAAATCTGAGGGTCTGTTGTCCGGACCTCTGGCAGTCTCTATGGGGGTGCCACAGGGTTCAATTCTTGGACCGACTCTCTTCTCTGTATACATCAATGAGGTCGCTCTTGCTGCTGGTGAGTCTCTGATCCACCTCTACGCAGACGACACCATTCTGTATACTTCCGGCCCTTCTTTGGACACTGTGTTAACAACCCTCCAGGCAAGCTTCAATGCCATACAACTCTCCTTCCGTGGCCTCCAACTGCTCTTAAATACAAGTAAAACTAAATGCATGCTCTTCAACCGATCACTACCTGCACCTACCCGCCTGTCCAACGTCACTACTCTGGACGGCTCTGACTTAGAATACGTGGACAACTACAAATACTTAGGTGTCTGGTTAGACTGTAAACTCTCCTTCCAGACCCATATCAAACATCTCCAATCCAAAGTTAAATCTAGAATTGGCTTCCTATTTCGCAACAAAGCATCCTTCACTCATGCTGCCAAACATACCCTTGTAAAACTGACCATCCTACCAATCCTCGACTTTGGCGATGTAATTTACAAAATAGCCTCCAATACCCTACTCAACAAACTGGATGCAGTCTATCACAGTGCAATCCGTTTTGTCACCAAAGGCCCATACACTACCCACCATTGCGACCTGTACGCTCTCGTTGGCTGGCCCTCGCTTCATACTCGTCGCCAAACCCACTGGCTCCATGTCATCTACAAGACCCTGCTAGGTAAAGTCCCCCCTTATCTCAGCTCGCTGGTCACCATAGCATCTCCCACCTGTAGCACACGCTCCAGCAGGTATATCTCTCTAGTCACCCCCAAAACCAATTCTTTCTTTGGCCGCCTCTCTTTCCAGTTCTCTGCTGCCAATGACTGGAACGAACTACAAAAATCTCTGAAACTGGAAACTCTTATCTCCCTCACTAGCTTTAAGCACCAACTGTCAGAGCAGCTCACAGATTACTGCACCTGTACATAGCCCACATATAATTTAGCCCTATCAACTACCTCTTTCCCAACTGTATTTAATTTATTTATTTATTTTGCTCCTTTGCACCCCATTATTTTTATTTCTACTTTGCACATTCTTCCATTGCAAAACTACCATTCCAGTGTTTTACTTGCTATATTGTATTTACCTTGCCACCAAGGCCTTTTTTTGCCTTTACCTCCCTTCTCACCTCATTTGCTCACATTGTATATAGACTTGTTTATACTTTATTATTGACTGTATGTTTGTTTTACTCCATGTGTAACTCTGTGTTGTTGTATCTGTCGAACTGCTTTGCTTTATCTTGGCCAGGTCGCAATTGTAAATGAGAACTTGTTCTCAACTTGCCTACCTGGTTAAATAAAGGTAAAATAAAAAAATAAATAAAATACAGTTGAGTCCATATGTTGGCAGCAGCCACTCAATGTTAGTGGTGGCTGTTTTGCAGTCTGATGGCCTTGAGATAGAAGCTGTTTTTCAGTCTCTCGGTTCCTGCTTTGATGCACCTGTACTGACCTCGCCTTCTGAATGATAGCGTGGTGAACAGACAGTGGCTCGAGTGGTTGTTGTCCTTGATGATCTTTATGGCCTTCCTGTGACATCGGGTGGTGTAGGTGTCCTGGAGGGCAGGTAGTTTGCCCCCGGTGATGCGTTGTGCAGACCTCACTACCCTCTGGAGAGCCTTACGGTTGTGGGCGGAGCAGTTGCCGTACCAGGCGGGGATACAGCCCGACAGGATGCTCTCGATTGTGCATCTGTAAAAGTTTGTGAGTGCTTTAGGTGACAAGCCGAATTTCTTCAGCCTCCTGAGGTTGAAGAGGCGCTGCTGCGCCTTCTTCACAATGCTGTTTGTGTGGGTGGACCAATTCAGTTTGTCCGTGATGTGTACGCCGAGGAACTTGAAACTTACTACCCTCTCCACTACTGTCCCGTCAATGTGGATAGGGGGGTGCTCCCTCTGCTGTTTCCTGAAGTCCACAATCATCTCCTTTGTTTTGTTGACGTTGAGTGTGAGGTTATTTTCCTGACACCACCCTCCGAGGGCCCTCACCTCCTCCTTGTAGGCCGTCTCGTCGTTGTTGGTAATCAAGCCTACCACTGTAGTGTCGTCCACAAACTTGATGATTGAGTTGGAAATGTGCATGACCACGCAGTCATTGGTGAACAGGGAGTACAGGAGAGGGCTCAGTACGCACCCTTGTGGGGCCCCAGTGTGTTCTACAGACTGTAACGGAACTTTTTGACATTTTGTCTGCTCCTAGTGAACGCAACTAGTGAGTTTTGATTTGTTTACCAAACACGCTAACAAAAGGAGGTATTTGGACATAAATGATGGACATTATCGAACAAATCAAACATGTATTGTGTAACTGGGAATCCTGGGAGTGCATTCTGATGAAGATCATCAAAGGTTAGTGATTAAATCTATCTCTATTTTGGATTTTTGTGACTCCACTCTTTGGCTGGAAAAATGTCTGTGTGTGTTTTTGTGATACGGCTCTGACCTAACATAATCGTTTGTGGTGCTTTCGCTGTAAGGCCTATTTGACATCAGACACTGTGGTGGGATTAACAACACGATTACATTTAAAATGGTATAAAATACTTGTATGTTTGATGAACTTTAACTTGTATGTTTGATGATTTTTAAGATTTCTGTTGTTTTGAATTTGGCACCCTGCACTTCAACTGGCTGTTGTCATATCGATCCCGTTAACGGGATTGCAGCCCTAAGAAGTTAAGCATCAACTGTCAGAGCAGTTTACTGAGCACCTGTTCACAGCCCGTCTGTAAATAGCCCACCCAACTACCTCATCCCCATATTGTTACTTGTTTTTTTGCTCTTTTTCACCCCAGTTCACATGCACATTCATCTTCTGCACATCTATCACTCCAGTGTTTAATTGCCAGGAGTTAATTATTTTGTCACTATGGCCTATTTATTGCCTTGCCTCCCTAATCTTACTTAATTTGCACACGCTGTATATAGACTTTTCTATTGTGTTATTGATTGTACGTTTGTTAATTCCATGTGTAACTCTGTGTTGTTTGTGTCGCACTGCTTTGCTTTATCTTGGCCAGATCGCAGTTGTAAATGAGAACTTGTTCTCAGCTGGCCTACCTGGTTAAATAAAGGTGATTTTTATTTTTTTATAAAATAAAAAATAGTAGACTTTGCCCTATTCGCTGTATAGAGTTGGCTTGGGTGATATACCGTTCATACATTATACCATGGGTTTTCGAAAAACAGATGTTATGATTTTCAACACCATAAACAAATCTAAATGAACAACAGCACTAGTTATAACTATAAGAAATCTAAGATGTGTCAAATAAATGATATGCAGCTCAGGACTCCAGCTGTGCATTTGGTTTGCTAACTTGCTAGCTAAGAGACTAGATGTCAAGAGAAAGCTTATTGGTTACAGCGGAGACATTACATCCCGTCCTGGATCAAGATCCCTGTTGCCTAAATTATTAAGTGCGTAAAAAAAGAAATGCCCCTTGTGTTCACATTCGTTAATACTGCATACCCCGGGATGGTACAGAAATGGTATGATGTTATGACCCAACCCTAGCAGAGAGTACTACTTTTCACCAGAGCCTGTAGGATTTGTTTTGCTTTTCACCAGAGCCTGTAGGATTTGTTTTGCTTTTCACCAGAGCCCGTTAGGATTTGTTTTGCTTTAAACCAGAGCCCGTTAGGATTTGCTAATTAGCGTTTCAAAATGGTTTTAGAGTAAATTGAGGTGAATATATTGTTAAGACTCATGTTGTCTGAGAGAGAATTATACGGGTCTCAAAACGTCATAAAACCCATTCCTGTGCCTGACTCCCAAATCATTCCTGTGCCTGACTCCCGAATCATTCCTGTGCCTGACTCCCGAATCATTCCTGTGCCTGACTCCCGAATCATTCCTGTGCCTGACTCCCGAATCATTCCTGTGCCTGACTCCCGAATCATTCCTGTGCCTGACTCCCGAATCATTCCTGTGCCTGACTCCCGAATCATTCATGTGCCTGACTCCCGAATCATTCATGTGCCTGACTCCCGAATCATTCATGTGCCTGGCTCCCGAATCATTCCTGTGCCTGGCTCCCGAATCATTCCTGTGCCTGGCTCCCGAATCATTCCTTTGCCTGGCTCCCGAATCATTCCTGTGCCTGACTCCCGAATCATTCCTGTGCCTGGCTCCCGAATCATTCCTGTGCCTGGCTCCCGAATCATTCCTGTGCCTGGCTCCCGAATCATTCATGTGCCTGACTCCCGAATCATTCCTGTGCCTGGCTCCCGAATCATTCCTGTGCCTGGCTCCCGAATCATTCCTGTGCCTGGCTCCCGAATCATTCCTGTGCCTGGCTCCCGAATCATTCCTGTGCCTGGCTCCCGAATCATTCCTGTGCCTGGCTCCCGAATCATTCCTGTGCCTGGCTCCCGAATCATTCCTGTGCCTGGCTCCCGAATCATTCCTGTGCCTGGCTCCCGAATCATTCATGTGCCTGGCTCCCGAATCATTCATGTGCCTGGCTCCCGAATCATTCCTGTGCCTGGCTCCCGAATCATTCCTGAGCCTGGCTCCCGAATCATTCCTGTGCCTGGCTCCCGAATCATTCCTGTGCCTGGCTCCCGAATCATTCCTGTGCCTGGCTCCCGAATCATTCCTGTGCCTGGCTCCCGAATCATTCCTGTGCCTGGCTCCCGAATCATTCATGGCAACGTGACAATTGGAACCACTTCCGTGTTTGACCGCTAGGTTTTATGGGTATGTGGGGCTCTATTACTTAAGGCTTTATGTCACATACACTAATGGTATAGTCTTATAATCTTGATTTAAATATGTCATGCCTTAAAGCCATCAAGATATCTCAAGCAGAACGATACTGGTAACTAACCCCTTCATCAGTGTTGTGGATTTTAGCTAGCAGGTCTGATCTATAGAGGAGGCATCAACCTGCTTCAGAGCAGGTCTGATCTATAGAGGAGACATCAACCAGTATTAGAGCAGGTCTGATCTATAGAGGAGACATCAACCAGTATCAGAGCAGGTCTGATCTATAGAGGAGACATCAACCTGCTTCAGAGCAGGTCTGATCTATAGAGGAGACATCAACCAGTATCAGAGCAGGTCTGATCTATAGAGGAGACATCAACTTGCTTCAGAGCAGGAATGACCTATAGAGGAGACATCAACCAGTATCAGAGCAGGTCTGGTCTATAGAGGAGACATCAACCAGTATCAGAGCAGGTCTGATCTATAGAGGAGACATCAACTAGTATCAGAGCAGGTCTGATCTATAGAGGAGACATCAACCAGTATCAGAGCAGGTCTGATCTATAGAGGAGAAATCAACCAGTATCAGAGCAGGTCTGATTGCTGTGGCCTTCTCACAGTCCTCCAATTACTCAGTCAGTCATTTAGCTCTGAACCAGACTCCATCTTCTCTCCGTCAGCTGGGGGCTACGCCAGCCGCATGAGTATTTGAGTGTATGAAGCCTCCATTTTGTTGATGCTTTGGGTTATCCGTGCCCACGGCCGGTTATTTATTCAAGGCCTTTATAATGGAGTTGTCACATCTGTCAGATGGCAAGAGGAGGAATGCTAAAAGGTCAGGGAGAAAGATAGCAGCTGCTCCAGACAAACATCTCCTGCCTCCAAATAGCACCGTCATCACACAAACAGATGGGTCTCTTCCATTTCTGTCTCCCCCTATCTCCCACACTCTGTGTACTGCCTCTCTCTCTCTCTCCCCCCCACTCCTGTCTCAGATCTCTCTCCTTCCCTCCCTCTGTCCTCCCTCCCTCCCCCAGTTATATTCTCTTTCTCGCCCCCCAAACCACCCCTACTCCCTCTCAGTGCCTCTCCCCCACTTCCCCTCTCAATCCTCTCTCTCCCTCTCCATGCACCCTCACTCTTCCTCTCTCTCTCTCTCTCTCCCCCCCACTCCTGTCTCAGATCTCTCTCCCTCCCTCCCTCTGTCCTCCCTCCCTCCCCCGTTATATTCTCTTTCTCGCCCCCCAAACCACCCCTACTCCCTCTCAGTGCCTCTCCCCCACTTCCCCTCTCAGTCCTCTCTTTCCCTCTCCATGCACCCTCACTCTTCCTCTCTCTCTCTCTCTCTCTGCCCTCTCTCTCTGTGTCTTCTTTCCCCCCTCTCTCTATCAGTCTTTTCACTCTGTCTCTCTCACCCTCCCTCTCTAGGTACAACGCAGCTATATCAAGGTCAGTTTAAACTGTCCTGGCCAGAGGTAACACTTCTGCTCAATCAGAAACACAGAGAAACAAGGACAAAGGGACCAACCTGGTGTTTATGCAGAATGTCTTACCTGTTTCTATCTGAATGATATTGTGTTACTCCATCATCTCCAAGAACAAAATAAAAGCTTCTGTATGATTGGCTAACTGAATAAGTCATCATTTAAAACCTCTGTATGATTGGCTAACTGAACCAGTCATAACCAGGACACATAGTGTACCACTGTTGACCAGGACCCATAGAGTACCACTGTTGACCAGGACCCATAGGGTACCACTGTTGACCAGGACCCATAGAGTACTGCTGTTGACCAGGACCCATAGGATGCCATTTGGGACTCAGCCTGGTAGTTCTGTTGAGGAATAACAAAGGCTGTCTGTCTAGGTCTCTGCTCCTGGTGTTGTCTTTGATGATCATAGATACATAGTTACGCTGGAAAGGAAGACTTGATGACCATACTGCTGCTGCTGCATAGAAACCTCTCCTCTCCTCCTTCCCTCCCCTCTCCTCTCCTTCCCTCCCCCTCCCCTTCCCTCTCCTCTTCCCTTCTCTCTCCTCTCCTCTTCCCTCCCTTCCCTTCCCTCTCCTCTCCCCGGCCCTCCTTAATCAATAAAAGTATATGCAACATCGCTTAACCACTTACATATAGAGTCCCTGAAATAGGGGACATTTAGTACATGTTTTATTCAATGTTGTCTAAAAAGAGAACTGTAGAACCTAACCGTGAGTACAAGGTGTCTCCTGAAAGCTGGAGATCTTGGCTTTCCAGCCGTATCATACAATCTTTGTTGCGACTTAGTACCATATATGGGCATGCGGTCATATAAGGGCAGGCCATACCCACAAGACCATTTCAAGATGGCTGGATGTGGATGTGGATGTGTAGATGTGGTTAAACAACATTGATATGTGGTTAAACAACGTTGATATGTGGTTAAACAACGTTGATATGTGGTTAAACAATGTTGATATGTGGTTAAACAACGTTGATATGTGGTTAAACAACGTTGATATGTGGTTAAACAACGTCGATATGTGGTTAAACAACGTCGATATGTGGTTAAACAACGTCGATATGTGGTTAAACAACGTCGATATGTGGTTAAACAATGTTGATATGTGGTTAAACAACGTTGATATGTGGTTAAACAACGTTGATATTTGGTTAAACAACGTTGATATGTGGTTAAACAACGTCGATATGTGGTTAAACAACGTCGATATGTGGTTAAACAACGTTGATATGTGGTTAAACAATGTTGATATGTGGTTAAACAACGTTGATATGTGGTTAAACAACGTCGATATGTGGTTAAACAACGTTGATATGTGGTTAAACAATGTTGATATGTGGTTAAACAATGTTGATATGTGGTTAAACAATGTTGATATGTGGTTAAACAACGTCGATATGTGGTTAAACAATGTTGATATGTGGTTAAACAACGTTGATATGTGGTTAAACAACGTTGATATGTGGTTAAACAACGTTGATATGTGGTTAAACAACGTCGATATGTGGTTAAACAACGTCGATATGTGGTTAAACAATGTTGATATGTGGTTAAACAATGTTGATATGTGGTTAAACAACGTTGATATGTGGTTAAACAACGTTGATATTTGGTTAAACAACGTTGATATTTGGTTAAACAACGTTGATATGTGGTTAAACAACGTCGATATGTGGTTAAACAACGTCGATATGTGATTAAACAATGTTGATATGTGGTTAAACAACGTTGATATGTGGTTAAACAACGTCGATATGTGGTTAAACAACGTCGATATGTGGTTAAACAACATTGATATGTGGTTAAACAACGTTGATATGTGGTTAAACAACGTTGATATTTGGTTAAACAATGTTGATATGTGGTTAAAAGACTCCACAGATGATAAGGATATGCTACATATGTGTATGTCACCAACACAATTTGATTTGTTATTTGTCAGCCTGTGACCTACCACTATGAGCCCAGAGAGTCAACAAGTTCATTTTAGAATTTGTTTTTTCTAAAACAATATAAGCTTCCATGTGGTATGTGTTTGAGCAATATGAATCATTAGGTTGTTACCAAACACAAGTAGCCCAAGCCCAAATAATATACGGCAGAATTAGAACGTAAAATGTCCCCCTACTGACTACATCTTTGCCCACAAAAACTTTTTTTTTCATGTTTATCTTTGGACCTGTGGTTATAGCATGAGACTGGGGAGGAGGGTAAAACGAAAGATGGACAGTCCTGTAGCCAATAGGATAAGCGTCTACAGTCCAATCGGATGACCTGGGTTTGACCAAGTGTGATTTGAGTAGCTCTATAGTGTCATGCTATTGCTAACGGGGTTGTGAAAGGAGGCACTCAAAACGTAAAGAGAGCATCATAGTAGTTTGGCATAAAAATGTATTATCAGGGATGTAAAGACCAAGCAAACTACCCAATAGGGGGGTAAAAACCAAGTAAACTACCCAACATGGGGGTAAAAACCAAGAAAACTACCCAACAGGGAGGTAAAAACCAAGAAAACTACCCAACAGGGAGGTAAAAACCAAGTAAACTACCCAATAGGGGGGTAAAAACCAAGCAAACTACACAACAGGGGGGTAAAAACCAAGTAAACTACCCAACAGGGGGGTAAAAACCAAGTAAACTACCCAACAGGGGGGTAAAAACCAAGTAAACTACCCAACAGGGGGGTAAAAACCAAGTAAACTACCCAACAGGGGGGTAAAAACCAAGTAAACTACCCAACAGGGGGGTAAAAACCAAGTAAACTCCCCAACAGGGGGGTAAAAACCAAGTAAACTACCCAACAGGGGGGTAAAAACCAAGTAAACTACACAACAGGGGGGTAAAAACCAAGTAAACTACCCAACAGGGAGGTAAAAACCAAGTAAACTACCCAACAGGGGGGTAAAAACCAAGTAAACTACCCAACAGGGGGGTAAAAACCAAGTAAACTACACAACATGGGGGTAAATAGTTATATATAATTATAGACCACCTTTACTCCAAACACAGAGATGCGTACAAAGCTCTCCCTCGCCCTTCATTTGGCAAACCATAACTCTATCCTCCATGATTCCTTCTTATAAGCAAAAACTAAAGCTGGAAGCACCAGCGACTCGGTCTATCAAAAGGTGATCAGATGAAGCAGATGCTAAACTACAGGACTGTTTTGCTAGCACAGACTGCAACATGTTCCGGGATTCTTCCGATGGCATTGAGGAGTACACCACATCAGTCACTGGCTTTATCGATAACTGCATTGAGAACGTCATCCCCACAGTGACTGTACGTTCATACCCGAACCAGAAGCCATGGATTACAGGCAACATTCGTACTGGGATAAAGGGTAGAGCTGCCACTTTAACCCGGAAGCATATAAGAAATCCCACAATGCTCTGCGACGAACCATCAAACAGGCAAAGCATCAATACAGGACTAAGATCGAATCGTACTAAACCAGCTCCGATAATTGTTGGATGTGTCAGGTCTTGCTAACTATTACAGACTACAAAGGGAAGCACAGCCGAGAGCTGCCCAGTGACACGAGCCTAGCAGATGAAATAACTTCTATGCTCGCTTAGAGGCAAGTATCACTGAAACATGCACGAGAGCACCAGCTGTTGCGGACGACTGTGTGGTCACGCTCTCCGGAGGCGATGTGAGTAAGTCCTTTCAACAGGTCAACATTCACAAGGCCGCTAGGCCAAACGGATTACCAGGAGGTGTTCTGCGCTGACCAACAGCCAAATGTCTTCACTGACCAATCCTGCATGTTTCAAGCAGACCACCACAGTGCCTGTGCCCAAGAACACTAAGGTAACATGCCTAAATGACTACCGACCCGTAGCACTCATGTATGTAGCCATGAAATACTTTGAAAGGCTGGTCATGGCTCACATCAACACCATTATCCCAGAAACCCTAGACCAGTTCAATTTGCATACCGCACCAACAGATCCACAGATGATGCAATCTCTATTGTACTCCACACTGCCCTTTCACACGTGGACTAAAGGAACACCTATGTGGGAATGCTGTTCATTGACTACAGCTCAGTGTTCAACACCATAGTGCCCTCAAAGCTCATCACTAAGTTAAAGACCCTGGGACTAAACACCTTCCTCTGCAACTGGATCCCGAACTGGCCACTCCCAGGTAGTAAGGGTAGGTAACAACACATCCACCACGCTGATCCTCAACACGGGGGCCCCTCAGGGGTGCTTGCTCAGTCCCCTCCTGTACTCCCTGTTCACTCAAGACTGCATGGCCAGGCATGACACCATCACCATCATTAAGTTTGCCAATGATACAACAATACTAGGCCTAATCACCGACAAGGACGAGACAGCCTATATGGAGGATGTCAGAGACCTGACCATGTGGTGCCAGGACAACAACCTCTCCCTCAACGTGATAAAGACAAAGGATACGATTGTGGACTTCAGGAAAAGGAGGACCGAGCACGTACCCATTCTCATCAATGAGGCTGTAGTGGAGCAGGTTGAGAGCTTCAAGTTCCTTGGAGTCCACATCACCAACAAACGACCATGGTCCAAACATCAAGACAGTTGTGAAGAGGGCACAACAAAACCAATTCCACCTCAGGAGACAGAAAAGATTTGGCATGGGTCCTCAGATCCTCATAAGGTTTTACAGCTGCACCATCGAGAGCATCCTGATGGGTAGCATCACTGCCTGGTATGGCAACTGCTCGGCATCCGAATGCAAGGCACTACAGAGGGTAGTGCGTACGGCCCAGTACATCATCGGGGCCAAGACTTTTGCAGCCCCCCCCCCCCCCCCCCTCCCTACGCTGCTGCTATTCTCTGTTATTATCTATGCATAACCACTTTAAGAACTCTACCTACATGGTCATAGTTATCTCAAATACCTCGACACCGGTGCTGCCGCACATTGACATGTTGACTCTGTACCGGTACCCCCTGTTTACAGCCCCTTGTTATTTACTGCTGCTCTTTACTTATTTGTTATTCTTATCTCTTGACTTTTTTTGTATTTTCTTCAAACTGATTTGTTGGTTAAGTAAGCATTTCACTGTACGGTCTACACCGGTTGTATTCGGCGCATGTGACAAATACAATTTGTAGGGTTCATGGATAAGCAGGGAGGATACAGAGGTTGTGAGGATTTCTCATGAGTGATGTGAAATATCCTTAATTGTTTTATTTACTTCTAGACTAAGGGTGGCACCACACATTTAGTTGTCTGACCACTTGGCTTATCTAGTGCAGTATGATTCATGTATAGGAGTATAGATTTGCATAATTCTGTAAAGTGAAGGGGCCAATAACAGATCAATAGATATTCTGCTAACTGATACCAGATCAATACATATTCAGCTAACTGATACTAGATTTGTTTTACATCTGGTAACTGATATGAGATTAATAGATATTATGTTTACAGATACCAGATCAATATATATTCTGGTAACTGAGACCTGATCAATAGATATTCTGGTAACTGATACCAGATCAAAAAAATATTAAATGACTGTAAATGACATACCTAACATCTCCTAACTCTAGTCAACATCAATACTGTATGTGACATACCTAACATCTCCTAACTCTAGTCAACATCAATACTGTAAATGACATACCTAACATCTCCTCCTAACTCTAGTCAACAATACTGTAAATGACATACCTAACATCTCCTCCTAACGCTAGTCAACATCAATACTGTATGTGACATACCTAACATCTCCTCCTAACTCTAGTCAACAATACTGTAAATGACATACCAAGCATCTCCTCCTAACTCTAGTCAACAATACTGTAAATGACATACCTAACATCTCCTCCTAACGCTAGTCAACATCAATACTGTAAATGACATACCAAACATCTCCTCCTAACGCTAGTCAACATCAATACTGTAAATGACATACCTAACATCTCCTCCTAACTCTAGTCAACATCAATACTGTAAATGACATACCTAACATCTCCTCCTAACACTGATCAACATCAATACTGTATATGACATACCAAGCATCTCCTCCTAACGCTAGTAAACATCAATACTGTAAATGACATACCTAACATCTCCTCCTAATACTAATCAACATCAATACTGTAAATGGCATACCTAACATCTCCTCCTATCTCTAGTCAACAATACTGTAAATGACATACCTAACATCTCCTCCTAACTCTAGTCAACAATACTGTAAATGACACGCCAAGCATCTCCTCCTAACGCTAGTAAACATCAATACTGTATGTGACTTACCTAACATCTCCTCCTAACACTAGTCAACATCAATACTGTATGTGACTTACCAAGCATCTCTTCCTAACACTAATCAACATTAGTACAGTTCGATATTGAAGGGTCATGTATTTGAACTGGGTATTTAATAGGGCCGTTTAAAATAGAAATTTTACTGGTGATGAGGTGATCAATGTAAACAGGTAACTGTAAACAGAGTAACTCCAAGATAACAGACTTAAAAAGATGAATAGGGAGAGATGGCCTTACTCTGTTAATTCAAGAGGTTTAAAAATTCTACATAAGCAGGGTAAAACAAGCTCAAGTAGAGTTCTGTTCCAAGGATATCGATTCTCAACCTTTCAGATGCGTGTCTCCCCCTGCCGTTTGCATTATGCTCAGTTCATGTTCCCATTGACATTTTAGTCATTTAGCAGACACCGTTATCCAAAATGACTGTTAGTGCCGCCTCCTTACGATATGTAGTTGGAACAACCACATATCACAGGCATATAAAGTACATTTTCCCACAATAACATAGCTCACAGTAGAGTCAGAGCTAGAGGGGGGGGTCATGTGCAAGTGCTGGTAAAAAAAATTGAAGGGGGGGGGGGGGTCGAGAGGAGGAGGAGGATTTTATTTAAGATACTGTTTGAAGAGGTAGGGTTTCACATATTTTCAGAAGATGGGCAGGTACTCTGCTGTCCTCGCTTCAGGGGGAAGCTGTTTCCACCATTGGGGTGCCAGGACATAGAAGAGCTTGGACTGGGCTGAGCGGGAGCTGCCCTCCCGTAGGGGTGGGAGGACAGAGAAGAGCTTGGATTGGGCTGAGCGGGAGCTGCCCTCCCGTAGGGGTGGGAGGACAGAGAAGAGCTTGGATTGGGCTGAGCGGGAGCTGCCCTCCCGTAGGGGTGGGAGGACAGAGAAGAGCTTGGACTGGGCTGAGCGGGAGTTGCCCTCCCGTAGGGGTGGGAGGACAGAGAAGAGCTTGGACTGGGCTGAGCGGGAGCTGCCCTCCCGTAGGGGTGTCAAGGCCAAGAGAAGAGCTTGGACTGGGCTGAGCGGGAGCTGCCCTCCCTTAGGGGTGGGAGGGCCAAGAGAAGAGCTTGGACTGGGCTGAGCGGGAGCTGCCCTCCCGTAGGGGTGGGAGGGCCAAGAGAAGAGCTTGGACTGGGCTGAGCGGGAGCTGCCCTCCCGTAGGGGTGGGAGGGCCAAGAGAAGAGCTTGGATTAGGCTGAGCGGGAGCTGCCCTCCCGTAGGGGTGGGAGGGCCAAGAGAAGAGCTTGGACTGGGCTGAGCGGGAGCTGCCCTCCCGTAGGGGTGGGAGGACATAGAAGAGCTTGGACTGGGCTGAGCGGGAGCTGCCCTCCCATAGGGGTGGCAAGGCCAAGAGACCTGAAGTGGCTAATCAGAACGTCGTGGTGTGCAGAGCTCCTCTCACTCTCTGTCTGCTATTACTCAATGTAATCCTCTTCAATCTGCCAGCATATTATACCTTCTGAAGCATTCTTGGTATCTAACTCTTTATTTACTTACCTAAAGTGGTGGTTTAGTATGTTTGTGAACGTTGATTCATTTCATTGTCATTTTGGAGAGTTCTACTTTGTGTTGTAATATGCCTGTTGGTTTACATGTTGAAACTTTCTGGGTGGTAGCAGGGTGAACAGGCAGTGGCTCGGGTGGTTGTTGTCCTTGATGATCCTTCTGGATGATAGCGGGGTGAACAGGCAGTGGCTCAGGTGGTTGATGTCCTTGATGATCCTTCTGGATGATAGCAGGGTGAACAGGCAGTGGCTCGGGTGGTTGTTGTCCTTGATGATCCTTCTGGATAATAGCAGGGTGAACAGGCAGTGGCTCAGGTGGTTGTTGTCCTTGATGATCCTTCTGGATGATAGCAGGGTGAACAGGCAGTGGCTCAGGTGGTTGTTGTCCTTGAAGATCCTTCTGGATGATAGCAGGGTGAACAGGAAGTGGCTCGGGTGTGTCACGAATCCCGTTTCCTGAGTCTGTTTTTTGCCTATGTTCTGTCCTGGAGAGTTTTTCCGGCGTCCTGGAACGCACCCTGTCTGGTTGCCGGGCAATGTAGCCAGTTGGGGTTTCTGATTACCCGCACCTGTATCCCATCAGCTATCTGCACACCTGGTCCTGATCATCATCTCTCCTCTTTATAAGCCCGGACCTGACATCCATTCCCTGCCGGATCGTTAGCCATGAACAGTATGTTGTGCCAGAGTATCAGCCTCAAGTTGGATAGAAGTTGTTTTGTTGTTTGTTACGTATTGCTTGCCTTGAACTTACCTCTGTTTGTTCTGTCTTCAGTTACTCACCCGGATCATTTACCCCATTACCGCCTGGTCGTCAGAAGATTCCGCTTCCCCATTGGATCCACCTATTTACTCCCATCAACTCATCACCGCTACCCGCTACACCACCTGGATATATCTACCCATTCACTTGTAAATAAATACTCACCTTTTTCCTACTCTCCTTGTCCTGGTCTGCTTCTGGGTTCGACTTTGAAGAATCGTGACAGAACGATCCGGCCAAGAATGAACCCAGCGGACCTGGATTCCGTTTGCCATGCCATTACCCAGCAGGGGAGGACATTGGGACAACACAAGACGGAGCTACAGGAGATAGCGGTTGCAATCCAGAAATTATCTGCTAGCTTGACACAGATCCAGGATCAGCTCAGTTTGCTGGCGATTCATTCACCACCTATTTCACCCATCTTACCTGCCGTGCCTGATGCGTTTTCCTTCCGTGAACCCAAGGTACCGACGCCTGATAAATATGAAGAGGATTTGGGAAGATGCCGTTCGTTTCTTATGCAGTGTGGGCTAGTGTTTGATCTGCAGCCCCATTCTTACGCCACTGACAAGGCTAGGATAGCCTTTGTTATTGAACTGCTGCGTGGAAGAGCTCTGGAATGGGCTTCAGCCGTTTGGGAACGACAGGGGACCTGCATGTCTTCATACCAGGAATTCACGGGAGAGCTGAGAAGGCTTTTTGATCATCCAGTCCGAGGTAAGGACGCAGCTAAACGTTTGTTCACTCTTCGCCAAGGAGCTCGCAGTGTGGCAGACTTTATGATCGAGTTCAGGACATTGTCTGTGGAGAGTGGTTGGAATGAGGAGTCACTACAAGCGGCTTTTTACCAGGGGTTGTCGGAGCAACTCAAGGACGAGCTGATATCCTATCCAGAGCCTAGTGATCTAGACAGCTTGGTCACTTTATCTATTCGGGTAGATAATAGAGTCCGAGAGAGAAGGAGGGAGAAGCAGTGGGGCCCATCCAATCAATCAGCAACTCGGTTACCATTCGGTTCAGGAAGTCAACCAGAACGTATTGATCGTTATTCCCCACACGGGATTAGTGGAGGGGTCTTGCCACCAGATCCTGAACCAATGCAAGTGGGGCGACACGGGCTAACTAAGGAGGAGCGCCAACGTAGACGTGAGACCAACAGCTGTTTCTACTGTGGTAGCTCAGGACATTACATCTCCACTTGTCCACAGCGCTCGTTAAACTGCCCGGCTCGCTAGTTTTGGGAGGAATTTTAGCGAGCCAGATTCAACCTCTCCAGAATCCTGTCAGACCCCGTTTTCCTGCGACCCTTATGAATAAGGATCAGAGCTTAGAGATTAACGCTTTTATCGATTCAGGTGCCGATGGCAGCTTTATTGATGCCGACTTGGCGGAACAGCTGGGGCTTTCTAAGGAGCAATTGCCGGAAGCCATTGAAGCAACCACTCTGAACGGCAGTAGTCTGGCACGGATCACTATGAGGACTGAACCGGTTAAGATGTTGTTGTCGGGGAATCATTCAGAGTTTATCTCCTTCTTCATTCTGTCCTCACCCCATGTTCCTCTGGTTATTGGTTACCCCTGGCTGAAGGAACACAATCCCTCGTTTGATTGGGTGACGGGTAAGGTAACTAGTTGGAGCATTGATTGTCATGCTAACTGTCTTAGGACTGCCTGTTCTCCTGCCATTTCCAGTCAGATCAGTGACTCTGTTCCTCCTGATTTGTCCCTGGTTCCAGAAACATATCACGAGTTGGGTGAAGTATTCAGTAAACAGAAGGCTCAGTCCCTTCCTCCCCACCGACCTTATGACTGTGCGATTAATCTGTTTCCTGGAGCTTCCTTACCCAAGGGACGGTTATACAGTATCTCTCGACCTGAACGTGAGGCCTTGGAGACCTACATCAAGGAGTCTCTAGCTGCAGGTCTCATTCGGCCCTCGTCATCACCTCTGGGAGCAGGATTTTTTTTTGTGAGCAAGAAGGATGGCTCTCTTTGACCGTGTATTGATTATCGGGGTTTGAATGATATTACGGTCAAGAACAAGTATCCCCTGCCCTTGATGAGCTCGGCTTTCGATTCTTTACAGGGTGCTACGGTTTTTACGAAGCTTGATTTACGTAATGCTTATCATTTGGTTCGGATCAAGGAGGGAGACGAGTGGTTGACTGGGTTCAATACTCCGATGGGACATTTCGAGTACCAGGTGATGCCGTTTGGACTGACCAACGCTCCTGCTGTGTTCCAAAGTATGGTGAATGACGTTCTGAGAGATATGATTGGTATTTTTGTGTTTGTTTACCTGGATGATATCCTCATCTTCTCGAAGGAGCTTTCTAGCCACGTTCAGCATGTCAAGCAGGTCCTGCAGCGGTTATTGGAGAACCGTCTGTTCGTGAAGGCTGAGAAGTGTGATTTTCACGCCCACACGACGTCCTTCCTCGGTTACATCATCTCCAGGGGAGAGCTCAAGATGGACCAAGAGAAGGTTCGGGCGGTTCGGGATTGGGTCCAGCCCGGTTCGAGATTGCAGCTCCAGAGATTCCTGGGGTTTGCAAATTTTTATCGGAGGTTTATCCGTGATTACAGCCGGGTGGCCGCCCCTTTAACTGTACTGACGTCTTGCACCAGAAAATTCTGTTGGTCTCCTGAGGCAGACCGAGCATTTCTAGATTTGAAGAGCCGATTCACCAACGCCCCGATTCTCTCTCAACCTGACACTTCCCGTCAGTTCGTTGTGGAGGTGGATGCGTCTGATGTGGGGGTGGGCGCCATCCTGTCCCAGCGTAGCTCCACTGACGGTAAACTCCATCCCTGCGCCTTCTACTCTTGTCGTCTTTCTCCAGCTGAAAGAAACTACGATGCGGGTAACCGGGAGCTTCTCGCTGTGAAGCTTGCCTTGGAGGAGTGGCGTCACTGGTTGGAGGGAGCCGAGCAACCGTTTGTGGTCTGGACTGACCACAAGAATCTGGCTTACGTGCAATCGGCTAAACGTCTCAACTCTCGTCAGGCCCGGTGGGCTTTGTTTTTTGGACGCTTCAATTTTTCCCTGACGTTCCGACCTGGGTCGAAGAACGGGAAGGCGGACGCCCTGTCCCGGATGTTCTCCAAGATGGAGGAGAGTGAGGCCAAGACTGAGACGATTCTTCCCCAGAACGTTGTCGTGGGAGCCGTTACATGGAGGATTGAGGAGGAGGTGATGGCGGCTCTTCGGACACAGCCCGGGCCCGGTAACGGTCCACCCGGTCGGTTGTTCGTGCCTGAGTCGGTTCGTTCTGCTGTCCTTCAGTGGTCCCACGCCAGCAAGATAGCTTGTCACCCTGGTGTTGCTCGGACTATGGCGCTACTGCGCAGACGATTTTGGTGGCCTGCCATGGGAGAAGATACCCGGAGGTTTGTTGCCGCTTGTCCTGTTTGTGCGCAGAATAAGAGTACCAATCGGGCCAGCTCTGGGCTTCTTCACCCCCTACCTATTCCCCGACGACCTTGGTCGCATCTGGCCCTGGATTTTGTCACGGGGTTGCCCTCTTCTGTTGGTAACACGGTTGTTCTGACCATTGTGGATAGATTCAGCAAGTTTGCCCACTTTGTTCCCCTCTCCAAGCTGCCTTCTGCCACTGAGACGTCCGAGATACTGGTTAGGGAGGTGTTCAGGGTCCACGGGTTGCCCTGTGACATTGTTTCTGACCGTGGTCCTCAGTTTACCTCTGCTGTCTGGAAATCCTTCTGTTTGGCCATTGGCGCTACAGTCAGTCTCACATCTGGATTTCACCCCCAATCTAATGGTCAGGCGGAGAGAGCCAACCAGAAGATGGAGTCCATGCTGCGTTGTCTTGTCTCCTCTGATCCCACCTCTTGGTCATCTCAATTACCCTGGGTCGAGTATGCCCATAATACCCTTCCTTCATCTGCCACTGGGATGTCCCCCTTCCAATGCCTGTACGGATACCAACCTCCCTTGTTTCCTTCTCAGGAGAGGGATCTTTCGGTCCCTTCTGTCCAGGCCCACATTCGTCGTTGCCACCGGACCTGGCATCGGACCAGGAAGGTTCTCCTTAGAGTTTCTGACCGGTATCAGATCCAGGCGAATCGTCGCCGTATTCCTGCTCCCGCTTATACCATCGGAGATAAGGTGTGGTTGGCTACACGGGATCTTCCTCTACGGACTGAGTCGAGGAAACTGTCACCAAAGTTCATTGGTCCGTTCGTGGTGGAGAGAATCATTAACCCTGCTGTGGTCCGACTAAAATTGCCGGCAACGCTTCGAGTACACCCCACCTTTCATGTCTCCTGCCTCAAGCCGGTTCACCTCAGTCCTCTGTTGCCCCCTCCTCCTCCTCCTCGGATGATCGGAGGTGGTCCTGTCTACACGGTGCGCCGCATCATGGACTCCAGACGGCGGGGTCGAGGATTCCAGTATTTAGTGGATTGGGAAGGATATGGTCCTGAGGAGAGGAGTTGGATTCCTCGGCGTCAGATCCTTGACGATGACCTGCTTCGTGACTTTTACCGCCTCCACCCTGGCGCTCCGGGTAGTCCGCCCGGTGGCGTTCGTCGGAGGGGGGGTACTGTCACGAATCCCGTTTCCTGAGTCTGTTTTTTGCCTATGTTCTGTCCTGGAGAGTTTTTCCGGCGTCCTGGAACGCACCCTGTCTGGTTGCCGGGCAATGTAGCCAGTTGGGGTTTCTGATTACCCGCACCTGTATCCCATCAGCTATCTGCACACCTGGTCCTGATCATCTCTCCTCTTTATAAGCCCGGACCTGACATCCATTCCCTGCCGGATCGTTAGCCATGAACAGTATGTTGTGCCAGAGTATCAGCCTCAAGTTGGATAGAAGTTGTTTTGTTGTTTGTTACGTATTGCTTGCCTTGAACTTACCTCTGTTTGTTCTGTCTTCAGTTACTCACCCGGATCATTTACCCCATTCCCGCCTGGTCGTCAGAAGATTCCGCTTCCCCATTGGATCCACCTATTTACTCCCATCAACTCATCACCGCTACCCGCTACACCACCTGGATATATCTACCCATTCACTTGTAAATAAATACTCACCTTTTTCCTACTCTCCTTGTCCTGGTCTGCTTCTGGGTTCGACTTTGAAGAATCGTGACAGGGTGGTTGTTGTCCTTGATGATCTTTTTGGCCTTCCTGTGACATCGGGTGCTGTAGGTGTCCTGGAGGGCAGGTAGTTTGCCCCCGGTGATGCGTTGGGTAAACCGCACCAGCCTCTGGAGAGGCCTGCAGTTGCGGGCGGGGCAGTTGCCATACCAGGCTGCCAGGCAATACACCCCGACAGAATGCTCTCAATTGCGCATCTGTGAAATGAGGGTTTTCCCCGACGGGCCGGCCCTGAGGCCATTACACTTCCTACAGTATATGAAACTGTGATTTAGATGAAGCCGTAAAAATAAAAATAAACACAAAATGGAGATTGGAGGCGTGTTGGTTAATTGACCTTTATTGGGCCTTCTGGTTCATTTGAGTAGGGGAATTAAATGAACATGATCATTCAGGCCCAGAGTATTAACAGCCATCCATCCAATCCCATTACATGTATCACCTCCTGATTTAGTACTGCTTTTTATTAACAGCCTTTCATTTTGCAGTGAAGAGAGAGAGGCTTCATTCCAGCTGAGCAGATACAGTAGCATGATTCCTCTTCCTGGTTTATGACCCTCAGGATTCTATTATAGATAGGGAATAGGTTGTGTCTGAAATGGCACCCTATCTAGTGCACCGTTGACCCATAAGGAATTCCTCGACTCCATTTTGGACTCGCATTACTACAGTCTGCAGTATACAGAAGTACTCTAATAGTTGTTCCCAGCTGAACTGTGAACTGTGTTTTGAAAAAGGCTGACGGAATTCCATTGCATCGGTTTTAAGAAATAAATGTCCATTTGTCTAAAATAGGCCTAATGACTTAATTGGCTGCAGGAGTGAGAGATGTTGAATGATATGGCTGAGGCTCTCTGTATATCAGTTGGAGATGGAAGAGGGTTTCTGGGGTGTTAAATGGGGAGTGCTAGTACCATCTTGTGGTAGGTGCATATCACACGTGTAGGTTGGAACTCCAGGAAACATTTAGCTCTGATTGAACCCGATTAAATATTACATCAATATAAAAAATATAAAAAATGTAACTATAGTTGTTTTTAAAAGACAATGTGTCCCGGCTTTTCGACAGGCTCTCTTTGCATAATGCCTAAGGGTACTGTTTTGACTTCAAGCCCCTGTCAGGGCTACCCACCAAATTCACCCCGTTGACTACCACACTAGGCCCCGTTTCCATGTTTAACTCCGATATCTTCCCCTCTTCCCTACTGTGGGTCTGATGAATAGGGAAGGTGTAACCTGTCTAACCAAACCAGAAGAACACTCACCTAGTGGTTGCATCTCAAGGAGCACTTAACACATGGACAGGGTGATGTATACTAGTGGTGTGTGGGTAATAACCAACCGCCTGGTTATGTGCTATTGAAAATCTGTGGCCTGCACCCAACCCTAACCCTCTAATATCAAATGCACTGTAAGCTACAGGCCGCGTACCAATTTTTTGACAGGGGTGCAGGATTTTTGACTGATTGAGATATGTTCCTGCTTTCAATTTTATAATTTTATACATATTCGTTGCCAGACCCACTGGCTCCAGGTACATGCCGCTTCTTGTCATTATATGTTGCCATAGAAGACTAAATCAACCCTTGTTCACCAGAATGTCATAAGTCATTTGAAGCATTCATGCCATCTAATTGATATCAGTAAAAGTCTGATTAATTCATGGAGCAAAAAGAAAATGTCTCCCGTGCATCATGTCCACATGACATCAGTTGTAACGAAGTAGCAAAATGAAAACGACACGTTTCTGATAACACTTCAGTTTGGATGTTATGATGCTAATAAAGACAGCACCTCTACAGACAGTGTCTAACCGCACATTCACTCAAGATGGTGGAACAAAATAAATCAACATTTGGCCTGTATATTTTACTGCTTAATTCTACTACCAAATCAAAATAAAATCAAATGTTATTTGTCACACGTACACATGGTAAGCAGATGTTAATGCGAGTGTAGTGAAATGCATGTGCTTCTAGTTCCGACAATGCAGTAATAACCAACAAGTAATCTAACCTAACACTTTCACAACAACTACCTTATACACACAAGCGTAAAGGGATAAAGAATATGTACATAAAGATATATGAATAAGTGATGGTACAGAGCGGCATAGGCAAGATGCAGTAGATGGTTTCGAGTACAGTATATACATACGAGATGACTATGTAAACAAAGTGGCATAGTTTAAAGTGGCTAGTGATACATGTATTACATAAAGATGCAGTAGATGATATAGAGTACAGTATATACATATGAGATGAGTAATGTAGGGTATGTAAACATAGTGGCATAGTTTAAAGTGGCTAGTGATACATGTATTACATAGAGATGCAGTAGATGATATAGAGTACAGTATATACATATATATATGAGATGAGTAATGTAGGGTTTAATAAACATTATATTAAGTGGCATTGTTTAAAGTGGCTAGTGATACATTTTTACATTAATTCCCATCAATTTCCATTATTAAAGTGGCTGGAGTTGGCAGCAGCCACTCAATGTTAGTGGTGGCTGTTTAACAGTCTGATGGCCTTGAGATAGAAGCTGGTTTTCAGTCTCTCTGTCCCTGCTATGATGCAACTGTACTGACGTCGCCTTCTGGATGATAGCGGGGTGAACAGGCAGTGGCTCGGGTGGTTGTTGTCCTTGATGATCTTTATGGCCTTCCTGTGACATCGGGTAGTGTAGGTGTCCTGGAGGGCAGGTAGTTTGCCCCCGGTGATGCGTTGTGCAGACCTCACTACCCTCTGGAGAGCCTTATGGTTGAGCAGTTAGCGTACCAGGCGGTGATACAGCCCGACAGGATGCTCTCGATTGTGCATCTGTAGAAGTTTGTGAGTGCTTTTGGTGACTAGCCAAATTTCTTCAGCCTCCTGAGGTTGAAGAGGCACTGCTGCGCCTTCTACACAATGCTGTCTGTGTGGTTGGACCAATTCAGTTTGTCCATGATGTTTCGCCGAGGAACTTAAAACTTACTACCCTCTCCACTACTGTACCGTCGATGTGGATAGGGGGGTGCTCCCTGTGCTGTTTCCTGAAGTTCACAATCATCTCCTTTGTTTTGTTGAGGTGTGTGAGGTTATTTTCCTGACACCACACTCCGAGGGCCCTCACCTCCTCCCTGTAGGCCATCTCGTCATTGTTGGTAATCAAGCCTACCACTGATGTGTCGTCCGCAAACTTTATGATTGAGTTGGAGGCGTGCGTGGCCACGCAGTCGTGGGTGAACAGGGAGTACAGGAGAGGGCTCAGAACGCACCCTTGTGGGGCCCCAGTGTTGAGGATCAGCGGCGTGGAGATGTTGTTACCTACCCTCACCACCTGGGGGCGGCCCGTCAGGAAGTCCAGTACCCAGTTGCACAGGGCAGGGTCGAGACCCAGGGTCTCGAGTTTGATGACGAGTTTGGAGGGTACTATGGTGTTAAATGCTGAGCTGTATTCGATGAACAGCATTCTCACATAGGTATTCCTCTTGTCCAGATGGGTTAGGGCAGTGTGCAGTGTGGTTGAAATTGCATCGTCTTTGGACCTAATTGGGCGGTAAGCAAATTGGAGTGGGTCTAGGGTGTCAGGTAGGGTGGAGGTGATATGGTCCTTGACTAGTCTCTCAATGCACTTCATGATGACGGAAGTGAGTGCTACAGGCCGGTAGTCGTTTAGCTCAGTTACCTTAGCTTTCTTGGGAACAGGAACAATGGTGGCCCTCTTGAAGCATGTGGGAACAGCAGACTGGGATAAGGATTGATTGAATATGTCCGTAAACACACCAGCCAGCTGGTCTTCGCATGCTCTGAGGGCGCGGCTGGGGATGCCGTCTGGGCCTGCAGCCTTGCGAGGGTTAACACATTTAAATGTTTTACTCACGTCGGCTGCAGTGAAGGAGAGTCCGCATGTTTTGGTAGCGGGCCGTGTCAGTGGCACTGTATTGTCCTCAAAGCGGACAAAAAAGTTAGTTAGTCTGTCTGGGAGCAAGACATCCTGGTCCGCGACGGGGCTGGTTTTCTTTTTGTAATCCATGATTGACTGTAGACCCTGCCACATACCTTGTGTCTGAGCCGTTGAATTGCGACTCTACTTTGTCTCTCTACTGACGCTTAGCTTGTTTGATTGCCTTGCGGAGGGAATAGCTACACTGTTGGTATTCGGTCATGTTTCTGGTCACCTTGCCCTGGTTAAAAGCAGTGTTTCGCGCTTTCAGTTTCGCACGAATGCTGCCCTCAATCCACGGTTTCTGGTTTGGGAATGTTTTAATCGTTGCTGTGGGTATAACATCGTCAATGCACTTTCTAATGAATTCGCTCACCGAATCAGTATATTCGTCAATGTTGTTGTTGGACGCAATGCGGAACATATCTCAATCCACGTGATCGAAGCAGTCTTGAAGCGTGGAGTCAGATCGGTCGGACCAGCGTTGAACAGACCTGAGCATGGGAGCTTCTTGTTTTAGTCTCTGTCTGTTGGCTGGAAGCAACAAAATGGAGTCGTGATCAGCTTTTCCGAAGGGGGAGGGGGAGGGCCTTATATGCGCCGCAGAAGTTAGAATAACATTGATCCAGGGTTTTACCAGCCCTGGTTGCGCAATCGATATGCTGATAGAATTTAGGGAGTCTTGTTTTTAGATTAGCCTTGTTAAAATCCCCAGCTACAATGAATGCAGCCTCAGGATATGTGGTTTCCAGCTTACATAGAGTCAAATAAAGTTTGTTAAGGTTTGGGTTAAGGTTTGGGTTAAGGTTTGGGTTAAGGTTTGGGTTAAGGTTTGGGTTAAGGTAAGGGTTAAGGTTTGGGTTACGGTTTGGGTTAAGGGTTGGGTTAAGGGTTGGGTTAAGGTAAGGGTTAAGGTTTGGGTTAAGGTTTCGGTTAAGGTTTGGGTTAAGGTTTGGGTTAAGGTTTAGGTTAAGGTAAGGGTTAAGGTTTGGGTTAAGGTAAGGGTTAAGGTTTGGGTTAAGGTTTGGGTTAAGGTTTAGGTTAAGGTTTGGGTTAAGGTAAGGTAAGGGTTAAGGTAAGGGTTAAGGTTTAGGTTTGGGTTAAGGTTTGGGTTAAGGTAAGGGTTAAGGTAAGGGTTAGGGTTAAGGTTTGGGTTAAGGTTTGGGTTAAGGTTTGGGTTAAGGTAAGGGTTAAGGTAAGGGTTAAGGTAAGGGTTAAGGTTTGGGTTAAGGTTTAGGTTAAGGTAAGGGTTAAAGTTTGGGTTAAGGTTTAGGTTAAGGTTTGGGTTAAGGTAAGGTAAGGGTTAAGGTAAGGGTTAAGGTTTAGGTTTGGGTTAAGGTAAGGGTTAAGGTTTGGGTTAAGGTTTAGGTTAAGGTTTGGGTTAAGGTTAAGGTTTGGGTTAAGGTAAGGGTTAAGGTTCGGGTTAAGGTTTAGGTTAAGGTTTGGGTTAAGGTTAAGGTTTGGGTTAAGGTTTGGGTTAAGGTAAGGGTTAAGGTTTGGGTTAAGGTTTAGGTTAAGGTTTGGGTTAAGGTTAAGGTTTGGGTTAAGGTTTGGGTTAAGGTTTGGGTTAAGGTAAGGGTTAAGGCTTAAAGGTGTAAACTTGGCAGTAGAAAACCTAAACAGTATATTTGATCTCTCAGCTTCCCTATCAAATCCAAACATTTCAAGCAGAAAACTATCAACAACAACAAATGGTTTGATGAAGAATGCAAAAACCTAAGACAGAAATTGAGAAACCTATCCAACCAAAAATATAGAGTCCCGGGAAATCTGAGCCTATGCCAAATCACTAAAACAATACAGAAATACACTACAGAAAAAGAAGGAACAACACGTCAGAAATGAGCTCAATGTCATTGAAGAATCCATAGACTAACCACTTCTTGGAAAATTGGAAAACATAAACAACACGAAGAATTATCTATCCAACACGGAGATGTATGGATAAACCCAATAACACAGGAACAGAACCAATAACGCCTGGGGAAGGAACCAAAGGGAGTGACAAATATAGGGATGGGAATCAGGGAGATGATGGAGTCCAGGGAGATGATGAGTCTGATGATGCGCAGGTGCAAGTAATTATGGTGACAGGTGTGAGCCATAACGAGCAGCCTGGTGACCTAGAGGACGGAGAGGGCGCACACTTGACAGGTGTTGATGGTATCCTAAATAAAATGATAAAATATACAGACCACAAACTCCAATTGGCTATACTTAAACTCTTTAACATCATACTTAGCTCTGGCATCTTCCCAATTATTTGGAACCAAGGACTGATCACCCCAATCCACTAAAGTGGAGACAAATTTTAACCCAATAACTACCGTGGGATATGCGTCAACAGCAACCATGGGAAAATCCTCTGCATTATCATTTACAGCAGACTTGTGCATTTCCTCAGTGAAAACAATGTACTGATCAATGTCAAATTGGCCTTTTTACCAAATTACCGTACAACAGACCACACATTCACCCTGCACACCCTAATCGACAAAGAAATAAACCAAAACAAAGGCAAAACCTTCTCATGCTTTGTTGATTTCAAAAAAGCTTTTGACTCAATTTGGCATGAGGGTGGGTATGCTATACAAATTGATGGAAAGTGGTGCTGGGGGAAAACATACAACATTATAAAATCTATGTACATCAACAACAAGTGTGGGGTTAAAATTGACAAAAAACACACATTTCTTTCCACAGGGCCGTGGGGTGAGACAGGGATGCAGCTTAAACCCCACCATTTTCAACTTATGTTAACAAATTGGGCAAGGGCACTAGAACAGTCTACAGCACAGCACAGCAGCCTCACCCTACTTTAATTTTAAATCAAATGTCTACTATTTGCTGATGACCTGGTGCTTCTGTCCCCAACCAAGGAGGGCCGACAGCAGCACCTAGATCTTCTGCACAGATTCTGTCAGACCTGGGTCCCGACAGACCTGGGCCCCGACAGACCTGGGCCCCGACAGACCTGGGCCCCGACAGACCTGGGCCCCGACAGACCTGGGCCCCGACAGACCTGGGCCCCGACAGACCTGGGCGCCGACAGACCTGGGCCCCGACAGACCTGGGCCCCGACAGACCTGGGCCCCGACAGACCTGGACCCCGACAGACCTGGACCCTGACAGACCTGGGCCCCGACAGACCTGGACCCTGACAGTACATCTCAGTTAGACAAAAATAATGATGTTCTAAAAAAGTCAATTTCCCATAAAAACAAATTCCATATAGACACTGTTGCCCTAGAGCACACAAAAAACTATACCTAACTCTGTCTAAACATCAGCGCCATAGGTAACGTCCACAAAGCTGTGAATGAGCTGAGAGATAAGACAAGAAGACGCCTAAGACGCCTTCTATGCTATCAAAAGGAATATAACATTTGACATACCAATCAGAATCTGGTAAAAATTATATATATTCTATTTTATTTAACCTTTATTTAATTAGGCAAGTCAGTTAAAGAACAAATTCTTATTTACAATTGCGGCCTACCAAAAGGTAAAAGGCCTTCTGCGGGGACGGGGGCTGGTATTAAAAATTAAAAATCAAATAAAAATATAGGACAATACACACATCACAACAAGAGAGACACCACGCCACTGCATAAAGAGAGACCTAAGACAACAACATAGCACTGCAGCAACACATGACAACACAGCATGGTAACAACACAACATGACAACAACATGGTAGCAACGCAACATGGTAGCAACACAACATGGTAGCAGCACAACATGGTAGCAACACAACATGGTAGCAACACAACATGGTAGCAGCACAACATGGTAGCAACACAACATGGTAGCAACACAACATGGTAGCAACACACCATGGTAGCAGCACAAAGGGCAAGAAGGTAGAGACAACAATAGATCACGCAAAGCAGCCACATACTTGAATCAGTTCTAGAACTCATTGGCATTTATGGTTGTGATGGTCTGAGGTCCGCTCACCAATCAAGAATTCACAAAAAATTGAGACTCTGCAAAAACGTAATCTGTGTACAACATAAAACGTAATCTGTGTACAACATAAAACGTAATCTGTGTACAACATAAAACGTAATCTGTGTACAACATAAAGCACCAAATAATATGTGCAGAGCAGAATTAGGACAATCCAGAAAAGAGCAATTCAATTTGACAACCACCTAACATTAAGTGATTCTCAAACCAGCCAGCTGGTACGGGGACTCTGTTCACAAACACAAACAGAACCCACAGAGCCCCAGGGCATTAACACAATTAGACCAAACCAAATCATGAGAAAATAGTCATTACTTGACACATTGGAAAGAATTAACAAAAAAAAAACTGAGCAAACTAGAATGCTATTTGGTCCTAAACACAGTGGCAGAATCCATGTGTCTGACACGAAATTAATCCAATTATATCTATCTGTTATATCTATATCTATTAGGTTAAATACCAGTGTGCCATCACAACAGCAAGATGTGTGACCTGTTGCCACAAGAAAGGGGCAACCAGTGAAGAACAAACACCATTGTAAATACAACACATATTTATGTTGATTTATTTGTAAATCCAATTTTCCCTTTTGTACTATAACTATTTACACATTGTTACAACACTGTAAATATGCAATAATATAACATCTGACATTTCCAAATTATTTTCTAACTTTTGTGAGTGTAAGTTTTACTGTTAATTCATTTCTGGTAGGACAAGGGGTGGCGGTCTACGTATATTTGTAAACAAGTGGTGCACAAAATCTAAGTAAGTCTCAAGGTATAGATAGAGTATCTCATGATAAACTGTAGACCACACTATCTACCTAGAGAGTTTTCATCGATATTATTCATAGCTGTCTATTTACCACCACAAACCGAGGCTGGCACTAAGACTGCATTGAGTGAGCTGTATTCTGCCATAAGCAAACAGGAAAACGCTCACCCAAAGGCGGCGTGCCTTCTGGCCGGGGACTTTAATGCAGGGAAACTCTAATCCATTTTAAATAATTTCTATCAGCAGGTTAAATGTGCAACTAGAGGGGGAAACTCTGGACCACCTTTACTGCACACCCAGAGATGCGTACAAAGCTCTCCCTCCCCCTCCATTTGGCAAATCTGACTAATGATATCCTGCTGATTCCTGCTTACAATCAAAAACTAAAGCAGGAAGTACCAGTGACTCGGAAAAATAACAAATTGGTCAGATGCAGCAGATGCTAAGCTACAGGACTGTGTTGCTATCACAGACTGGAATATGTTCCAGGATTCTTCCGATGGCATTGAGGAGTACACTACATCAGTCACTGGCTTCATCAATAAGTGCATCGATGACGTCCTCCCCACAGTGATTGTACGTACATACCCCAACCAGAAGCCATGGATTATAGGCAACATCCACACTGAGCTAAAGGGTAGAGCTGCCACTTTCAAGGAGCAGGACTTTAACCCGGAAACTTATAAGAAATCCCTATTCCCTCCGACGAACCTTCAAACAGGCAAAACTTCAATACAGGACTAAGATTGTATTCTACAACACCGGCTCTGACACTTGTCGGATGTGGCAGGAATTGCAAACTATTACAGACTACAAAGGGAAACACAGCCGAGAGCTGCCCAGTGACACGAGCCTAACAGACAAGCTATATAACTTTTATGCTCGCTTCGAGGCAAGTAACACTGAAACATGCATGAGAGCTGCAGCTTCCAGACGACTGTGGGATCACGCTCTCCGTAGCCGATGTGAGTAAGAACTTTAAACAGGTCAACATTCACAGGCTGTCCACCACATTCACCAGTACCCCCTGTATATAGCCTCCACATTGACTCTGTACCGGTACCCCCTGTAAATAGTCTCCATATTGACTCTGTATCGGTACCCCCTGTAAATAGTCTCCACATTGACTCTGTACCGGTACCCCCTGTATAGCGCCTCCACATTGACTCTGTACCGGTACCCCCTGTATATAGTCTCCACATTGACTCTGTACTGGTACCCCCTGTATAGAGCCTCCACATTGACTCTGTACCGGTACCCCCTGTATATAGCCTCCACATTGACTCTGTACCGGTACCCCCTGTATAGAGCCTCCACATTGACTCTGTACCGGTACCCCCTGTATATAGTCTCCACATTGACTCTGTACTGGTACCACCTGTATAGAGCCTCCACATTGACTCTGTACCGGTACCCCCTGTATATAGCCTCCACATTGACTCTGTACCGGTACCCCCTGTATAGAGCCTCCACATTGACTCTGTACTGGTACCCCCTGTATATAGTCTCCACATTGACTCTGTGCTGGTACCCCTGTATATAGTCTCCACATTGACTCTGTACTGGTACCCCCTGTATATCACCTCGCTATTGTTATTTTACTGCTGCTGTTTAATTATTTGTTATTTTCAATTTTTTACTTAACACTTATTTTTCTGAAAACTTAAATCATTGTTGGTTAAAAGGGCTTGTAAGTAAGCAGTTCACTTTAAGGTCTACGCCTGTTGTATTCGGCGCATGTGACAAATAACATTTTATTTGATTTGAATAGATGAGCGGTAGGTGGGGGTCATCGATGATTTCAACATCCGTGACAGTATTATTGTTGCACACCGTAGAACACTACAGCATCTCAGGGGACTGCTACGTTCAAGGCTACTGGCTACTACATTGGTTTAATGATTTATGATAGACTCCCCAGAGCACTACAGGGCAGGAGAATATGGCTGCTTCCAAAATGGGAACCTATTCCCAATGTAGTGCTCTATGGTGGAGTAGGGCTCTACGGTTCGCTAGGGCTCTATGGTTAGCTAGGGCTCTATGGTGGACAAAGGCATTATGGTTAGCTAGGGCTCTATGGTGGACTAGGGCATTATGGTTAGCTAGGGTTCTATGGTGGAGTAGTGCTCTATGGTTAGCTTGGGCTCTATGGTTGGCTAGGGCTCTATGGTTGGCTAGGGCTCTATGGTTGGCTAAGGCTCCATGGTGAGCTAGGGCTCTATGGTTGACTAAGGCTCCATGATGGACGAGGGCTCCGTGGTAGGCTAGGGTTCTAAGGTTAGCTAGGGCTCTATGGTAGGCTAGGGCTCTATGGTTAGCTAGGGCTCCATGGTCAGATAGAACTATGGTGGACTAGGGATCTATGGTGGACTAGGGCTCTATGGTGGACTAGGGCTCCATGGTGGACCAGAGCTCTATGGTGGACTAGGGCTCTATGGTGGACTAGGGTTCTATGGTGGACTAGGGTTCTATGGTGGACTAGGGCTCCATGGTGGACCAGAGCTCTATGGTGGACTAGGGCTCTATGGTGGACTAGGGCTCTGTGGTGGACTAGGGCTCTATGGTGGACCTGAGCTCAATGGTGGACTAGGGCTCCATGGTGGACTAGGGCTCCATGGTGGACTAAGGCTCTATGGTGGACTAGGGTTCTATGGTGGACTAGGGCTCCATGGTGGACTAAGGCTCTATGGTGGACTAGAGCTCTATGGTTAGCTAGGACTATGGTTGGCTAGGGCTCTATGGTAGGCTAGGGCTCTATGGTTAGCTAGGACTATGGTTGGCTAGGGCTCTATGGTGGACTAGGGCTCTATGGTTAGCTAGGGCTCTATGGTGGACTAGGGCTCTGTGGTGGACCAGGGCTCCATGGTGGACCAGGGCTCTATGGTGGACTAGGGCTCTATGGTGGACCAGGGCTCTATGGTGGACTAGGGCTCTATGGTGGACCAGGGCTCTATGGTGGACTAGGGCTCTATGGTGGACTAGAGCTCTATGGTGGACCAGGGCTCCATGGTGGACCAGGGCTCTATGGTGGACTAGAGCTCTATGATTAGCTAGGGCTCTATGATTAGCTAGGACTATGGTTGGCTAGGGTTCTATGGTGGACTAGGGCTCAATGGTGGACTAGGGTCTATGTTGGACTAGGGATCTATGGTTAGCTAGGGCTCTATGGTGGATTAGGGCTCTATGGTGGACTAGGGCTCTATGGTTAGCTAGGGCTCTATGGTGGACTAGGGCTCTATGGTGGACTAGGGCTCTATGGTGGACTAGGGCTCTATGGTGGACTAGGGCTCTATGGTTAGCTAGGGCTCTATGGTGGACAAGGGCTCTATGGTTAGCTAGGGCTCTAGGGTGGATTAGGGTTCTATGGTGGACTAGGGCTCTATGGTGGACTAGGGCTCTATGGTGGACTAGGGCTCTAGGGTGGACTAGGGCTCTAGGGTGGACTAGGGCTCTAGGGTTAGCTAGGGCTCTAGGGTTAGCTAGGGTTGACTATAAATGGGAATAGAGTTTGACTAGGGCCCTGTGGTTGACTATAAATGGGAATAGAGTTTAATTTGGGATGCATCCTGTGTGACTGACAAGTATTATTTTCTTTCCGGGAATCAATGATGCTAACAGTCTGTAATGAAGGCACTTCAGGGAACCACGACTGCACAGTGGGCTATTTCAGCCATTGTCAAATGTACATATTGTTGACATAGGACAGGGGCTACTTTCAAAGCTGTGATGAAGCACCTTCAAAATATGACCTATCATAGCTCATTCGCACACACACACACACACACGCGCACACACACACGCACACACACGCACACACACACACAGCCTAGTTCAAAGGACTCTCCCGCCTGTCCGTGTTTCATTAGTCTGAAGTCATCTTCAATTAGATACTGTTCAACCCCATCTCTCCCTGAGGGCTTCTGGACTGGGTCCAACCCCATCTCTCCCTGAGGGCTTCTGGACCGGGTCCAACCCCATCTCTCCCTGAGGGCTTCTGGACCGGGTCCAACCCCATCTCTCCCTGAGGGCTGCTGACCAGGTCCAACCCCATCTCTCCCTGAGGGCTTCTGGACCGGGTCCAACCCCATCTCTCCCTGAGGGCTTCTGGACCGGGTCCAACCCCATCTCTCCCTGAGGGCTTCTGGACCGGGTCCAACCCCATCTCTCCCTGAGGGCTTCTGGACCGGGTCCAACCCCATCTCTCCCTGTGGGCTTCTGGACCGGGTCCAACCCCATCTCTCCCTGAGGGCTTCTGGACCGGGTCCAACCCCATCTCTCCCTGAGGGCTTCTGGACTGGGTCCAACCCCATCTCTCCCTGTGGGCTTCTGGACCGGGTCCAACCCCATCTCTCCCTGAGGGCTTCTGGACCGGGTCCAACCCCATCTCTCCCTGAGGGCTTCTGGACCGGGTCCAACCCCATCTCTCCCTGAGGGCTTCTGGACCGGGTCCAACCCCATCTCTTCCTGAGGGCTTCTGGACCGGGTCCAACCCCATCTCTCCCTGAGGGCTTCTGGACTGGGTCCAACCCCATCTCTCCCTGTGGGCTTCTGGACCGGGTCCAACCCCATCTCTCCCTGAGGGCTTCTGGACCGGGTCCAACCCCATCTCTCCCTGAGGGCTTCTGGACTGGGTCCAACCCCATCTCTCCCTGTGGGCTTCTGGACCGGGTCCAACCCCATCTCTCCCTGAGGGCTTCTGGACCGGGTCCAACCCCATCTCTCCCTGAGGGCTTCTGGACCGGGTCCAACCCCATCTCTCCCTGAGGGCTGCTGACCAGGTCCAACCACATATCTCCCTGAGGGCTGCTGACCAGGTCCAACCCCATCTCTCCCTGAGGGCTGCTGGACCGGGTCCAACCCCATCTCTTCCTGAGGGCTTCTGGACCGGGTCCAACCCCATCTCTTCCTGAGGGCTGCTGGACCGGGTCCAACCCCATCTCTTCTTGAGGGCTTCTGGACCAGGTCCAACCCTCTCTCTCCCTGAGGGCTGCTGACCAGGGCCAACACTCTCTTTCTCCCTGAGGGCTGCTGACCAGGTCCAACCCTCTCTTTCTCCCTGAGGGTTGCTGACCAGGTCCAACCCCATCTCTCTCTCTGAGGGCTGCTGGACCAGGTCAAACCCTCTCTCTCCCTGAGGTGGAGGAGGGTGGGGGAGGGGGAGTGTGGAGGAGGGGGGAGGGTGGAGGGGGAGGGGGTGGAGGAGATGGGATGGAGAGGATGAGGGGTGGAGGAGGCGGAATGGAGAGCAGGAGAAGGAAGGGTGGAGCGATGGAGGAGGAGGGGTGTCAACTCTAAACACGTCGGGTCACACCCAGAGGCAACAGAGATTATGCACACAACACACAGCAGTACGAAGCCTCTCCATCGGGCCCCGCTAAGTCCCCTGCCTGTGACATATGTCAGTCCCAATCTGTTCAGTGGGAAGCTGGGAGCTCACCTCCTTAACATAACATATCACTGCGGCAGGCGAGCACACACACACACACACACACACACACACACACAGCGGCAGGCACAGAGCAGAGGGCTGCCTGCGAACACAGAGCACTAGCTGGCTGCATCCCGCTCACTGCTAATTGGTGTTTTAGTAATAACACCATCTGCCCTTCTTTAAGAACACCAGACTAACAGTCTTTCCAGAAAGACAGCAGCTACTTTCTCCTGAAAACATTTACACACAAGGCAAACAATCCACCACGTACCACCAGCCCTAGGATGAGGTTACATACACACACACACGGCCTAGTTCAACAGTGAGTCTAGGACCCTCCAAAACCTGCGTTGCGTAGAACAGACTGAATCACAGAAACCAGACAGGGGTATTCAGACATATACTTTTTTTTAAACATTTGAATCAACTACATGTATTGAATTCCTTAGAGAAGTCATTAATTTGCCCATGTGAATAATAAGACGTGAACAAAACACATCAGTGATTCTCATTTTCATGCAACTTTCTGAAACCACAGGAACATCCCCGTCTGTGTGTATGTCTACACTTGGTGTAGCCGTTAGCGATGATGCTAATAGTAACCTTCTTCTGGTAGAGATGCAAAGGCCCCAAAACTCCTCAATTAAATGTTAAATACAACCTAGCTAACGCCAGCCTGGCAGAATGATAAGGATTTATTTGCATCAATACAGTGGCCATTTGTTTAAAAAAAATCTGCAATCACATGAGGGCTACAGCAACCTGCTTAAAGGGGAAGTTCCCCAACAAAAAAAACACTTCTGGGCCCTTCAAATCAAATCAAATCAAATCAAATTTTATTTGTCACATACACATGGTTAGCAGATGTTAATGCGAGTGTAGCGAAATGCTTGTGCTTCTAGTTCCGACAATGCAGTAATAACAAGTAATCTAACTAACAATTCCAAAACTACTGTCTTGTACACAGTGTAAGGGGATAAAGAATATGTACATAAGGATATATGAATGAGTGATGGTACCGAGCAGCATAGGCAAGATACAGTAGATGGTATCGGGTACAGTATGTACAAATGAGATGAGTATGTAAACAAAGTGGCATAGTATAGTATAAAGTGGCTAGTGATACATGTATTACATAAGGATACCGTCGATGATATAGAGTACAGTATATACGTATGCATATGAGATGAATAATGTAGGGTAAGTAACATTTATATAAGGTAGCATTGTTTAAAGTGGCTAGTGATATATTTACATAATTTCCCATCAATTCCCATTATTAAAGTGGCTGGAGTTGAGTCAGTGTCAGTGTGTTGGCAGCAGCCACTCAGTGTTAGTGGTGGCTGTTTAACAGTCTGATGGCCTTGAGATAGAAGCTGTTTTTCAGTCTCTCGGTCCCAGCTTTGATGCACCTGTACTGACCTCGCCTTCTGGATGATAGCGGGGTGAACAGGCAGTGGCTCGGGTGGTTGATGTCCTTGATGATCTTTATGGCCTTCCTGTGACATCGGGTGGTGTAGGTGTCCTGGAGGGCAGGTAGTTTGCCCCCGGTGATGCGTTGTGCAGACCTCACTACCCTCTGGAGAGCCTTACGGTTGTAAGGCTTTATAACACCTGCCTGGTCGTTTGTCAGTACCCCAGACAGTTTTTACGTCCATTGCTTGAGTATTTAGTAGTAAACTGATTCTACACCCACCTTCCCCATAGAAACTCCATGCAAAGTCCATCATGAATACCTCACAAACACTCTGGCCTCCCATGACCACAATAGTCCTTGTAATGACTTTCATTCTCAGTACAGATTTTCAGCTAATTTATTTCAGTAGGCTAGTTTTTAACCAATGTATATTCTTATTTTCGTATTGAAATCCAGGAAATAGATCAACGTGCCGCGGGTAAGGACCTATAGTAGGACGGGACTGGAGGTGGGAGTCGTTGAAGGATGTAATCAACCATTTTCTGTTTTCAGTACTTCACAGCATTTTGCTGCCCTCATTAAATTTAATCAGAGTAAAGACTGTCAGATCGAGAACGAAAAGGAAATTGGAGGACAGCTTTATTTTCCGAATGGTACAGTTGTTCCATATCGGTTTGTGCCAGATTATACTGACGCTGAGCTGTTCCATTGAGCCAGATTATACTGATGCTGAGTTGTTCCATTGAGCCAGATTATACTGACGCTGAGTTGTTCCATTGAGCCAGATTATACTGACGCTGAGCTGTTCCATTGAGCCAGATTATACTGACGCTGAGCTGTTCCATTGAGCCAGATTATACTGACGCTGACCTGTTCCATTGAGCCAGATTATACTGACGCTGAGCTGTTCCATTGAGCCAGATTATACTGACGCTGAGCTGTTCCATTGAGCCAGATTATACTGACGCTGAGCTGTTACATTGAGCCAGATTATACTGACGGTGAGCTGTTCCATTGAGCCAGATTAAACTGACGCTGAGCTGTTCCATTGAGCCAGATTATACTGACGCTGAGCTGTTCCATTGAGCCAGATTATACTGACGCTGAGCTGTTCCATTGAGCCTGATTAAACTGACGGTGAGTTGTTCCATTGAGCCAGATTATACTGACGCTGAGCTGTTCCATTGAGCCAGATTATACTGACGCTGAGCTGTTCCATTGAGCCAGATTATACTGACGGTGAGCTGTTCCATTGAGCCAGATTATACTGACGCTGAGCTGTTCCATTGAGCCAGATTATACTGACGCTGAGCTGTTACATTGAGCCAGATTATACTGACGGTGAGCTGTTCCATTGAGCCAGATTAAACTGACGCTGAGCTGTTCCATTGAGCCAGATTATACTGACGCTGAGCTGTTCCATTGAGCCAGATTATACTGACGCTGAGCTGTTCCATTGAGCCTGATTAAACTGACGCTGAGTTGTTCCATTGAGCCAGATAATACTGTTGCTGAGTTGTTTCATTGAGCCAGATTATACTGACGCTGAGCTGTTCCATTGAGCCAGATTATACTGACGCTGAGCTGTTCCATTGAGCCAGATTATACTGACGCTGAGCTGTTACATTGAGCCAGATTATACTGACGGTGAGCTGTTCCATTGAGCCAGATTAAACTGACGCTGAGCTGTTCCATTGAGCCAGATTATACTGACGCTGAGCTGTTCCATTGAGCCAGATTATACTGACGCTGAGCTGTTCCATTGAGCCTGATTAAACTGACGGTGAGTTGTTCCATTGAGCCAGATTATACTGACGCTGAGCTGTTCCATTGAGCCAGATTATACTGACGCTGAGCTGTTCCATTGAGCCAGATTATACTGACGGTGAGCTGTTCAATGAGTCAGATTAAATTGACGCTGAGTAGTTCCATTGAGCCAGATTATACTGACGCTGAGTCGTTCCATTGAGCCAGATTATACTGACGCTGAGTTGTTCCATTGAGCCAGATAATACTGTTGCTGAGTTGTTCCATTGAGCCAGATTATACTGACGGTTAGCTGTTCCATTTAATCAGATTATACTGACACTGAGCTGTTCCATTGAGCCAGATTATACTGAAACTGAGTTGTTCCATTGAGCCAGATTATACTGAAACAGAGTTGTTCCATTGAGCCAGATTATACTGAAACTGAGTTGTTCCATTGAGCCAGATTATACTGAAACTGAGTTGTTCCATTGAGCCAGATTATACTGAAACTGAGTTGTTTCATTGAGCCAGATTGTACTGACGCTGTTATTCCATTGAGACAGATTATACTGATGCTGAGTTGTTTCACTGAGCCAGATTATACTGAAACTGAGTTGTTTCAATGAGCGAGATTATACTGACGCTGAGTTTTTCACTGGGCCAGATTGTACTGACGCTGTTATTCCATTGAGACAGATTATACTGATGCTGAGTTGTTTCACTGAGCCAGATTATACAGACGCGATTATTCCATTGAGCCAGATTGTACTGACGCTGAGCTGTTCCATTGAGCTAGATTATACTGACGCTGTTATTTCATTGAGCCAGATTACACTGACACTGAGATGTTTCCTTGAGCCAGATTATACTGGCGCTGTTATTCCATTGAGCCAGATTACATTTACGCTGAGCTGTTCCAATGTGCCAGATTATACTGAAGCTGAGTTGTTTCGTTGAGCCATATTAAACTGACGCTGAGTTGTTCCATTGAGACAGATTATTCTGACGCTGTTATTCCATTGAGACAGATTATACTGATGCTGAGTTGTTTCACTGAGCCAGATTATACTGAAACTGAGTTGTTTCACTGAGCCAGGTTAAATTGACGCTGAGTTGTTTCACTGAGCCAGATTATACTGATCCTGAGTTGTTCCAATGTGCCAGATTATACTGACGCTGTTATTCCATTGAGCCAGATTATACTGAAACTGAGTTGTTTCATTGAGCCAGATTATACTGAAACTGAGTTGTTTCATTGAGACAGATTATACTGAAATTTAGTTGTTCCATTGAGCCAGATTATACTGAAACTGAGTTGTTCCATTGAGCCAGATTATACTGAAACTGAGTTGTTCCATTGAGCCAGATTATACTGAAACTGAGTTGTTTCATTGAGCCAGATTATACTGATGCTGAGATGTTTCATTGAGCCAGATTATATTGACGCTGGGTTGTTTCATTGAGCCAGATTATACTGATGCTGAGTTGTTCCATTGAGACAGATTATACTGACGCTGAGTTGTTTCATTGAGCCAGATTATACTGAAACTGAGTTGTTCCATTGAGCCAGATTATACTGAAACTGAGTTGTTCCATTGAGCCAGATTATACTGAAACTGAGTTGTTTCATTGAGCCAGATTGTACTGACGCTGTTATTCCATTGAGACAGATTATACTGATGCTGAGTTGTTTCACTGAGCCAGATTATACTGAAACTGAGTTGTTTCAATGAGCGAGATTATACTGACGCTGAGTTTTTCACTGGGCCAGATTGTACTGACGCTGTTATTCCATTGAGACAGATTATACTGATGCTGAGTTGTTTCACTGAGCCAGATTATACAGACGCGATTATTCCATTGAGCCAGATTGTACTGACGCTGAGCTGTTCCATTGAGCTAGATTATACTGACGCTGTTATTTCATTGAGCCAGATTACACTGACACTGAGATGTTTCCTTGAGCCAGATTATACTGGCGCTGTTATTCCATTGAGCCAGATTACATTTACGCTGAGCTGTTCCAATGTGCCAGATTATACTGAAGCTGAGTTGTTTCGTTGAGCCATATTAAACTGACGCTGAGTTGTTCCATTGAGACAGATTATTCTGACGCTGTTATTCCATTGAGACAGATTATACTGATGCTGAGTTGTTTCACTGAGCCAGATTATACTGAAACTGAGTTGTTTCACTGAGCCAGGCTAAATTGACACTGAGTTGTTTCACTGAGCCAGATTATACTGATCCTGAGTTGTTCCAATGTGCCAGATTATACTGACGCTGTTATTCCATTGAGCCAGATTATACTGAAACTGAGTTGTTTCATTGAGCCAGATTATACTGAAACTGAGTTGTTTCATTGAGACAGATTATACTGAAATTTAGTTGTTCCATTGAGCCAGATTATACTGAAACTGAGTTGTTCCATTGAGCCAGATTATACTGAAACTGAGTTGTTCCATTGAGCCAGATTATACTGAAACTGAGTTGTTTCATTGAGCCAGATTATACTGATGCTGAGATGTTTCATTGAGCCAGATTATATTGACGCTGGGTTGTTTCATTGAGCCAGATTATACTGATGCTGAGTTGTTCCATTGAGACAGATTATACTGACGCTGAGTTGTTTCATTGAGCCAGATTATACTGACGCTGAGTTGTTTCAATGAGCGAGATTATACTGACGCTGAGTTTTTCACTGGGCCAGATTGTATTGACGCTGTTATTCCATTGAGACAGATTATACTGATGCTGAGTTGTTTCACTGAGCCAGATTATACAGACACGGTTATTCCATTGGGCCAGATTGTACTGACGCTGAGCTGTTCCATTGAGCTAGATTATACTGACGCTGTTATTTCATTGAGCCAGATTACACTGACACTGAGATGTTTCCGTGAGCCAGATTATACTGACGCTATTATTCCATTGAGCCATATTACATTTACGCTGAGCTGTTCCAATGTGCCAGATTATACTGAAGCTGAGTTGTTTCGTTGAGCCATAATATACTGACCCTGAATTGTTCCATTGAGACAGATTATTCTGACGCTGTTATTCCATTGAGACAGATTTTACTGATGCTGAGTTGTTTCACTGAGCCAGATTATACTGATCCTGAGTTGTTCCATTGAGCCAGATTATACTGACGCTGTTATTCCATTGAGCCAGATTATACTGAAACTGAATTGTTTCATTGAGCCAGATTATACTGATCCTGAGTTGTTCCAATGTGCCAGATTATACTGACGCTGTTATTCCATTGAGCCAGATTATACTGAAACTGAGTTGTTTCATTGAGCCAGATTATACTGAAACTGAGTTGTTTCATTGAGACAGATTATACTGAAATTTAGTTGTTCCATTGAGCCAGATTATACTGAAACTGAGTTGTTCCATTGAGCCAGATTATACTGAAACTGAGTTGTTCCATTGAGCCAGATTATACTGAAACTGAGTTGTTTCATTGAGCCAGATTATACTGATGCTGAGATGTTTCATTGAGCCAGATTATATTGACGCTGGGTTGTTTCATTGAGCCAGATTATACTGATGCTGAGTTGTTCCATTGAGACAGATTATACTGACGCTGAGTTGTTTCATTGAGCCAGATTATACTGACGCTGAGTTGTTTCAATGAGCGAGATTATACTGACGCTGAGTTTTTCACTGGGCCAGATTGTATTGACGCTGTTATTCCATTGAGACAGATTATACTGATGCTGAGTTGTTTCACTGAGCCAGATTATACAGACACGGTTATTCCATTGGGCCAGATTGTACTGACGCTGAGCTGTTCCATTGAGCTAGATTATACTGACGCTGTTATTTCATTGAGCCAGATTACACTGACACTGAGATGTTTCCGTGAGCCAGATTATACTGACGCTATTATTCCATTGAGCCATATTACATTTACGCTGAGCTGTTCCAATGTGCCAGATTATACTGAAGCTGAGTTGTTTCGTTGAGCCATAATATACTGACCCTGAATTGTTCCATTGAGACAGATTATTCTGACGCTGTTATTCCATTGAGACAGATTTTACTGATGCTGAGTTGTTTCACTGAGCCAGATTATACTGATCCTGAGTTGTTCCAATGTGCCAGATTATACTGACGCTGTTATTCCATTGAGCCAGATTATACTGAAACTGAATTGTTTCATTGAGCCAGATTATACTGAAACTGAGTTGTTTCATTGAGCCAGATTAAACTGACGCTGAGTTGTTTCACTGAGCCAGATTATACTGATCCTGAGTTGTTCCAATGTGCCAGATTATACTGACGCTGTTATTCCATTGAGCCAGATTATACTGAAACTGAATTGTTTCATTGAGCCAGATTATACTGAAACTGAGTTGTTTCATTGAGCCAGATTATACTGAAATTGAGTTGTTCCATTGAGCCAGATTATACTGAAACTGAGTTGTTTCATTGAGCCAGATTATACTGATGCTGAGATGTTTCATTGAGCCATATTATATTGACGCTGGGTTGTTCCATTGAGCCAGATTATACTGACGCTGAGCTGTTCCATTGAGCCAGATTATACTGATGCTGAGTTGGTTCATTGAGCCAGATTATAATTATGATGAGTTGTTTCATTGAGCCAGATTATACTGATATTGAGTTGGTTCATTGAGCCAGATTATAATTATGATGAGTGGTTTCATTGAGCCAGATTATACTGATACTGAGTTTTTTTATTGAGCCAGATTATACTGATGCTGAGTTGTTTCATTGAGCCAGGTTATACTGACGCTGTTATTCCATTGAGCCAGATTATACTGAAGCTGAGTTGTTTCATTGAGCCAGATTATACTGATGCTGAGTTGTTTCATTGAGCCAGATTATACTGACGCAGAGTTGTTTCATTGAGCCAGATTATACTGACGCTGAGCTGTTTCATTGAGCCAGATTATACTGATGCTGAGCTGTTCCATTGAGCCAGATTATACTGAAACTGTTATTCCATTGAGCCAGATTATACTGATGCTGAGTTGTTCCTTTGAGCCAGATTATACTGAAGCTGTTATTCCATTGAGCCATATTATACTGAAGCTGTTATTCCATTGAGCCAGATTATACTGGAGCTGTTATTCCATTGAGCCAGATTAAATTGTCGCTGAGTTGTTTCATTGAGCCAGATTATACTGACGCTGAGCTGTTTCATTGAGCCATATTATACTGACGCTGAGTTGTTTCATTGAGCCAGATTATACTGACGCTGAGCTGTTTCATTGAGCCAGATTATACTGATGCTGAGCTGTTCCATTGAGCCAGATTATACTGAAACTGTTATTCCATTGAGCCAGATTATACTGATGCTGAGTTGTTTCATTGAGCCAGATTATACTGACGCTGAGTTGTTTCATTGAGCCAGATTATACTGACGCTGAGCTGTTTCATTGAGCCAGATTATACTGATGCTGAGCTGTTCCATTGAGCCAGATTATACTGAAACTGTTATTCCATTGAGCCAGATTATACTGATGCTGAGTTGTTCCATTGAGCCAGATTATACTGAAACTGTTATTCCATTGAGCCATATTATACTGAAGCTGTTATTCCATTGAGCCAGATTATACTGGAGCTGTTATTCCATTGAGCCAGATTAAATTGTCGCTGAGTTGTTTCATTGAGCCAGATTATACTGACGCTGAGCTGTTTCATTGAGCCATATTATACTGATGCTGAGTTGTTCCATTTGTGGGCTGACTGAAAGAAAGGAGCTAGAGACAGGACCTAGCTGATGTGGAGGAAACACAGACTCTTCCCAGAATGCAGGGTGACTGGTGGTGCACCCAGTAAATTGCCTACCCAATGACACCCTTCAACTGGGATTTCCAGTATCCTGTCTACACCCCATAATGTAACTGGCCACTGTCGTCCACTTCAAATTAGTCTGACAATGACAACATGCTGGCTAGGTGTCTAGAACGAGTGGATGCGCGCCATAGAAATTGAATGTATGGGACACTTCACAATCTGGGTCGACATAAACAATCCTTTTTATTACCCAAAGGTGTAAGAAGTATAAAGTCAACAGTGGTAGTAGAGAATAACATGTTGCTTGTAATTCCCAGTCTTCCTTTTCTACCAATAATCTCCTACCTAGCCTGTAAAGCCAGTCTAGATGTTCTACCAATAATCTCCTACCTAGCCTGTAAAGCTAGTCTAGATTTTCTACCAATAATCTCCTACCTAGCCTGTAAAACCAGTCTAGATTTTCTACCAATAATCTCCTACCTAGCCTGTAAAGCCAGTCTAGATTTTCTACCAATAATCTCCTACCTAGCCTGTAAAGCCAGTCTAGATGTTCTACCAATAATGTCCTACATAGCCTGTAAACCAACACACAAGAGGAAGACAGCCTCACACTATGACCACTAACACCCTTTGAACAATGACTTGGCTATACAGTCTAAAATACCAAGCTATCCATCCATAGTATTGAGGAAGGTAGGCCTTTGGTAAAAGTTTTGGTCTAGTAACCGAAAGGTTGCTGGTTCGAATCCCTGAAACAACATTGTGTAAAATATGTCTGTGCCCTTGAGCAAGGCACTGAACTAACTGCTCCTGTTAGTCGCTCTGCGTTAAAGAGTCTGCTAAATTAACTACATGTAAATGTATTGAGCCATCATCAATACGTTTTATAAATCAATATAATGACCCCTGAGCCTGTTATATTTGACATTGTATAGGTCTATCTATTGTCTTGAATGTTGTACATAACTTTGTCATGTATTTATTTTCTGTCTATCTGGTGCCCCAGGTTTATTGTATCTCCTCATTGAATAGAACGGGTGTTCCCATTCAAGACGATGATGTCATAATGGCTGGACTGTCGGCCTTGACAAGAGTATCCACAGGAGCAAAGCAGGAAGTGGACCCATCATTCTGGGCTATGAGTTGTTGAACCAACTCAGCTGACATTACAAAAAAATGCATTCCAGCACATGAGCCACATCAGATAACATCATTGGAATGAACATTCTACATACCATGGAAATTAAGGCATCAAGCATGGCAAGTGGGACAAATACGCCAATTCTGGAAACAACAGGACCCTTCTACCTCCAAGCCATAACACAGTTACATAGTTAGTTAAATAGACCAATAGCTACCCAGACTATCTGCAACAGGACCCTTCTACCTCCAAGCCATAACACAGTTACATAGTTAGTTAAATAGACCAATAGCTACCCAGACTATCTGCAACAGGACCCTTCTACCTCCAAGCCATAACACAGTTACATAGTTAGTTAAATAGACCAATAGCTACCCAGACTATCTGCAACAGGACCCTTCTACCTCCAAGCCATAACACAGTTACATAGTTAGTTAAATAGACCAATAGCTACCCAGACTATCTGCAACAGGACCCTTCTACCTCCAAGCCATAACACAGTTACATAGTTAGTTAAATAGACCAATAGCTACCCAGACTATCTGCATTGGCCCTTTTTTCACCAACTCTTTTGACTCCTCGGATAAGCTGCTGTTACTATTCACTATCTGTCACTTTATTCCTAGTTATATGTACATGTCTACCTCCATTACCTCGTACCCCTGCACATTGACTCTGTACTGGTACCCCCTGTATATAGCCTCCACATTGACTCTGTACTGGTACCCCCTGTATATAGCCTCCACATTGACTCTGTACCGGTACACCCTGTATATAGCCTCCACATTGACTCTGTACTGGTACCCCTTGTATATAGCCTCCACATTGACTCTGTACTGGTACCCCCTGTATATAGCCTCCACATTGACTCTGTACTGGTACCCCTGTACATTGACTCTGTACTGGTACCCCTTGTATATAGCCTCCACATTGACTCTGTACTGGTACCCCTGTACATTGACTCTGTACTGGTACCCCTTGTATATAGCCTCCACATTGACTCTGTACCGGTACCCCCTGTATATAGCCTCCACATTGACTCTGTACTGGTACCCCTGTACATTGACTCTGTACTGGTACCCCTGCACATTGACTCTGTACTGGTACCCCTGCACATTGACTCTGTACTGGTACCCCTGCACATTGACTCTGTACTGGTACCCCTGCACATTGACTCTGTACTGGTACCCCTGCACATTGACTCTGTACTGGTACCCCTGCACATTGACTCTGTACTGGTACCCCATGTACAGTTGAAGTCGGAAGTTTACATACACCTTAGCCAAATACAATTAAACTCAGTTTTTCACAATTCCTGACATTTAATCCTAGTAAAAAAAACCTGTTTAGGTCATTTAGGATCACCACTTTATTTTAAGAATGTGAAATGTCATGCATGACACAAGTAATTTTTCCAACAAATGTTTACAGACAGATTATTTCACTTATAATTCACTATATTACAATTCCAGTGGGTCAGAAGGTTACATACATTGAGTTGACTGTGCTTTTAAACAGCTTGGAAAATTCCAGAAAATGATGTCATGGCTTCAGAAGCTTCTGATAGGCTAATTGACATCATTGGAGGTGTACCTGTGGATGTATTTCAAGGCCTACCTTCAAATTCAGTGCCTCTTTGCTTGATATCAAGGGAAAATCTAAAGAAATCTTAAAGACCTCCACAAGTCTGGTTCATCAATGGGAGCAATTTCCAAATGCCTGAAGGTACCACATTCATCTGTACAAACAATAGCAAACGCAAGTATAAACACCATAGGACCATGTAGCCGTCATACCGCTCAGGAAGGAGACGCGTTCTGTCTCTTAGAGATTAAAGTAATTTGGTGCGAAAAGTGCAAATCAATCCCAGAACAACAGACCGTCTTGGTATGAAGAACTCCCTATTTTACTTCCTTTACCACCTTTAATGTGATAAAGAAGTGCCTTAATAGATAGGCTGACAAGTCTGACAGTCAACTATTCAGTTACACTGAAATATATATTTATTTCACCTTTATTTATGTCTCCAGTCCACCTGGCCGTGCTGCTGCTCCAGTTTCAACTGACCTGAGCCCTAGGACCATGCCCCAGGACTACCTGACATGATGACTCCTTGCTGTCCCCAGTCCACCTGGCCGTGCTGCTGCTCCAGTTTCAACTGACCTGAGCCCTAGGACCATGCCCCAGGACTACCTGACATGATGACTCCTTGCTGTCTCCAGTCCACCTGGCCGTGCTGCTGCTCCAGTTTCAACTGACCTGAGCCCTAGGACCATGCCCCAGGACTACCTGACATGATGACTCCTTGCTGTCCCCAGTCCACCTGGCCGTGCTGCTGCTCCAGTTTCAACTGACCTGAGCCCTAGGACCATGCCCCAGGACTACCTGACATGATGACTCCTTGCTGTCTCCAGTCCACCTGGCCGTGCTGCTGCTCCAGTTTCAACTGTTCTGCCTTATTATTATTGGACCATGCTGGTCAATTATGAACATTTGAACATCTTGGCCATGTTCTGTTATAATCTCCACCCGGCACAGCCAGAAGAGGACTGGCCACCCCACATAGCCTGGTTCCTCTCTAGGTTTCTTCCTAGGTTTTGGCCTTTCTAGGGAGTTTTTCCTAGCCACCGTGCTTCTACACCTGCATTGCTTGCTGTTTGGGGTTTTAGGCTGGGTTTCTGTACAGCACTTTGAGATATCAGCTGATGTACGAAAAGCTATATAAATACATTTGATTTGATTTGATTTATTTAACCAGATAGGCAAGTTGAGAACAAGTTCTCATTTACAATTGCGACCTGGCCAAGATAATGCAAAGCAGTTCGACACATACAACGACACAGAGTTACACATGGAATAAAACAAACATACAGTCAATAATATAGTATAAACAAGTCTATATACGATGTGGGCAAATGAGGTGAGATAAGGGAGGTAAAGGCAAAAAAAGGCCATGGTGGCAAAGTAAATACAATATAGCAAGTAAAACACTGGAATGGTAGATTTGCAGTGGAAGAATGTGCAAAGTAGAAATACAAATAATGGGGTGCAAAGGAGCAAAATAAATAAATAAAATAAAATAAATACAGTAGGGAAAGAGGTAGTTGTTTGGGCTAAATTATAGGTGGGCTATGTACAGGTGCAGTAATCTGTGTGCTTCTCTGACAGCTGGTGCTTAAAGCTAGTGAGGGGGATAAGTGTTTCCAGTTTCAGAGATTTTTGTAGTTTGTTCCAGTCATTGGCAGCAGAGAACTGGAAGGAGAGGCGGCCAAAGAAAGAATTGGTTTTGGGGGTGACCAGAGAGATATACCTGCTGGAGCGCATGCTACAGGTGGGTGCTGCTATGGTGACCAGCGAGCTGAAATAAGGGGGGACTTTACCTAGCAGGGTCTTGTAGATGACATGGAGCCAGTGGGTTTGGCGACAAGTATGAAGCGAGGGCCAGCCAACGAGAGCATACAGGTCGCAATGGTGGGTAGTATATGGGGCTTTGGTGACAAAACGGATTGCACTGTGATAGACTGCATCCAATTTGTTTAGTAGGTGTATTGGAGGCTATTTTGTAAATGACATCGCCGAAGTCGAGGATTGGTAGGATGGTCAGTTTTACAAGGGTATGTTTGGCAGCATGAGTGAAGGATGCTTTGTTGCGAAATAGGAAGCCAATTCTAGATTTAACTTTGGATTGGAGATGTTTGATGTGGGTCTGGAAGGAGAGTTTACAGTCTAACCAGACACCTAGGTATTTGTAGTTGTCAAAGCCGTCCAGAGTAGTGATGTTGGACAGGCGGGCAGGTGCAGGCAGCGATCGGTTGAAGAGCATGCATTTAGTTTGACTTGTATTTAAGAGCAATTGGAGGCCACAGATGGAGAGTTGTATGGCATTGAAGCTTGCCTGGAGGGTTGTTAACACAGTGTCCAAAGAAGGGCCAGAAGTATACAGAATGGTGTCATCTGCATAGAGGTGGATCAGAGACTCACCAGCAGCAAGAGCAACATCATTGATGTATACAGAGAATAGAGTCGGTCCAAGAATTGAACCCTGTAGCACCCCCATAGAGACTGCCAGAGGTCCGGACAGCAGACCCTCCGATTTGACACACTGAACTCTATCAGAGAAGTAGTTGGTGAACCAGGCGAGGCAATCATTTGAGAAACCAAGGCTGTCGAGTCTGCCGGTGAGGATGTGGTGATTGACAGAGTCGAAAGCCTTGGCCAGATCAATGAATACGGCTGCACAGTACTGTTTCTTATTGGTGGCGGTTAAGATATTGTTTAGGACCTTGAGCGTGGCTGAGGTGCACCCATGACCAGCTCTGAAACCAGATTGCATAGCAGAGAAGGTATGGTGAGATTCAAAATGGTCGGTAATCTGTTTGTTGACTTGGCTTTCGAAGACCTTAGAAAGGCAGGGTAGGATAGATATAGGTCTGTAGCAGTTTGGGTCAAGAGTGTCCCCCCCCTTTGAAGAGGGGGATGACCGCAGCTGCTTTCCAATCTTTGGGAATCTCAGACGACACGAAAGAGAGGTTGAACAGGCTAGTAATAGGGGTGGCAACAATTTTGGCAGATAATTTTAGAAAGAAAGGGTCCAGATTGTCTAGCCCGGCTGATTTGTAGGGGTCCAGATTTTGCAGCTCTTTCAGAACATCAGCTGACTGGATTTGGGAGAAGGAGAAATGGGGACGGCTTGGGCGAGTTGCTGTGGGGGGGTGCAGTGCTGTTGACCGGGGTAGGGGTAGCCAGGTGGAAAGCATGGCCAGCCGTAGAAAAATGCTTATTAAAATTCTCAATTACAGTGGATTTATCAGTGGTGACAGTGTTTCCTATCTTCATTGCAGTGGGCAGCTGGGAGGAGGTGTTCTTATTCTCCATGGACTTTACAGTGTCCCAGAACTTTTTTGAGTTAGTGTTGCAGGAAGCAAATTTCTGCTTGAAAAAGCTAGCCTTGGTATAATGGTTTCTGGCTTCCCTGAAAAGCTGCATTTCACGGGGTCTGTTCGATGCTAATGCAGAACGCCATAGGATGTTTTTGTGTTGGTTAAGGGCAGTCAGGTCTGGGGAGAACAAAGGGCTATATCTGTTCCTGGTTCAAAATTTCTTGAATGGGGCATGCTTATTTAAGATGGTTAGGAAGGCATTTAAAAAAATAACCAGGAATCCTCTACTGACGGGTAAGCCAGACTACAGTTTGCAACTGCACATGGGGACAAAGATCACACTTTTTGGAGAAATGTCCTCTGGTCTGATGAAACAAAAATAGAACTGTTTGGCCATAATGACCATCGTTATGTTTGGAGGAAAAAGGACAGGCTTGCAAGCCAAAGAACACCATCCCAACCGTGAAGCACGGGGGTGGCAGCATCATGTTGTGGGGGTGCTTTGCTGCAGGAGGGACTAGTGCACTTCACAAAATAGATGGCATCATGAGGTAGGAAAAGCATGTGGATATATTAAAGCAACATTTCAAGACATCAGTCAGGAAGTTAAAGCTTGGTCGCAAATGGGTCTTCCAAATTGACAATGACCCCAAGCATACTTCCAAAGTTGTGGCAAAATGGCTTAAGGACAACAAAGTCAAGGTATTGGAGTGGCCATCACAAAGCCCTGACCTCAATCCCATAGAAAATTTGTAGGCAGAACTGAAAAAGCATGTGCGAGCAAGGAGGCCAAGCAACCCTGACTCCAGCTCTGTCAGGAGGAATTGGCCAAAATGTATCTCTCTCTATATATATCATATATCTATCAATCATATAAACTGCTGCTACTCACTGTTTATCATCTATGCATAGTCATTATACCCCTATCTACATGTACAAATTACCTTGAATAACCTGTTCCACCACACATTGACTCGGTATATGACAGTTATAGATAAATATGATAGTTATAGATAGTTATAGATACATACATGATAGATATAGATACATAGATGATATATATATGATAGATATAGATACATACATGATAGATATAGATACATAGATGATATATATATGATAGATATAGATACATAGATGATAGATATAGATACATATATGATAGATATATGATAGATATAGATACATACATGATAGTTATATATACATATATGATAGACATATAATAGATATGATAGATATATGATAGATATAGATACATACATGATAGTTATATATACATATACGATAGACATATAATAGATATGATAGTTATAGATAGATATAGATACATATATGATAGATATATGATAGTTATAGATAGATCTATGATAGATATACAGATAGATATGATAGATATGATAGATATATGATAGTTACAGATAGATATGATATATATATGATAGATATGATAGTTATAGATAAATTGATATATGATAGTTAAAGATGGATATATAATAGATATATGATAGTTATATATAAATATATGATAGATATCTGTCACATATATATATGTTCGGTGTAACGAGGAGACCAATTGATTGGAATACATACTTCTTAATAGAAGGAAGGACACTTAAACTAACTAACCAAAAAGAACGTGACGCTATAAACAACTAGTGCTGACACAGGCAACTACAAATAGACAATAACCCACAGATAAACCAAGGAATATGGCTACCTAAATATGGTTCCCAATCAGAGACAATATGACAATATGACAAAAAGTATGTTTACACCTACTCGTCCAACATCTCATTCCAAAATCATGGGCATTAATATGGTGTTGGTCCCCCCTTCGCTCCTTAACATTCTCTTCTGGGAAGGCTTTCCACTAGATGTTGGAACGTTGCTGCGGAGACTTGCTACCATTCAGCCACAAGAGCATTAGTGAGGTCGGACACAGATTTTTTGGAGATTGGGCCTGGCTTGCAGTCGGCGTTCTAATTCATCCCGAAGGTGTTCAATGGGGATCAGGTCAGGTCTCTGTGCAGGCCAGTCAAGTTCTTCTACACCGATCTTGACAAACCATTTCTGTATGGACCACGCTTTGTGCACAGGGGCATTGTCATGCTGAATCAGGAAAGGGCCTAACTAAACTTTACATTTGGCACCACAATATGCATTGGGCAAGTAACATTCTCCTGGCATCTGCCAAACCCAGATGAGTCCGTCAAACTGCCAGATGGCGAAGCGTGATTCATCACTCCAGAGAATGTTTTTCCACTGCCCCAGAGGCCAATGGCGGCAAGCTTTACACCACTCCAGCCAACGCTTGGCATTGCGTTTGGTGATCGTAAGCTTGTGTGCGGCTGCTTGGCCACGGAAACCCATTTCATGAAGCTCCCATATAGGGAGGTGATATATTGCAGGTATAGGTGGTATATTACAGTAGAAGTTTTAATTTATACTGAGGTATAGGTAGTTTAACACAGTAGAATATTTCATTTATACTCAGGTATAGGTAGTTTAATACAGTATAAGTTTTAATTTATACTGAGGTATAGTTGGTTTAATACAGTAGAATATTTAATTTATACTCGGGTATAGGTAGGTTAGTACAGTAGAATATTTAATTTATACTCGGGTATAGGTAGGTTAGTACAGTAGAATATTTAATTTATACTGAGGTATAGTTGGTTTAATACAGTAGAATATTTAATTTATACTCGGGTATAGGTAGGTTAGTACAGTAGAATATTTAATTTATACTCAGGTATAGGTAGTTTAATACAGTATAAGTTTTAATTTATACTGAGGTATAGTTGGTTTAATACAGTAGAATATTTAATTTATACTCGGGTATAGGTAGGTTAGTACAGTAGAATATTTAATTTATACTGAGGTATAGGTAGTTTAATACAGTAGAATATTTAATTTATACTCAGGTATAGGTAGGTTAGTACAGTAGAATATTTAATTTATACTCAGATATAGGTAGGTTAGTACAGTAGAATATTTAATTTATACTCAGGTATAGGTAGGTTAGTACAGTAGAATATTTAATTTATACTCAGGTATAGGTAGGTTAGTACAGTAGAATATTTAATTTATACTCAGGTATAGGTAGGTTAGTACAGTAGAATATTTAATTTATACTCAGATATAGGTAGGTTAGTACAGTAGAATATTTAATTTATACTCAGATATAGGTAGGTTAGTACAGTAGAATATTTAATTTATACTCAGGTATAGGTAGGTTAGTACAGTAGAATATTTAATTTATACTCAGGTATAGGTAGTTTAATACCAGTAAAAGCAAAGCAGCAACCGAGAACCTAATGACAGATTTGTCTTATATTTGCTTCTTACTTCTTCTTCTATATTATTGGAACTTTGTTGGCAGACATAGCCCTAATTTATTAATTAAATCCTCATTGTTAAATTAATTAATTTAATATATATATATATATATATATATATATATATATATATATATATATATATATATATATATATATATATATATATATATATATATATATATATATATATATATATATATATGGGTATGGCAATTCTCCAGATATCAGAATGATTTACTCATACGTGTTTATTCAGTGTAGGCTACTAGAATACATCACCACACAGACATAGCCCTAATTTATTCAGTGTAGGCTACTAGAATACATCTCCACACAGACATAGCCCTAATTTATTCAGTGTAGGCTACTAGAATACATCACCACACAGACATAGCCCTAATTTATTCAGTGTAGGCTACTAGAACACATCTCCACACAGACATAGCCCTAATTTATTCAGTGTAGGCTACTAGAATACATCTCCACACAGACATAGCCCTAATTTATTCAGTGTAGGCTACTAGAACACATCTAAACACAGACATAGCCCTAATTTATTCAGTATAGGCTACTAGAACACATCTCCACACAGACATAGCCCTAATTTATTCAGTATAGGCTACTGGAACACATCTCCACACAGACATAGCCCTAATTTATTCAGTGTAGGCTACTAGAACACATCTCCACACAGACATAGCCCTAATTTATTCAGTGTAGGCTACTAGAACACATCTCCACACAGACATAGCCCTAATTTATTCAGTGTAGGCTACTAGAATACATCACCACACAGACATGCCCCTAGTCTCCCAACAGAAGCAGGATGCAGGACAGAAAGAGCCTACTTCCATCAAGTGGATAACTGCTGTAATCACAGATACACACTGATCTTTAATTTTCAGACTTCAACATCTCCTATATTAGACCCCTTTACTACCATCAAAGCAAAACAACGACACTGATAATATTCACCACAATCTCCCTGAACGTATAATTATACTTTATACTATTAGTGACAATAACACGATGAATCTCTCACCCGTCACAAACTAGACAACGGATTCTCTCAATATGTATCTAAACATTTCCTATTTGCTTATTGGGCTGATCATGTGTCAAATATTCTATGAAAATTATAAAGAACAATGTGTCAAATCGAATTTCCATCACCATGTTGTTATTTTAACAAAGTATAATTTCTGCTTGAGGTGCAATGATCAGATATCCAAATGGATTTAACTAGAAACCATGCCATCTCTAATAGATCTCACCTTTGCTTATCCAACATATAACAGTGCATTGTCTCCATACAAATTTGAATGGGCAACGAACGCTATATTGAAGAGCAGACCAAGGTTATCAGGTGATGCCTAATACACAATGAATATCTGTTTGTACTGGCTGACAGAGGGAATATAGGAATGCTGAATGGGATTCCAAACACACACACACACACACACACACACACACACACACCAAGATAGCCACACACACACACACACCAAGATAGCCACACACACACACACACACACACAGCTAAATGCAATGACCGTGTTTTACACAGACAAGCTGTTACAGTGGAATCTCTCCTGCTTCAATCCCATGGATGATTAAGCACAGTAATGAAGGTTTTTGGACATTCTCCACAGATACAGCAGCTGGTGACATTCATGCATTAGAAGCAGAGGAGGAGCGAGTTACGATGAATCCCCATTAATTTCAATGATCACAAAGTCTGCTTTTGGCACCATTTCAAATGAATAAAAAGGCCATATTTATTGGTGTAACTCTCTGCTGCAATGTGGAAGATACAGCCGTTTCTTACCCGGGGAGCCGTAGAAACCAATTGCTATTCTCTTTCTCTTCGCTTGTCTCGGCAACCTTGAACAACTAGGCCTAGAAAAATGTTTTTCTAAATATGAAGTTTGTTTTTGTTAGTTTTAATACGGCCTTGGCATTCCGCATGTGTAACTGACTGATTTGATTGATATTATTATTATAGTGGCATGCATATCAGGATGCCCTGTAAGACATTGATCATATATACAGATATACAGTAACTGACAGGAAACAGTACACCTATAATCAATGGGTCATTTTCTTCCCCTCGTGTCAACGACCTTCCTATCGGAAGATAAAACCTTTTTGGGCTAGGGGGCAGTATTTGGAATTTTGGATGACTGACTTGTCCAAAGTAAATTGTAAACTGCCTGTTACTCAGGCCCAGAAGCTAGGACATGCATATAATTGGAAGCATTGTATAGAAAACACTGCTGCTACTCGCTGTTTTCTTATGTATGAACAGTCCAGTCACTTTAAAACTTACCTTGACTATCTGAACCCCTGCATATTGACTCGGTACATGTACCCCCTGTATACAGCCTCCACATTGACTCTGTACCGGTACCACCTGTATATAGCCTCCACATTGTCTCTGTACCGGTACCCCCTGTACATAACCTCCACATTGACTCTGTACCGGTACCCCCTGTATATAGCCTCCACATTGACTCTGTACCGTAACACCCTGTATATAGCCTCCACATTGACTCTGTACCGGTACCCCCTGTATATAGCCTCCACATTGACTCTGTACCGGTACCCCCTGTATATAGCCTCCACATTGACTCTGTACCGTAACACCCTGTATATAGCCTCCACATTGACTCTGTACTGGTACCCCCTGTATACACCCTCCACATTGACTCTGTACCGGTACCACCTGTATATAGCCTCCACATTGCCTCGGTACCCCCCTGTATATAGCCTCCACATTGCCTCGGTACCGGTACCCCCCTGTATATAGCCTCCACATTGACTCAGTACCGGTACCACCTGTATAGAGCCTCCACATTGACTCTGTACCGGTACCCCCTGTATACAGCCTCCACATTGCCTCGGTACCGGTACCCCCTGTATAGAGCCTCCACATTGACTCTGTACTGGTACCCCCTGTATATAGCCTCCACATTGACTCTGTACCAGTACCCCCTGTATAGAGCCTCCACATTGACTCTGTACTGGTACCCCCTGTATATAGCCTCCACATTGACTCTGTACCGTAACACCCTGTATATAGCCTCCACATTGACTCTGTACCGGTACCCCCTGTATATAGCCTCCACATTGACTCTGTACCGTAACACCCTGTATATAGCCTCCACATTGACTCTGTACCGTAATACCCTGTATATAGTCTCCACATTGACTCTGTACCAGTACCCCCTGTATATAGCCTCCACATTGACTCTGTACCGGTACCCCCTGTATATAGCCTCCACATTGACTCTGTACCGGTACCCCCTGTATACAGCCTCCACATTGCCTCGGTACCGGTACCCCCTGTATAGAGCCTCCACATTGACTCTGTACTGGTACCCCCTGTATATAGCCTCCACATTGACTCTGTACCAGTACCCCCTGTATAGAGCCTCCACATTGACTCTGTACTGGTACCCCCTGTATATAGCCTCCACATTGACTCTGTACCGTAACACCCTGTATATAGCCTCCACATTGACTCTGTACCGGTACCCCCTGTATACAGCCTCCACATTGCCTCGGTACCGGTACCCCCTGTATAGAGCCTCCACATTGACTCTGTACTGGTACCCCCTGTATATAGCCTCCACATTGACTCTGTACCAGTACCCCCTGTATAGAGCCTCCACATTGACTCTGTACTGGTACCCCCTGTATATAGCCTCCACATTGACTCTGTACCGTAACACCCTGTATATAGCCTCCACATTGACTCTGTACCGGTACCCCCTGTATATAGCCTCCACATTGACTCTGTACCGTAACACCCTGTATATAGCCTCCACATTGACTCTGTACCGGTACCCCCTGTATATAGCCTCCACATTGACTCTGTACCGGTACCCCCTGTATATAGCCTCCACATTGACTCTGTACCGTAACACCATGTATATAGCCTCCACATTGACTCTGTACCGGTACCCCCTGTATATAGCCTCCACATTGACTCTGTACCGTAACACCCTGTATATAGCCTCCACATTGACTCTGTACCGGTACCCCCTGTATATAGCCTCCACATTGACTCTGTACCGGTACCCCCTGTATATAGCCTCCACATTGACTCTGTACCGTAACACCCTGTATATAGCCTCCACATTGACTCTGTACCGTAATACCCTGTATATAGCCTCCACATTGACTCTGTACCGGTACCCCCTGTATATAGCCTCCACATTGACTCTGTACCGTAACACCCTGTATATAGCCTCCACATTGACTCTGTACCGGTACCCCCTGTATATAGCCTCCACATTGACTCTGTACCGGTACCCCCTGTATACAGCCTCCACATTGCCTCGGTACCGGTACCCCCTGTATAGAGCCTCCACATTGACTCTGTACTGGTACCCCCTGTATATAGCCTCCACATTGACTCTGTACCAGTACCCCCTGTATAGAGCCTCCACATTGACTCTGTACTGGTACCCCCTGTATATAGCCTCCACATTGACTCTGTACCGTAACACCCTGTATATAGCCTCCACATTGACTCTGTACCGGTACCCCCTGTATATAGCCTCCACATTGACTCTGTACCGGTACCCCCTGTATACAGCCTCCACATTGCCTCGGTACCGGTACCCCCTGTATAGAGCCTCCACATTGACTCTGTACTGGTACCCCCTGTATATAGCCTCCACATTGACTCTGTACCAGTACCCCCTGTATAGAGCCTCCACATTGACTCTGTACTGGTACCCCCTGTATATAGCCTCCACATTGACTCTGTACCGTAACACCCTGTATATAGCCTCCACATTGACTCTGTACCGGTACCCCCTGTATATAGCCTCCACATTGACTCTGTACCGTAACACCCTGTATATAGCCTCCACATTGACTCTGTACCGGTACCCCCTGTATATAGCCTCCACATTGACTCTGTACCGGTACCCCCTGTATATAGCCTCCACATTGACTCTGTACCGTAACACCCTGTATATAGCCTCCACATTGACTCTGTACCGGTACCCCCTGTATATAGCCTCCACATTGACTCTGTACCGTAACACCCTGTATATAGCCTCCACATTGACTCTGTACCGGTACCCCCTGTATATAGCCTCCACATTGACTCTGTACCGGTACCCCCTGTATATAGCCTCCACATTGACTCTGTACCGTAACACCCTGTATATAGCCTCCACATTGACTCTGTACCGTAATACCCTGTATATAGCCTCCACATTGACTCTGTACCGTAACACCCTGTATATAGCCTCCACATTGACTCTGTACCGGTACCCCCTGTATATAGCCTCCACATTGACTCTGTACCGTAACACCCTGTATATAGCCTCCACATTGACTCTGTACCGTAATACCCTGTATATAGCCTCCACATTGTCATGTACATTTCTTGTGTTACTTTTTGATTGATCTGGTTGTATTTTTGTGCTTTAGTTTATTTGTTAAATATTTGCTTAACTCTTGTTGAACTGCATTGTTGGTTAAGGGCTTGTAAGTATTTCACTGTAAGGTCTGTTGTATTCGGCGAATGTGAAAAATAAACTTGATTTATAATAAATAATAATATATATTATTATTGTTATATATAATATATAATAAATCCACTTTTGAATGGTAGTGTGTGTTATGGTTCAGTCTTAGTTTTCCTTATCGCCACTGTGGAAGGTCCGTGTTGATCCTCTTGGTTGTGTCCTCTTGATCCATCCACTCGTCTTCTTTGTTAGTCAGGCCTGACACCTTCATCCCGTAGCGTAGTTTTTTCTGTAATCTAATTTAATATGACTGAAGATGCAGCATTTTATGCCAGGCCCCTTCTAATAGGGTGTAACAGACTGGTTAGAACTTTGACCACACGCCCTCTAGACGGACTACATGCCTCTAGACAGACCACACGCCCTCTAGACGGACTACATGCCTCTATCAAATAAAAACTGGAATTTTCACCTAGAACAAAAGTTGTAAAAGTATGCTAGACATTTATAGAATAAATCATACCTAGTTTGATGTTTCCGTGACAAACAGTGAATTAGTTATTGATTTATATATTTTAAAATGGCATTTTACAGATTGTATGTATTTCTACAAAATTAAAACCTGGAATTTTTCCGCAACACAAAGGTTGTAAAATTATACTAGACATTTATAGAATAGATCATACCTAGTTTGATAGCTCTGTGACAAACAGTGAATTAGTTATTGATGTATACCCCTTTAAATGGCATCATAGATATTATGCATTTCAATCAAAACTGGAATATTTTCTCATAACAAAAGGTTGTAAAAGTATACTAGACATTTATAGAAATCATATCTAGTTTGATGATTGTGACAAACGGTCAATTAGTTGTTGATTTTTACATTTGTAAATGGTTTTTGGCGAATGCCTGTTGAATGTCTGTTGAATATAAAACCAACTTTACCTCGGTCTTTGGATTGGTGTGGATAATAGGACTTCAGGACGAGCCAGTTAACACGTCAGCAACAGGTAGGCCTATAATTCATAAAATGTTCTTGTCACTAGTGGTGGAGAGTAATGTTAGTTCCACTAGATATAACTCAAGAATTTTAGATGGTCCATGATTAATTAAAGGCAATATCCCCATCTGTTATTATAAGGAGTTGTGTAGCCTAAAACCAACTAATGACGATACATCTGAAATAACTAGAATAATAAATTCATTGTTTAAAAGTTAGAATTCTTTAGTAAAAACAAGACAAAGAAATGCACACATGCAGTTGATGTCCATAAAATGTAGGCAGTGACAGAGCTCCTCCTGGGTGCCTCCATTTCCCATCATACTCTACCGGAAAGAATCCTCTCCATGGAAACGGCTCCCGGACGTGAAGCTTGCTAGTTTATTACACGAGCAAATCAATCCCACTCACCCGTTAGCTAGCTAACGTTACCTAACTGCTGGATCAGAAGCTTATCTGCATCGTAGCATTGTTTTATACCGGATCGCGTTACCACTTTTTACTCTGCAGTTATGAGCCGGACTCCGGATGCAAGGGCAAGGTAAGGCATGTTTACAACTTGCAAGACAGAGCAAACTAACGTTAGCTTTCGTAAAGACGTTAGACATCGTGCAGAATTCTTGATTTATATAACTGTTTAGTGATTTGTTAGTTAGCTAACCTTCTCTTCAATTATTGAACCAGCTGGCTAGCTATTGCGTTAAACTTTTAGCTTGATATCAGTGTTTATATGATAGTTTGTCTAGCTATGTAACTTCAGTTAACTTTAACCAGGTTAGCTAGCTAGCTAAAGTTACCCGGATGTTCCCATCACAGAGACAGCCAGACCAGACAGATCCAGGAGAACATCACCAACACGGAGAAGCACTTTGGAGAGATGTGCCAACTGTTCGCCGCCTACGTGCGTAAAACGGCGAGGTTACGGGACAAGGCAGACCTACTGGTCAGAGAGATCAGCATCTATGCGGAGACAGAAACGCCAAATCTGCAGAGGGGTATGAAACAGTTTGCAGACAACCTTGCCAAAGTTCAGGATTATCGTCAAGCAGAGGTAAGCCTACGCACCATAATATTGTCTTATCATTTTCAATCAAAATGGATACATTATATAAATATGGTTGTTATTGAAAATAGTACAGACTTCTATTGATAATGTTTCATCTGCAGGTATTTTTATCTTCTAATCTAGCTACCTATGATTTCAAATCCTCTCAGGAATCGATTAACTAAGTAACTTTGATATTCCCAATGTATTTGCAGGTGGAGAGGCTTGAAGCCAAAGTGGTAGAGCCTTTGAAAAGCTATGGAAGTGTTGTTAAACTTAAAAGGGTAAGATACAGTCCTTTCCCATATTTGGATAAGACTGCTGGTCGTTTTTCTGTTCTGGCCTACTGTTTTGGGTGACAGTTATCCTCTATCTTGTTGTGTCAACAGAACAGAAAGTCTGTTGCACACCGGAGGGGTATCATACGAGCAGGTTTGAGGAGTTAGCAAGGTAACTTTGGTCAACTCTGAGTTCAACTCGGGATAAGCGGTCATATGAAAGTGGCTCACCTTTTAGCCAGGTACATTTCTATGGCAACAAATCCTTCAGAACGGTCCTGTTCTGGGGCAGGCTAGCACACGGCTAACTCCGCTTACCCTGAATGAAACTGAGCCATGAGTTGAGGACCAATGAAATTAGATTCCTCAAATAACATTTTAATTGTCACATGCTTCGTAAACAGGTGTAGACTATCAGTGAAATGCTTGTCCTGGCACCGCACGGCCAGGTCTCTGACCTCCCTATAGGCTTCCTCAACGTTGTAGGACAGGTTGTTGACCTGGCACCACACTGTAGTAATGACAATGCATTTAAAACTTCATGCAATTTACCACTTTTATATGATTGACCCATTATGTTGGTGATTCATTTAAATCCATGTTTTACTGTGACCTGGTTGTATTCTACAGTTGGTTGGATTTTACTGTGACCTGGCTGTATTCTACAGTTGATTGGATCTTACTGTGACCTGGCTGTATTCTACAGTTGGTTGGATCTTACTGTGACCTGGCTGTATTCTACAGTTGATTGGATCTTGCTTTGACCTGGCTGTATTCTACAGTTGGTTGGATCTTACTGTGACCTGGCTGTATTCTACAGTTGGTTGGATCTTACTGTGACCTGGCTGTATTCTACAGTTGGTTGGATCTTACTGTGACCTGGCTGTATTCTACAGTTGGTTGGATCTTACTGTGACCTGGCTGTATTCTACAGTTGGTTGGATCTTACTGTGACCTGGCTGTATTCTACAGTTGGTTGGATCTTACTGTGACCTGGCTGTATTCTACAGTTGGTTGGATCTTACTGTGACCTGGCTGTATTCTACAGTTGGTTGGATCTTACTGTGACCTGGCTGTATTCTAGTGTTGGTTGGATCTTACTGTGACCTGGCTGTATTCTACAGTTGGTTGGATCTTACTGTGACCTGGCTGTATTCTACAGTTGATTGGATCTTGCTTTGATTTGAATTTAAATCGTAATTTATTGAAATATGTATAAAGTGGGTCCCAAATGACACCATATTCCCTTATATAGTTCACTACTGTTGTCCAGCACCCATAGATTCCTGGTCAAAACTAGTGCACTATACAGGGAATAGGGTGTGATTTGAGACACTAACCCCAGCTACCTCAACATGCACCTCTGATTGACAGGAGGACCTGAAGACCAGTCAGAGTGCCAGGAACAGGGAGTCTAAACAGATGCAGCAGCTGGAGAGAATGAGACAGAGAAACCCCTCTGACAGACAGATCATTGTATCCTTATTGCTCTGGCATGAGACTAAACACTAGTAATGTCAATGGGATGAGACTAAAGACTAGTAAGGTCAATGGGATGAGACTAGTAAGGTCATTGGGATGAGACTAAACACCAGTAAGGTCAATGGGATGAGACTAAACACCAGTAAGGTCAATGGGATGAGACTAAACACTAGTAAAGTCAATGGGATGAGACTAGTAAAGTCATTGGGATGAGACTAGTAAGGTCAATGGGATTTTTATTTTATTTATTTTTATTTCACCTTTATTTAACCAGGTAGGCTAGTTGAGAACAAGTTCTCATTTACAACTGCGACCTGGCCAAGATAAAGCAAAGCAGTGTGAACAGACAACAACACAGAGTTACACATGGTAAACAATTAACAAGTCAGTAACACAGTAGAAAAAAAAATGAGTCTATATACATTGTGTTCAAAAGGCATGAGGTGGTAGGCGAATAATTACAATTTAGCAGATTAACACTGGAGTGATACATTATCAGATGGTCATGTGCAGGTAGAGATACTGGTGTGCAAAAGAGCAGAAAAGTAAATAAATAAAAACAGTATGGGGATGAGGTAGGTAAAATTGGGTGGGTTATTTACCGATTGACTATGTACAGCTGCAGCGATCTGTTAGCTGCTCAGATAGCAGATGTTTGAAGTTGTGATGAGACTAGTAAGCTCAATGGGATGAGACTAAACACTAGTAAGGTCATTGGGATGAGACTAAACACTAGTAAGGTCAATGGGATGAGAGTAGTAAGGTCAATGGGATGAGACTAAACACTAGTAAGGTCAATGGGATGAGAGTAGTAAGGTCAATGGGATGAGACTAAACACTAGTAAGGTCAATGGGATGAGAGTAGTAAGGTCAATGGGATGAGACTAAACACTAGTAAGGTCAATGGGATGAGACTAGTAAGCTCAATGGGATGAGACTAAACACTAGTAAGGTCATTGGGATGAGACTAAACACTAGTAAGGTCAATGGGATGAGAGTAGTAAGGTCAATGGGATGAGACTAAACACTAGTAAGGTCAATGGGATGAGAGTAGTAAGGTCAATGGGATGAGACTAAACACTAGTAAGGTCAATGGGATGAGAGTAGTAAGGTCAATGGGATGAGACTAAACACTAGTAAGGTCAATGGGATGAGACTAGTAAGGTCAATGGGATGAGACTAAACACTAGTAAGGTCAATGGGATGAGAGTAGTAAGGTCAATGGGATGAGACTAAACACTAGTAAGGTCAATGGGATGAGAGTAGTAAGGTCAATGGGATGAGACTAAACACTAGTAAGGTCAATGGGATGAGAGTAGTAAGGTCAATGGGATGAGACTAAACACTAGTAAGGTCAATGGGATGAGACTAGTAAGGTCAATGGGATGAGACTAAACACTAGTAAGGTCATTGGGATGAGACTAAACACTAGTAAGGTCAATGGGATGAGACTAAACACTAGTATGTTGATTGCTGTCACTGTTATTCATAACTATATTAAAGACAGGTGAAAGATGCTCATGTCCTAAATCCCTTAATGATACCAACAGTCCCAGGTGGGTGTCTGTCTTCTGATTCTGGAGCTCTGGTTTTGTATGATGGCGGTCCAGTATAGTCATTTATTTCAACAAATCTCTTTATCCGAGACATATTTATTTAGTCAAATAGCCATTTATGAATATGATTTGAAGTGTATGTTACGTGTCGCATTGTGTCGTCATGACAACAGGCTGAAAGCGACCTGCAGAGAGCCACGATGGACGCCACGCGCACGACACGACAACTGGAGGAGACAATAGACGCGTTTGAAAAGCAGAAAATACAAGATATCAAGGTCTATCTCTCAATTTCAATTGAAGGGATTTATGGGCATGGGAAACATATGTTAACATTGCCAAAGCAAGTGAGGTAGATAAACAAAGTTAAATAAACAATACATATTAACAGTGAACATGACACTCACAAAAGTTCCAAAACAATAAAGACATTATAAATGTAATATTATGTGCAAATAGTTAAAGAACAAAAGTGAAAATAAACATAAATATGGGTTGGATTTACAATGGTGTTTGTTCTTCACTGGTTGCCCTTTTCTCGTGGCAACAGGTCACAAATCTTGCTGCTGTGATGGCACACTGTGTTGTTTCACCCAGTAGATATGGGAGTTTATCAAAATTGGGTTTGTTTTCGAGTTATTTGTGGGTCTGTGTAATCTGAGTGAAATACAGTGCCTTGCGAAAGTATTCGGCCCCCTTGAACTTTGCGACCTTTTGCCACATTTCAGGCTTCAAACAGAAAGATATAAAACTGTATTTTTTTGTGAAGAATCAACAACAAGTGGGACACAATCATGAAGTGGAACGACATTTATTGGATATTTCAAACTTTTTTAACAAATCAAAAACTGAAAGATTGGGCGTGCAAAATTATTCAGCCCCTTTACTTTCAGTGCAGCAAACTGTCTCCAGAAGTTCAGTGAGGATCTCTGAATGATCCAATGTTGACCAAAATGACTAATGATGATAAATAAAATCCACCTGTGTGTAATCAAGTCTCCGTATAAATGCACCTGCACTGTGATAGTCTCAGAGGTCCGTTAAAAGCGCAGAGAGCATCATGAAGAACAAGGAACACACCAGGCAGGTCCGAGATACTGTTGTGAAGAAGTTTAAAGCCGGATTTGGATACAAAAAGATTTCCCAAGCTTTAAACATCCCAAGGAGCACTGTGCAAGCGATAATATTGAAATGGAAGGAGTATCAGACCACTGCAAATCTACCAAGACCTGGCCGTCCCTCTAAACTTTCAGCTCATACAAGGAGAAGACTGATCAGAGATGCAGCCAAGAGGCCCATGATCACTCTGGATGAACTACAGAGATCTACAGCTGAGGTGGGAGACTCTGTCCATAGGACAACAATCAGTTGTATATTGCACAAATCTGGCCTTTATGGAAGAGTGGCAAGAAGAAAGCCATTTCTTAAAGATATCCATAAAAAGTGTTGTTTAAAGTTTGCCACAAGCCACCTGGGAGACACACCAAACATGTGGAAGAAGGTGCTCTGGTCAGATGAAACCAAAATTGAACTTTTTGGCAACAATGCAAAACGTTATGTTTGGCGTAAAAGCAACACAGCTGAACACACCATCCCCACTGTCAAACATGGTGGTGGCAGCATCATGGTTTGGGCCTGCTTTTCTTCAGCAGGGACAGGGAAGATGGTTAAAATTGATGGGAAGATGGATGGAGCCAAATACAGGACCATTCTGGAAGAAAACCTGATGGAGTCTGCAAAAGACCTGAGACTGGGACGGAGATTTGTCTTCCAACAAGACAATGATCCAAAACAAAGCTAAATCTACAATGGAATGGTTCAAAAATAAACACATCCAGGTGTTAGAATGGCCAAGTCAAAGTCCAGACCTGAATCCAATCGAGAATCTGTGGAAAGAACTGAAAACTGCTGTTCACAAATGCTCTCCATCCAACCTCACTGAGCTCGAGCTGTTTTGCAAGGAGGAATGGGAAAAAATGTCAGTCTCTCGATGTGCAAAACTGATAGAGACATACCCCAAGCGACTTACAGCTGTAATCACAGCAAAAGGTGGCTCTACAAAGTATTAACTTAAGGGGGCTGAATAATTTTGCACGCCCAATTTTTCAGTTTTTGATTTGCTAAAAAAGTTTTAAATATCCAATAAATGTCGTTCCACTTCATGATTGTGTCCCACTTGTTGTTGATTCTTCACAAAAAATACAGTTTTATATCTTTGTTTGAAGCCTGAAATGTGGCAAAAGGTCGCAAAGTTCAAGGGGGCCGAATACTTTCGCAAGGCACTGTATGTGCCTCTAATATGGTCATACATTGGGCATGAGGTTAGGAAGTGCAGCTCAGTTTCCACCTCATTTTGTGGGCAGTGAGCACATAGCCTCTCTTCTCTTGAGAGCCATGTCTGCCTACGGCGGCCTTTCTCAATAGCAAGGCTATGCTCACTGAGTCTGTACATAGTCAAAGATTTCCTTAAGTTTTGGTCAGTCACAGTGGTCAGGTATTGTGATACTGTTCTTACTCTCCTCTCTCTCCCTGTAGAAGATCTTTGGGGAGTTTTTGACGGTGGAGATGTCGTTCCATGCTAAGGCGTTGGAGGCGTACACCACAGCTTACCAGAGCATACACAACGTAGACGAAGAGGGGGATCTGGAGGTAAGGGTTATAGGAGAGGAAGAGGAGGATCTGGAGGTATGAGTTATAGGAGAGGAAGAGGAGGATCTGGAGGTTATAGGAGAGGAAGAGGAGGATCTGAAGGTTATAGGAGAGGAAGAGGAGGATCTGGAGGTTATAGGAGGGGAAGAGGAGGATCTGGAGGTTATAGGAGAGGAAGAGGAGGATCTGGAGGTTATAGGAGAGGAAGAGGAGGATCTGGAGGTTATAGGAGAGGAAGAGGAGGATCTGGAGGTTATAGGAGATGAAGTGGAGGATCTGGAGGTTATAGGAGAGGAAGAGGAGGATCTGGAGGTTATAGGAGAGGAAGAGGAGGATCTGGAGGTTATAGGAGGGGAAGAGGAGGATCTGGAGGTTATAGGAGAGGAAGAGGAGGATCTGGAGGTTATAGGAGAGGAAGAGGAGGATCTGGAGGTTATAGGAGAGGAAGAGGAGGATCTGGAGGTTATAGGAGAGGAAGAGGAGGATCTGAAGGTTATAGGAGAGGAAGAGGAGGATCTGGAGGTTATAGGAGGGGAAGAGGAGGATCTGGAGGTTATAGGAGAGGAAGAGGAGGATCTGGAGGTTATAGGAGAGGAAGAGGAGGATCTGGAGGTTATAGGAGAGGAAGAGGAGGATCTGGAGGTTATAGGAGATGAAGTGGAGGATCTGGAGGTTATAGGAGAGGAAGAGGAGGATCTGGAGGTTATAGGAGAGGAAGAGGAGGATCTGGAGGTTATAGGAGAGGAAGAGGAGGATCTGGAGGTTATAGGAGAGGAAGAGGAGGATCTGGAGGTTATAGGAGAGGAAGAGGAGGATCTGGAGGTTATCGGAGAGGAAGAGGAGGATCTGGAGGTTATAGGAGAGGAAGAGGAGGATCTGGAGGTTATAGGAGAGGAAGAGGAGGATCTGGAGGTTATAGGAGAGGAAGAGGAGGATCTGGAGGTTAAAGGAGAGGAAGAGGAGGATCTGGAGGTTAAAGGAGAGGAAGAGGAGGATCTGGAGGTTAAAGGAGAGGAAGAGGAGGATCTGGAGGTATGGGTTAAAGGAGAGGAAGAGGAGGATCTGGAGGTATGGGTTAAAGGAGAGGAAGAGGAGGATCTGGAGGTATGGGTTAAAGGAGAGGAAGAGGAGGATCTGGAGGTATGGGTTAAAGGAGAGGAAGAGGAGGATCTGGAGGTTATAGGAGAGGAAGAGGAGGATCTGGAGGTATGGGTTAAAGGAGAGGACGAGGAGGATCTGGAGGTATGGGTTATAGGAGAGGAAGTGGAGGATCTGGAGGTATGGGTTATAGGAGAGGAAGAGGAGGATCTGAAGGTTATAGGAGAGGAAGAGGAGGATCTGGAGGTTATAGGAGGGGAAGAGGAGGATCTGGAGGTTATAGGAGAGGAAGAGGAGGATCTGGAGGTTATAGGAGAGGAAGAGGAGGATCTGGAGGTTATAGGAGAGGAAGAGGAGGATCTGGAGGTTATAGGAGATGAAGTGGAGGATCTGGAGGTTATAGGAGAGGAAGAGGAGGATCTGGAGGTTATAGGAGAGGAAGAGGAGGATCTGGAGGTTATAGGAGAGGAAGAGGAGGATCTGGAGGTTATCGGAGAGGAAGAGGAGGATCTGGAGGTTATAGGAGAGGAAGAGGAGGATCTGGAGGTTATCGGAGAGGAAGAGGAGGATCTGGAGGTTATAGGAGAGGAAGAGGAGGATCTGGAGGTTATAGGAGAGGAAGAGGAGGATCTGGAGGTTAAAGGAGAGGAAGAGGAGGATCTGGAGGTTAAAGGAGAGGAAGAGGAGGATCTGGAGGTTAAAGGAGAGGAAGAGGAGGATCTGGAGGTTAAAGGAGAGGAAGAGGAGGATCTGGAGGTATGGGTTAAAGGAGAGGAAGAGGAGGATCTGGAGGTATGGGTTAAAGGAGAGGAAGAGGAGGATCTGGAGGTATGGGTTAAAGGAGAGGAAGAGGAGGATCTGGAGGTATGGGTTAAAGGAGAGGAAGAGGAGGATCTGGAGGTTATAGGAGAGGAAGAGGAGGATCTGGAGGTTATAGGAGAGGAAGAGGAGGATCTGGAGGTTATAGGAGATGAAGTGGAGGATCTGGAGGTTATAGGAGAGGAAGAGGAGGATCTGGAGGTTATAGGAGAGGAAGAGGAGGATCTGGAGGTATGGGTTAAAGGAGAGGAAGAGGAGGATCTGGAGGTATGGGTTAAAGGAGAGGAAGAGGAGGATCTGGAGGTATGGGTTAAAGGAGAGGAAGAGGAGGATCTGGAGGTATGGGTTAAAGGAGAGGAAGAGGAGGATCTGGAGGTTATAGGAGAGGAAGAGGAGGATCTGGAGGTATGGGTTAAAGGAGAGGACGAGGAGGATCTGGAGGTATGGGTTATAGGAGAGGAAGTGGAGGATCTGGAGGTATGGGTTATAGGAGAGGAAGAGGAGGATCTGAAGGTTATAGGAGAGGAAGAGGAGGATCTGGAGGTTATAGGAGGGGAAGAGGAGGATCTGGAGGTTATAGGAGAGGAAGAGGAGGATCTGGAGGTTATAGGAGAGGAAGAGGAGGATCTGGAGGTTATAGGAGAGGAAGAGGAGGATCTGGAGGTTATAGGAGATGAAGTGGAGGATCTGGAGGTTATAGGAGAGGAAGAGGAGGATCTGGAGGTTATAGGAGAGGAAGAGGAGGATCTGGAGGTTATAGGAGAGGAAGAGGAGGATCTGGAGGTTATCGGAGAGGAAGAGGAGGATCTGGAGGTTATAGGAGAGGAAGAGGAGGATCTGGAGGTTATCGGAGAGGAAGAGGAGGATCTGGAGGTTATAGGAGAGGAAGAGGAGGATCTGGAGGTTATAGGAGAGGAAGAGGAGGATCTGGAGGTTAAAGGAGAGGAAGAGGAGGATCTGGAGGTTAAAGGAGAGGAAGAGGAGGATCTGGAGGTTAAAGGAGAGGAAGAGGAGGATCTGGAGGTATGGGTTAAAGGAGAGGAAGAGGAGGATCTGGAGGTATGGGTTAAAGGAGAGGAAGAGGAGGATCTGGAGGTATGGGTTAAAGGAGAGGAAGAGGAGGATCTGGAGGTATGGGTTAAAGGAGAGGAAGAGGAGGATCTGGAGGTATGGGTTAAAGGAGAGGAAGAGGAGGATCTGGAGGTTATAGGAGAGGAAGAGGAGGATCTGGAGGTATGGGTTAAAGGAGAGGACGAGGAGGATCTGGAGGTATGGGTTATAGGAGAGGAAGTGGAGGATCTGGAGGTATGGGTTATAGGAGAGGAAGAGGAGGATCTGGAGGTATGGGTTAAAGGAGAGGACGAGGAGGATCTGGAGGTTATAGGAGAGGAAGAGGAGGATCTGGATGTATGGGTTATAGGAGAGGAAGAGGAGGATCTGGAGGTTATAGGAGAGGAAGAGTAGGATCTGGAGGTATGGGTTATAGGAGAGGAAGAGGAGGATCTTGAGGTTATAGGAGAGGAAGAGGAGGATCTTGAGGTTATAGGAGAGGAAGAGGAGGATCTGGAGGTTATAGGAGAGGAAGAGGAGGATCTGGAGGTTATAGGAAAGGAAGAGGAGGATCTGGAGGTTATAGGAGAGGAAGAGGAGGATCTGGAGGTTATAGGAGAGGAAGAGGAGGATCTGGAGGTTATAGTAAAGGAAGAGGAGGATCTGGAGGTTATAGGAGAGGAAGGGGAGGATCTGGAGGTTATAGGAGAGGAAGAGGAGGATCTGGAGGTTAAAGGAGAGGAAGAGGAGGATCTGGAGGTTATAGGAAAGGAAGAGGAGGATCTGGAGGTTAAAGGAGAGGAAGAGGAGGATCTGGAGGTATGGGTTAAAGGAGAGGAAGAGGAGGATCTGGAGGTATGGGTTATAGGAGAGGAAGAGGAGGATCTGGAGGTATGGGTTAAAGGAGAGGACGAGGAGGATCTGGAGGTTATAGGAGAGGAAGAGGAGGATCTGGATGTATGGGTTATAGGAGAGGAAGAGGAGGATCTGGAGGTTATAGGAGAGGAAGAGTAGGATCTGGAGGTATGGGTTATAGGAGAGGAAGAGGAGGATCTTGAGGTTATAGGAGAGGAAGAGGAGGATCTTGAGGTTATAGGAGAGGAAGAGGAGGATCTGGAGGTTATAGGAGAGGAAGAGGAGGATCTGGAGGTTATAGGAAAGGAAGAGGAGGATCTGGAGGTTATAGGAGAGGAAGAGGAGGATCTGGAGGTTATAGGAGAGGAAGAGGAGGATCTGGAGGTTATAGTAAAGGAAGAGGAGGATCTGGAGGTTATAGGAGAGGAAGGGGAGGATCTGGAGGTTATAGGAGAGGAAGAGGAGGATCTGGAGGTTAAAGGAGAGGAAGAGGAGGATCTGGAGGTTATAGGAAAGGAAGAGGAGGATCTGGAGGTTAAAGGAGAGGAAGAGGAGGATCTGGAGGTATGGGTTAAAGGAGAGGAAGAGGAGGATCTGGAGGTATGGGTTAAAGGAGAGGAAGAGGAGGATCTGGAGGTATGGGTTAAAGGAGAGGAAGAGGAGGATCTGGAGGTATGGGTTAAAGGAGAGGAAGAGGAGGATCTGGAGGTATGGGTTAAAGGAGAGGAAGAGGAGGATCTGGAGGTTATAGGAGAGGAAGAGGAGGATCTGGAGGTTATAGGAGAGGAAGAGGAGGATCTGGAGGTTATAGGAGATGAAGTGGAGGATCTGGAGGTTATAGGAGAGGAAGAGGAGGATCTGGAGGTTATAGGAGAGGAAGAGGAGGATCTGGAGGTTATAGGAGGGGAAGAGGAGGATCTGGAGGTTATAGGAGAGGAAGAGGAGGATCTGGAGGTTATAGGAGAGGAAGAGGAGGATCTGGAGGTTATAGGAGAGGAAGAGGAGGATCTGGAGGTTATAGGAGAGGAAGAGGAGGATCTGAAGGTTATAGGAGAGGAAGAGGAGGATCTGGAGGTTATAGGAGGGGAAGAGGAGGATCTGGAGGTTATAGGAGAGGAAGAGGAGGATCTGGAGGTTATAGGAGAGGAAGAGGAGGATCTGGAGGTTATAGGAGAGGAAGAGGAGGATCTGGAGGTTATAGGAGATGAAGTGGAGGATCTGGAGGTTATAGGAGAGGAAGAGGAGGATCTGGAGGTTATAGGAGAGGAAGAGGAGGATCTGGAGGTTATAGGAGAGGAAGAGGAGGATCTGGAGGTTATAGGAGAGGAAGAGGAGGATCTGGAGGTTATAGGAGAGGAAGAGGAGGATCTGGAGGTTATAGGAGAGGAAGAGGAGGATTTGGAGGTTATCGGAGAGGAAGAGGAGGATCTGGAGGTTATAGGAGAGGAAGAGGAGGATCTGGAGGTTATAGGAGAGGAAGAGGAGGATCTGGAGGTTATAGGAGAGGAAGAGGAGGATCTGGAGGTTAAAGGAGAGGAAGAGGAGGATCTGGAGGTTAAAGGAGAGGAAGAGGAGGATCTGGAGGTATGGGTTAAAGGAGAGGAAGAGGAGGATCTGGAGGTATGGGTTAAAGGAGAGGAAGAGGAGGATCTGGAGGTATGGGTTAAAGGAGAGGAAGAGGAGGATCTGGAGGTATGGGTTAAAGGAGAGGAAGCGGAGGATCTGGAGGTATGGGTTAAAGGAGAGGAAGAGGAGGATCTGGAGGTTATAGGAGAGGAAGAGGAGGATCTGGAGGTATGGGTTAAAGGAGAGGACGAGGAGGATCTGGAGGTATGGGTTATAGGAGAGGAAGTGGAGGATCTGGAGGTATGGGTTATAGGAGAGGAAGAGGAGGATCTGAAGGTTATAGGAGAGGAAGAGGAGGATCTGGAGGTTATAGGAGGGGAAGAGGAGGATCTGGAGGTTATAGGAGAGGAAGAGGAGGATCTGGAGGTTATAGGAGAGGAAGAGGAGGATCTGGAGGTTATAGGAGAGGAAGAGGAGGATCTGGAGGTTATAGGAGATGAAGTGGAGGATCTGGAGGTTATAGGAGATGAAGTGGAGGATCTGGAGGTTATAGGAGAGGAAGAGGAGGATCTGGAGGTTATAGGAGAGGAAGAGGAGGATCTGGAGGTTATAGGAGGGGAAGAGGAGGATCTGGAGGTTATAGGAGAGGAAGAGGAGGATCTGGAGGTTATAGGAGAGGAAGAGGAGGATCTGGAGGTTATAGGAGAGGAAGAGGAGGATCTGGAGGTTATAGGAGAGGAAGAGGAGGATCTGAAGGTTATAGGAGAGGAAGAGGAGGATCTGGAGGTTATAGGAGGGGAAGAGGAGGATCTGGAGGTTATAGGAGAGGAAGAGGAGGATCTGGAGGTTATAGGAGAGGAAGAGGAGGATCTGGAGGTTATAGGAGAGGAAGAGGAGGATCTGGAGGTTATAGGAGATGAAGTGGAGGATCTGGAGGTTATAGGAGAGGAAGAGGAGGATCTGGAGGTTATAGGAGAGGAAGAGGAGGATCTGGAGGTTATAGGAGAGGAAGAGGAGGATCTGGAGGTTATAGGAGAGGAAGAGGAGGATCTGGAGGTTATAGGAGAGGAAGAGGAGGATTTGGAGGTTATCGGAGAGGAAGAGGAGGATCTGGAGGTTATAGGAGAGGAAGAGGAGGATCTGGAGGTTATAGGAGAGGAAGAGGAGGATCTGGAGGTTATAGGAGAGGAAGAGGAGGATCTGGAGGTTAAAGGAGAGGAAGAGGAGGATCTGGAGGTTAAAGGAGAGGAAGAGGAGGATCTGGAGGTATGGGTTAAAGGAGAGGAAGAGGAGGATCTGGAGGTATGGGTTAAAGGAGAGGAAGAGGAGGATCTGGAGGTATGGGTTAAAGGAGAGGAAGAGGAGGATCTGGAGGTATGGGTTAAAGGAGAGGAAGCGGAGGATCTGGAGGTATGGGTTAAAGGAGAGGAAGAGGAGGATCTGGAGGTTATAGGAGAGGAAGAGGAGGATCTGGAGGTATGGGTTAAAGGAGAGGACGAGGAGGATCTGGAGGTATGGGTTATAGGAGAGGAAGTGGAGGATCTGGAGGTATGGGTTATAGGAGAGGAAGAGGAGGATCTGAAGGTTATAGGAGAGGAAGAGGAGGATCTGGAGGTTATAGGAGGGGAAGAGGAGGATCTGGAGGTTATAGGAGAGGAAGAGGAGGATCTGGAGGTTATAGGAGAGGAAGAGGAGGATCTGGAGGTTATAGGAGAGGAAGAGGAGGATCTGGAGGTTATAGGAGATGAAGTGGAGGATCTGGAGGTTATAGGAGAGGAAGAGGAGGATCTGGAGGTTATAGGAGAGGAAGAGGAGGATCTGGAGGTTATAGGAGAGGAAGAGGAGGATCTGGAGGTTATCGGAGAGGAAGAGGAGGATCTGGAGGTTATAGGAGAGGAAGAGGAGGATCTGGAGGTTATCGGAGAGGAAGAGGAGGATCTGGAGGTTATAGGAGAGGAAGAGGAGGATCTGGAGGTTATAGGAGAGGAAGAGGAGGATCTGGAGGTTAAAGGAGAGGAAGAGGAGGATCTGGAGGTTAAAGGAGAGGAAGAGGAGGATCTGGAGGTTAAAGGAGAGGAAGAGGAGGATCTGGAGGTATGGGTTAAAGGAGAGGAAGAGGAGGATCTGGAGGTATGGGTTAAAGGAGAGGAAGAGGAGGATCTGGAGGTATGGGTTAAAGGAGAGGAAGAGGAGGATCTGGAGGTATGGGTTAAAGGAGAGGAAGAGGAGGATCTGGAGGTATGGGTTAAAGGAGAGGAAGAGGAGGATCTGGAGGTTATAGGAGAGGAAGAGGAGGATCTGGAGGTATGGGTTAAAGGAGAGGACGAGGAGGATCTGGAGGTATGGGTTATAGGAGAGGAAGTGGAGGATCTGGAGGTATGGGTTATAGGAGAGGAAGAGGAGGATCTGGAGGTATGGGTTAAAGGAGAGGACGAGGAGGATCTGGAGGTTATAGGAGAGGAAGAGGAGGATCTGGATGTATGGGTTATAGGAGAGGAAGAGGAGGATCTGGAGGTTATAGGAGAGGAAGAGTAGGATCTGGAGGTATGGGTTATAGGAGAGGAAGAGGAGGATCTTGAGGTTATAGGAGAGGAAGAGGAGGATCTTGAGGTTATAGGAGAGGAAGAGGAGGATCTGGAGGTTATAGGAGAGGAAGAGGAGGATCTGGAGGTTATAGGAAAGGAAGAGGAGGATCTGGAGGTTATAGGAGAGGAAGAGGAGGATCTGGAGGTTATAGGAGAGGAAGAGGAGGATCTGGAGGTTATAGGAAAGGAAGAGGAGGATCTGGAGGTTATAGGAGAGGAAGGGGAGGATCTGGAGGTTATAGGAGAGGAAGAGGAGGATCTGGAGGTTATAGGAAAGGAAGAGGAGGATCTGGAGGTTATAGGAGAGGAAGAGGAGGATCTGGAGGTTATAGGAGAGGAAGAGGAGGATCTGGAGGTTATAGGAGAGGAAGAGGAGGATCTGGAGGTTATAGGAAAGGAAGAGGAGGATCTGGAGGTTATAGGAGAGGAAGAGGAGGATCTGGAGGTTATAGGAGAGGAAGAGGAGGATCTGGAGGTTATAGGAGAGGAAGAGGAGGATCTGGAGGTTATAGGAGAGGAAGAGGAGGATCTGGAGGTTATAGGAGAGGAAGAGGAGGATCTGGAGGTTATAGGAGAGGAAGAGGAGGATCTGGAGGTTATAGGAGAGGAAGAGGAGGATCTGGAGGTATGGGTTATAACACTTTTTCGTATTTTTTATTTTTTTTACAAATTCTCATATTTTGAATAATGTGATAGGCATATTGCACTGAATCTGAATTATGACAGTATTACCGTTATACGTGCCAACACACGCGTCGGTCTTGTTCAACAACTAAATCACTTCAGTAGGCATCAAGTCGATAATGTTTGAAAGGTCTTCTCATTTATACGGCTGCCTTCTATTTCCCACACACTTTTTTTTTTTAACAACGTGATATTGCGCTCCAAAGCGATACTCTGAAATAACGTGATGTTGCCTAGGTTAATGAAATAATAATAAATAAAAATGAGATTATTTAGTAGCCTCGTGGTTATAAGTGAAATGTGCATGAAGATTTCACAAAGCCTATCTTTTTATTTTTACCCATAAGAGGAAAATGTTTCCATTCTCAACTCTGAGACGCGTTGTGGATCCTAATGAATCAGATTACATGGACAGTGGGAGCCTGATCCTAGATCAGCACTACTCTGAGACGCGTTGTGGATCCTAATGAATCAGATTACATGGACAGTGGGGGCCTGATCCTAGATCAGCACTACTCTGAGACGCGTTGTGGATCCTAATGAATCAGATTACATGGACAGTGGGGGCCTGATCCTAGATCAGCACTACTCTGAGACGCGTTGTGGATCCTAATGAATCAGATTACATGGACAGTGGGGGCCTGATCCTAGATCAGCACTACTCTGAGACGCGTTGTGGATCCTAATGAATCAGATTACATGGACAGTGGGAGCCTGATCCTAGATCAGCACTACTCTGAGACGCGTTGTGGATCCTAATGAATCAGATTACATGGACAGTGGGAGCCTGATCCTAGATCAGCACTACTCTGAGACGCGTTGTGGATCCTAATGAATCAGATTACATGGACAGTGGGGGCCTGATCCTAGATCAGCACTACTCTGAGACGCGTTGTGGATCCTAATGAATCAGATTACATGGACAGTGGGGGCCTGATCCTAGATCAGCACTACTCTGAGACGCGTTGTGGATCCTAATGAATCAGATTACATGGACAGTGGGGGCCTGATCCTAGATCAGCACTACTCTGAGACGCGTTGTGGATCCTAATGAATCAGATTACATGGACAGTGGGAGCCTGATCCTAGATCAGCACTACTCTGAGACGCGTTGTGGATCCTAATGAATCAGATTACATGGACAGTGGGAGCCTGATCCTAGATCAGCACTACTCTGAGACGCGTTGTGGATCCTAATGAATCAGATTACATGGACAGTGGGGGCCTGATCCTAGATCAGTACTACTCTGAGACGCGTTGTGGATCCTAATGAATCAGATTACATGGACAGTGGGAGCCTGATCCTAGATCAGCACTACTCTGAGACGCGTTGTGGATCCTAATGAATCAGATTACATGGACAGTGGGGGCCTGATCCTAGATCAGCACTACTCTGAGACGCGTTGTGGATCCTAATGAATCAGATAACAAGGACAGTGGGGGCCTGATCCTAGATCAGCACTACTCTGAGACGCGTTGTGAATACAGGTTCTGATGCTTGGCTTCCCCTCCCCCAATCTTAACCTTAACCACTAGTTGGGGAAATAGAAAACCCACCCAAGATCAGCGTCTAAGGGTTACTTCCCACTACTCCATGTCTGCAGTATGTCTGGTGCTATGGGGTAATGGGCAGACCAGGGTCATGTTCAACACTGTAGCAAAACGTGTTGCAACAGAACCAAAAACGGTGTTCCATTTTCTTATTTTTTAATGCCTCCCTGGTTTCACTCAGTGTTCAAAACGTTTCTCCCTACTGGACACGACCCAACATTATAGCACTGTTGTTAATCCATGGCTTTGAGCTGTTTGACTGACACCCAAGCCAACAATGACTATGTTTTATCTATCTATACAGTAGTTGTGTCATGAAAGCATGTTCATTCTGCAGCAGATAGCTATCTTTCCCACCGTACTTTTTGTTTTGTTTTTCTGCCATTCACATCATCCGTTCATATCAAATGAAACTGGTACCCTGGATAACCTGTTTGAGTGACTCACCTTGTGAGCAATGGGAGATTTGATTCATTCTATGAGCACAAATGACAACAAGCTTCTAGCTAGACCTGATCAAGGGCTTTGACCTAAATGACTCCCTATATAGTGCACTATCTTTACATATGGCTCTGGTCAAAAGTGGTGCACTAAATAGGGAATAGGTTGCCATTTGGGATGCTACCAAGGACTTAGTGGAATGGAATGCATTCTCCCCCGATGAGTCCTTAATTAACACACCTAGTGGTTTCTGGGGACATACTTTTAACTGGTTGGTTGGTTTTATACTGAGGTGTAATTGGATTGTCAGTTTGATTACTGGGCTCCTTGCTTGCACAATATTTTCTCATTTGTGTGCATAGTGTTTCTTTTCTTATAATTGTATGATTAGCTACAGATCCTGAAGGAAGGGCAGAGGATGATGCTTTGCTATTGAAGAAAGTTTGTATCGTCAATGACACAAGGCCCATTGTTTGGCTTAGCAACGACCACGAAGGGTAAAGAACGTTTCGTAACATTATGAACCTGTTTTCCTCCGTACAATTTCCATACCCATTGACTTGCATTTTTTTAATTTTTTTATTTATTTCACCTTTATTTAACCAGGTAGGCAAGTTGAGAACAAGTTCTCATTTACAATTGCGACCTGGCCAAGATAAAGCAAAGCAGTTCGACAGATACAACAACACAGAGTTACACATGGAGTAAAACAAACATACAGTCAATAATAAAGTATAAACAAGTCTATATACAATGTGAGCAAATGAGGTGAGAAGGGAGGTAAAGGCAAAAAAGGCCTTGGTGGCAAGGTAAATACAATATAGCAAGTAAAACACTGGAATGGTAGTTTTGCAATGGAAGAATGTGCAAAGTAGAAATAAAAATAATGGGGTGCAAAGGAGCAAAATAAATAAATAAATTAAATACAGTTGGGAAAGAGGTAGTTGATAGGGCTAAATTATAGGTGGGCTATGTACAGGTGCAGTAATCTGTGAGCTGCTCTGACAGTTGGTGCTTAAAGCTAGTGAGGGAGATAAGTGTTTCCAGTTTCAGAGATTTTTGTAGTTCGTTCCAGTCATTGGCAGCAGAGAACTGGAAAGAGAGGCGGCCAAAGAAAGAATTGGTTTTGGGGGTGACTAGAGAGATATACCTGCTGGAGCGTGTGCTACAGGTGGGAGATGCTATGGTGACCAGCGAGCTGAGATAAGGGGGGACTTTACCTAGCAGGGTCTTGTAGATGACATGGAGCCAGTGGGTTTGACGACGAGTATGAAGCGAGGGCCAGCCAACGAGAGCGTACAGGTCGCAATGGTGGGTAGTATATGGGGCTTTGGTGACAAAACGGATTGCACTGTGATAGACTGCATCCAATTTGTTGAGTAGGGTATTGGAGGCTATTTTGTAAATTACATCGCCAAAGTCGAGGATTGGTAGGATGGTCAGTTTTACAAGGGTATGTTTGGCAGCATGAGTGAAGGATGCTTTGTTGCGAAATAGGAAGCCAATTCTAGATTTAACTTTGGATTGGAGATGTTTGATATGGGTCTGGAAGGAGAGTTTACAGTCTAACCAGACACCTAAGTATTTGTAGTTGTCCACGTATTCTAAGTCAGAGCCGTCCAGAGTAGTGATGTTGGACAGGCGGGTAGGTGCAGGTAGCGATCGGTTGAAGAGCATGCATTTAGTTTTACTTGTATTTAAGAGCAATTGGAGGCCACGGAAGGAGAGTTGTATGGCATTGAAGCTTGCCTGGAGGGTTGTTAACACAGTGTCCAAAGAAGGGCCGGAAGTATACAGAATGGTGTCGTCTGCGTAGAGGTGGATCAGAGACTCACCAGCAGCAAGAGCGACCTCATTGATGTATACAGAGAAGAGAGTCGGTCCAAGAATTGAACCCTGTGGCACCCCCATAGAGACTGCCAGAGGTCCGGACAACAGACCCTCCGATTTGACACACTGAACTCTATCAGAGAAGTAGTTGGTGAACCAGGCGAGGCAATCATTTGAGAAACCAAGGCTGTTGAGTCTGCCGATGAGGATGTGGTGATTGACAGAGTCGAAAGCCTTGGCCAGATCAATGAATACGGCTGCACAGTAATGTTTCTTATCGATGGCGGTTAAGATATCGTTTAGGACCTTGAGCGTGGCTGAGGTGCACCCATGACCAGCTCTGAAACCAGATTGCATAGCAGAGAAGGTATGGTGAGATTCAAAATGGTCGGTAATCTGTTTGTTGACTTGGCTTTCGAAGACCTTAGAAAGGCATGGTAGGATAGATATAGGTCTGTAGCAGTTTGGGTCAAGAGTGTCCCCCCCTTTGAAGAGGGGGATGACCGCAGCTGCTTTCCAATCTTTGGGAATCTCAGACGACACGAAAGAGAGGTTGAACAGGCTAGTAATAGGGGTGGCAACAATTTCGGCAGATAATTTTAGAAAGAAAGGGTCCAGATTGTCTAGCCCGGCTGATTTGTAGGGGTCCAGATTTTGCAGCTCTTTCAGAACATCAGCTGAATGGATTTGGGAGAAGGAGAAATGGGGAAGGCTTGGGCGAGTTGCTGTTGGGGGTGCAGTGCTGTTGACAGGGGTAGGAGTAGCCAGGTGGAAAGCATGGCCAGCAGTAGAAAAATGCTTATTGAAATTTTCAATTATGGTGGATTTATCAGTGGTGACAGTGTTTCCTATCTTCAGTGCAGTGGGCAGCTGGGAGGAGGTGTTCTTATTCTCCATGGACTTTACAGTGTCCCAGAACTTTTTTGAGTTAGTGTTGCAAGAAGCAAATTTCTGCTTGAAAAAGCTAGCCTTGGCTTTTCTAACTGCCTGTGTATAATGGTTTCTAGCTTCCCTGAACAGCTGCATATCACGGGGGCTGTTCGATGCTAATGCAGAACGCCATAGGATGTTTTTGTGTTGGTTAAGGGCAGTCAGGTCTGGGGAGAACCAAGGGCTATATCTGTTCCTGGTTCTAAATTTCTTGAATGGGGCATGTTTATTTAAGATGGTTAGGAAGGCATTTAAAAAAAATATCCAGGCATCCTCTACTGACGGGATGAGGTCAATATCCTTCCAGGATACCCCGGCCAGGTCGATTAGAAAGGCCTGCTCGCTGAAGTGTTTCAGGGAGCGTTTTACAGTGATGAGAGGAGGTCGTTTGACCGCTGACCCATTACGGATGCAGGCAATGAGGCAGTGATCGCTGAGATCTTGGTTGAAGACAGCAGAGGTGTATTTAGAGGGGAAGTTGGTTAGGATGATATCTATGAGGGTGCCCATGTTTAAGGCTTTGGGGAGGTACCTGGTAGGTTCATTGATAATTTGTGTGAGATTGAGGGCATCAAGTTTAGATTGTAGGATGGCTGGGGTGTTAAGCATGTTCCAGTTTAGGTCGACTAGCAGCACGAGCTCTGAAGATAGATGGGGGGCAATCAGTTCACATATGGTGTCCAGAGCACAGCTGGGGGCAGAGGGTGGTCTATAGCAGGCGGCAACGGTGAGAGACTTGTTTTTAGAGAGGTGGATTTTTAAAAGTAGAAGTTCAAATTGCTTGGGTACAGACCTGGATAGTAGGACAGAACTCTGCAGGCTATCTTTGCAGTAGATTGCAACACCGCCCCCTTTGGCAGTTCTATCTTGTCTGAAAATGTTGTAGTTTGGAATTAAAATGTCTGAATTTTTGGTGGTCTTCCTAAGCCAGGATTCAGACACAGCTAGAACATCCGGGTTGGCAGAGTGTGCTAAAGCAGTGAATAGAACAAACTTAGGGAGGAGGCTTCTAATGTTAACATGCATGAAACCAAGGCTATTACGGTTACAGAAGTCGTCAAAAGAGAGCGCCTGGGGAATAGGAGTGGAGCTAGGCACTGCAGGGCCTGGATTCACCTCTACATCGCCAGAGGAACATAGGAGGAGTAGAATAAGGGTGCGACTAAAAGCAATAAGAATTGGTCGTCTAGAACGTCTGGAACAGAGAGTAAAAGGAGGTTTCTGGGGGCGATAAAATAGCATCAAGGTATAATGTACAGACAAAGGTAAGGTAGGATGTGAATACAGTGGAGGTAAACCTAGGTATTGAGTGATGAAGAGAGAGATATTGTCTCTAGAAACATCATTGAAACCAGGAGATGTCATTGCATGTGTGGGTGGTGGAACTAATAGGTTGGATAAGGTATAGTGAGCAGGACTAGAGGCTCTACAGTGAAATAAGCCAATAAACACTAACCAGAACAGCAATGGACAAGACATATTGACATTAAGGAGAGGCATGCTTAGTCGAGTGATCAAAAGGGTCCAGTGAGTGGAGAGGTTGGTTGAGGGTCACGGCGATTTAGACAGCTAGCCAAGCCAACCGGTAGCAAGCTAGCATAGGATGGAGTCTGTTGTTAGCCACCTCTTGCGTTTGGTCAGTAGATTAGTGGGGTTCCGTGAGGTAGAGGGGATTAATCCAAATCACACAACAACAACAAAAATAAGAACAATAGATATAGTTATAGAGGCCCGAGAAGAAAACATAATAATAATAAAAATAAATAAATTGTCCGATTGTCTATTCAGATAGCAGCCGGTAAGACAGCTAACGGTTAGCGGGCCGCAGATGGGCGTTCAGGTAACGTCGCGACAGAGGAGCCAGCCGGATCTCCTTCAGGTAGATAACGTCGGCAGTCCAGTTGTGAAGGCCCGGTGGGGCTCCGCGTAGGCAGTGAAACGGGTCCGGATAGGTGACTGCAGCCCAGGTGTGAATGATGGAACTCAGGAGTGATTGACGGAGCTGGCTAGCACCGGAACAATCGATGTTTGCTCCGGAATCGACGAAAGCCGACTGTCACACGGATAGCAGCTAGATAGCTGTGAGATCCGGGTATGAATGTCCAGAGAGCAGTTGAAATCCAGGGACATGGAGAGAAAAATTGGTCCGGTATGTTCCGTTCCGAGCCGCGCTGCGCCGTACAAAACTGCCGATAGATTTTCGAGCTAAAGGATAGCTGATGACCACAAACCGTGGTTAGCTGAATACTAACGATTTGCCAGTAAAGAAGCTAACTAGCTTCTGATTAGCTTCTGGATTAGCTTCTGGGCTAGCTCCTGGCTAGCTTCTGGCTAGTTTCTGGCTAGCTTCTTGGAGTTTCTGGCTAGCTTCTTGGAGGATTACAGATCTGAGGTAAATAATAATTTTTTATAAATATAAATTGGTGAGGCTGGTCGCAGGAGAGTGTTTAGAAGATGAGTTGATGGAAAATAAAAATAAAATGTATGTGAAAAAAGTTGTAAATATATATATATACAGGACACGACAAGACGAGGACAAAAGACGTCTGAACTGCTATGCGATCTTGGAGCATGTGTTTTGCTTGAAATTAACATGCTGCTTATCTGGCTCTATAATATATCCTTTACTACAGCACTACTAATATCCAACTTTGACTTGAAGAATGTCTCTTCTGTACTCTCTTCTGTAATATTTATCTAGCTAACTGCCTATTGTTTGCTAGTTGGATGGGCAGCTAGCTAGCTAGCCAGTTTAGAATTGCATCGCTAGTTAGCTAGCATTTCAGAGCAACAAACAATGCAAAAAAGTATAATCTATGCAGGCTAAATGAAGCTAGTATGAAACCTTAGCTATCTAGGTTATGATTTGAATGCCTAATTGGAAAATAGTTAGCCAAATAACTACAGTAGCTTGCTGTCTTTTGGTTGCTGGAAAGTTTACAGGTTCAAAATGCTCAACAGCTAGCACGGCAGCTTGATCACTCACTTTCGGCCGTGCAAGTCTGTTCCCGACCTTAAAACATGTTTAGGTTATTTGAACCTGATCTGTCATCGACGACAACTAGCTGGCTCTGGTCTTTGAATTGCACATAGTGGTGATGTTGTTTTCTCATAAATATTTTGGATTTATGCTGATGAAGAGTTACACTGCTTCTGCCTGGCCCGAGGAAAGTTCCTCTTTTTAGTTTAGCTACATCTCAAATAAATTACACCGATTCAAATAATATTTGCCTCGTCGATATTGGCTATAAGTAGTATTTAGCAGCCAATTTCCTGCCAATTTTATTTATTTATTTACTTTTTACAGTAGCATGGGATACCCGAGGAGTGCACACCATCCACAGTTGTAGCCTGTATTGAATTTGTATTTTGGCTTTGTATTTGTATTTTTTATGGATCCCCATTAGCCAAGGCATCAGCTACTCTTCCTGGGGTTTATTATGGATCCCCATTAGCCAAGGCATCAGCTACTCTTCCTGAGGTTTATTATGGATCCCCATTAGCCAAGGCATCAGCTACTCTTCCTGAGGTTTATTATGGATCCCCATTAGCCAAGGCATCAGCTACTCTTCCTGAGGTTTATTATGGATCCCCATTAGCCAAGGCATCAGCTACTCTTCCTGAGGTTTATTATGGATCCCCATTAGCCAAGGCATCAGCTACTCTTCCTGAGGTTTATTATGGATCCCCATTAGCCAAGGCATCAGCTACTCTTCCTGAGGTTTATTATGGATCCCCATTAGCCAAGGCATCAGCTACTCTTCCTGAGGTTTATTATGGATCCCCATTAGCCAAGGCATCAGCTACTCTTCCTGAGGTTTATTGTGGATCCCCATTAGCCAAGGCATCAGCTACTCTTCCTGAGGTTTATTATGGATCCCCATTAGCCAAGGCATCAGCTACTCTTCCTGGGGTTTATTATGGGTCCCCATTAGCCAAGGCATCAGCTACTCTTCCTGGGGTTTATTATGGATCCCCATTAGCCAAGGCATCAGCTACTCTTCCTGAGGTTTATTATGGATCCCCATTAGCCAAGGCATCAGCTACTCTTACTGAGGTTTGTTATGGATCCCCATTAGCCAAGGCATCAGCTACTCTTCCTGGGGTTTATTATGGATCCCCATTAGCCAAGGCATCAGCTACTCTTCCTGAGGTTTATTAGGGATCCCCATTAGCCAAGGCATCAGCTACTCTTCCTGAGGTTTATTATGGATCCCCATTAGCCAAGGCATCAGCTACTCTTCCTGAGGTTTATTATGGATCCCCATTAGCCAAGGCAGCAGCTACTCTTCCTGGGGTTTATTATGGATCCCCATTAGCCAAGGCATCAGCTACTCTTCCTGAGGTTTATTATGGATCCCCATTAGCCAAGGCATCAGCTACTCTTCCTGGGGTTTATTATGGATCCCCATTAGCCAAGGCATCAGCTACTCTTCCTGAGGTTTATTATGGATCCCCATTAGCCAAGGCATCAGCTACTCTTCCTGAGGTTTATTATGGATCCCCATTAGCCAAGGCATCAGCTACTCTTCCTGGGGTTTATTATGGATCCCCATTAGCCAAGGCATCAGCTACTCTTCCTGGGGTTTATTATGGATCCCCATTAGCCAAGGCATCAGCTACTCTTCCTGGGGTTTATTATGGATCCCCATTAGTTCCTGTCAAGGCAGCAGCAACTCTTCCTGAGGTTTATTATGGATCCCCATTAGCCAAGGCATCAGCTACTCTTCCTGAGGTTTATTATGGATCCCCATTAGCCAAGGCATCAGCTACTCTTCCTGAGGTTTATTATGGATCCCCATTAGCCAAGGCATCAGCTACTCTTCCTGGGGTTTATTATGGATCCCCATTAGTTCCTGTCAAGGCAGCAGCTACTCTTCCTGAGGTTTATTAGGGATCCCCATTAGCCAAGGTATCAGCTACTCTTCCTGAGGTTTATTATGGATCCCCATTAGCCAAGGCATCAGCTACTCTTCCTGGGGTTTATTATGGATCCCCATTAGCCAAGGCATCAGCTACTCTTCCTGGGGTTTATTATGGATCCCCATTAGCCAAGGCATCAGCTACTCTTACTGAGGTTTGTTATGGATCCCCATTAGCCAAGGCATCAGCTACTCTTCCTGGGGTTTATTATGGATCCCCATTAGCCAAGGCATCAGCTACCCTTCCTGGGGTTTATTATGGATCCAAATTAGCCAAGGCATCAGCTACTCTTCCTGAGGTTTATTAGGGATCCCCATTAGCCAAGGCATCAGCTACTCTTCCTGAGGTTTATTATGGATCCCCATTAGCCAAGGCATCAGCTACTCTTCCTGAGGTTTATTATGGATCCCCATTAGCCAAGGCATCAGCTACTCTTCCTGAGGTTTATTATGGATCCCCATTAGCCAAGGCATCAGCTACTCTTCCTGGGGTTTATTATGGATCCCCATTAGCCAAGGCATCAGCTACTCTTCCTGAGGTTTATTATGGATCCCCATTAGCCAAGGCATCAGCTACTCTTCCTGGGGTTTATTATGGATCCCCATTAGCCAAGGCATCAGCTACTCTTCCTGAGGTTTATTATGGATCCCCATTAGCCAAGGCATCAGCTACTCTTCCTGAGGTTTATTATGGATCCCCATTAGCCAAGGCATCAGCTACTCTTCCTGGGGTTTATTATGGATCCCCATTAGCCAAGGCATCAGCTACTCTTCCTGGGGTTTATTATGGATCCCCATTAGCCAAGGCATCAGCTACTCTTCCTGGGGTTTATTATGGATCCCCATTAGTTCCTGTCAAGGCAGCAGCAACTCTTCCTGAGGTTTATTATGGATCCCCATTAGCCAAGGCATCAGCTACTCTTCCTGAGGTGTATTATGGATCCCCATTAGCCAAGGCATCAGCTACTCTTCCTGAGGTTTATTATGGATCCCCATTAGCCAAGGCATCAGCTACTCTTCCTGGGGTTTATTATGGATCCCCATTAGCCAAGGCATCAGCTACTCTTCCTGAGGTTTATTATGGATCCCCATTAGCCAAGGCATCAGCTACTCTTCCTGGGGTTTATTATGGATCCCCATTAGTTCCTGTCAAGGCAGCAGCTACTCTTCCTGAGGTTTATTAGGGATCCCCATTAGCCAAGGTATCAGCTACTCTTCCTGAGGTTTATTATGGATCCCCATTAGCCAAGGCATCAGCTACTCTTCCTGAGGTTTATTATGGATCCCCATTAGCCAAGGCATCAGCTACTCTTCCTGGGGTTTATTATGGATCCCCATTAGTTCCTGTCAAGGCAGCAGCTACTCTTCCTGAGGTTTATTAGGGATGCCCATTAGCCAAGGTATCAGCTACTCTTCCTGAGGTTTATTATGGATCCCCATTAGCCAAGGCATCAGCTACTCTTCCTGGGGTTTATTATGGATCCCCATTAGCCAAGGCATCAGCTACTCTTCCTGGGGTTTATTATGGATCCCCATTAGCCAAGGCATCAGCTACTCTTACTGAGGTTTGTTATGGATCCCCATTAGCCAAGGCATCAGCTACTCTTCCTGGGGTTTATTATGGATCCCCATTAGCCAAGGCATCAGCTACTCTTCCTGGGGTTTATTATGGATCCAAATTAGCCAAGGCATCAGCTACTCTTCCTGAGGTTTATTATGGATCCCCATTAGCCAAGGCATCAGCTACTCTTCCTGAGGTTTATTATGGATCCCCATTAGCCAAGGCATCAGCTACTCTTCCTGAGGTTTATTATGGATCCCCATTAGCCAAGGCATCAGCTACTCTTCCTGAGGTTTATTATGGATCCCCATTAGCCAAGGCATCAGCTACTCTTCCTGGGGTTTATTATGGATCCCCATTAGTTCCTGTCAAGGCAGCAGCTACTCTTCCTGAGGTTTATTAGGGATCCCCATTAGCCAAGGTATCAGCTACTCTTCCTGAGGTTTATTATGGATCCCCATTAGCCAAGGCATCAGCTACTCTTCCTGAGGTTTATTATGGATCCCCATTAGCCAAGGCATCAGCTACTCTTCCTGGGGTTTATTATGGATCCCCATTAGTTCCTGTCAAGGCAGCAGCTACTCTTCCTGAGGTTTATTAGGGATGCCCATTAGCCAAGGTATCAGCTACTCTTCCTGAGGTTTATTATGGATCCCCATTAGCCAAGGCATCAGCTACTCTTCCTGGGGTTTATTATGGATCCCCATTAGCCAAGGCATCAGCTACTCTTCCTGGGGTTTATTATGGATCCCCATTAGCCAAGGCATCAGCTACTCTTACTGAGGTTTGTTATGGATCCCCATTAGCCAAGGCATCAGCTACTCTTCCTGGGGTTTATTATGGATCCCCATTAGCCAAGGCATCAGCTACTCTTCCTGGGGTTTATTATGGATCCAAATTAGCCAAGGCATCAGCTACTCTTCCTGAGGTTTATTATGGATCCCCATTAGCCAAGGCATCAGCTACTCTTCCTGAGGTTTATTATGGATCCCCATTAGCCAAGGCATCAGCTACTCTTCCTGAGGTTTATTATGGATCCCCATTAGCCAAGGCATCAGCTACTCTTCCTGAGGTTTATTATGGATCCCCATTAGCCAAGGCATCAGCTACTCTTCCTGGGGTTTATTATGGATCCCCATTAGTTCCTCTCAAGGCAGCAGCTACTCTTCCTGAGGTTTATTAGGGATCCCCATTAGCCAAGGTATCAGCTACTCTTCCTGAGGTTTATTATGGATCCCCATTAGCCAAGGCATCAGCTACTCTTCCTGAGGTTTATTATGGATCCCCATTAGCCAAGGCATCAGCTACTCTTCCTGAGGTTTATTATGGATCCCCATTAGCCAAGGCATCAGCTACTCTTCCTGAGGTTTATTATGGATCCCCATTAGCCAAGGCATCAGCTACTCTTCCTGAGGTTTATTATGGATCCCCATTAGCCAAGGCATCAGCTACTCTTCCTGAGGTTTATTATGGATCCCCATTAGCCAAGGCATCAGCTACTCTTCCTGGGGTTTATTATGGATCCCCATTAGTTCCTGTCAAGGCAGCAGCTACTCTTCCTGAGGTTTATTAGGGATCCCCATTAGCCAAGGCATCAGCTACTCTTCCTGAGGTTTATTATGGATCCCCATTAGCCAAGGCATCAGCTACTCTTCCTGGGGTTTATTATGGATCCCCATTAGTTCCTGTCAAGGCAGCAGCTACTCTTCCTGAGGTTTATTAGGGATCCCCATTAGCCAAGGTATCAGCTACTCTTCCTGAGGTTTATTATGGATCCCCATTAGCCAAGGCATCAGCTACTCTTCCTGAGGTTTATTATGGATCCCCATTAGCCAAGGCATCAGCTACTCTTCCTGAGGTTTATTATGGATCCCCATTAGCCAAGGCATCAGCTACTCTTCCTGAGGTTTATTATGGATCCCCATTAGCCAAGGCATCAGCTACTCTTCCTGAGGTTTATTATGGATCCCCATTAGCCAAGGCATCAGCTACTCTTCCTGAGGTTTATTATGGATCCCCATTAGCCAAGGCATCAGCTACTCTTCCTGGGGTTTATTATGGATCCCCATTAGTTCCTGTCAAGGCAGCAGCTACTCTTCCTGAGGTTTATTAGGGATCCCCATTAGCCAAGGCATCAGCTACTCTTCCTGAGGTTTATTATGGATCCCCATTAGCCAAGGCATCAGCTACTCTTCCTGGGGTTTTTTATGGATCCCCATTAGTTCCTGTCAAGGCAGCAGCTACTCTTCCTGAGGTTTATTAGGGATCCCCATTAGCCAAGGTATCAGCTACTCTTCCTGAGGTTTATTATGGATCCCCATTAGCCAAGGCATCAGCTACTCTTCCTGAGGTTTATTATGGATTCCCATTAGCCAAGGCATCAGCTACTCTTCCTGGGGTTTATTATGGATCCCCATTAGTTCCTGTCAAGGCAGCAGCTACTCTTCCTGAGGTTTATTAGGGATCCCCATTAGCCAAGGTATCAGCTACTCTTCCTGAGGTTTATTATGGATCCCCATTAGCCAAGGCATCAGCTACTCTTCCTGGGGTTTATTATGGATCCCCATTAGCCAAGGCATCAGCTACTCTTCCTGGGGTTTATTATGGATCCCCATTAGCCAAGGCATCAGCTACTCTTACTGAGGTTTGTTATGGATCCCCATTAGCCAAGGCATCAGCTACTCTTCCTGGGGTTTATTATGGATCCCCATTAGCCAAGGCATCAGCTACTCTTCCTGGGGTTTATTATGGATCCAAATTAGCCAAGGCATCAGCTACTCTTCCTGAGGTTTATTATGGATCCCCATTAGCCAAGGCATCAGCTACTCTTCCTGAGGTTTATTATGGATCCCCATTAGCCAAGGCATCAGCTACTCTTCCTGAGGTTTATTATGGATCCCCATTAGCCAAGGCATCAGCTACTCTTCCTGAGGTTTATTATGGATCCCCATTAGCCAAGGCATCAGCTACTCTTCCTGGGGTTTATTATGGATCCCCATTAGTTCCTCTCAAGGCAGCAGCTACTCTTCCTGAGGTTTATTAGGGATCCCCATTAGCCAAGGTATCAGCTACTCTTCCTGAGGTTTATTATGGATCCCCATTAGCCAAGGCATCAGCTACTCTTCCTGAGGTTTATTATGGATCCCCATTAGCCAAGGCATCAGCTACTCTTCCTGAGGTTTATTATGGATCCCCATTAGCCAAGGCATCAGCTACTCTTCCTGAGGTTTATTATGGATCCCCATTAGCCAAGGCATCAGCTACTCTTCCTGAGGTTTATTATGGATCCCCATTAGCCAAGGCATCAGCTACTCTTCCTGGGGTTTATTATGGATCCCCATTAGTTCCTGTCAAGGCAGCAGCTACTCTTCCTGAGGTTTATTAGGGATCCCCATTAGCCAAGGCATCAGCTACTCTTCCTGAGGTTTATTATGGATCCCCATTAGCCAAGGCATCAGCTACTCTTCCTGAGGTTTATTATGGATCCCCATTAGCCAAGGCATCAGCTACTCTTCCTGGGGTTTATTTTGGATCCCCATTAGCCAAGTTATCAGCTACTCTTCCTGATGTTTATTATGGATCCCCATTAGCCAAGGCATCAGCTACTCTTCCTGAGGTTTATTATGGATCACCATTAGCCAAGGCATCAGCTACTCTTCCTGAGGTTTATTATGGATCCCCATTAGCCAAGGCATCAGCTACTCTTCCTGAGGTTTATTATGGATCCCCATTAGCCAAGGCATCAGCTACTCTTCCTGGGGTTTATTAGGGATCCCCATTAGCCAAGGCATCAGCTACTCTTCCTGAGGTTTATTATGGATCCCCATTAGCCAAGGCATCAGCTACTCTTCCTGGGGTTTATTAGGGATCCCCATTAGCCAAGGCATCAGCTACTCTTCCTGGGGTTTATTATGGATCCCCATTAGCCAAGGCATCAGCTACTCTTCCTGAGGTTTATTATGGATCCCCATTAGCCAAGGCATCAGCTACTCTTCCTGGGGTTTATTAGGGATCCCCATTAGCCAAGGCATCAGCTACTCTTCCTGGGGTTTATTAGGGATCCCCATTAGCCAAGGCATCAGCTACTCTTCCTGGGGTTTATTATGGATCCCCATTAGCCAAGGCAGCAGCTACTCTTCCTGTGGGTTATTATGGATCCCCACTAGCCAAGGCATCAGCTACTCTTCCTGGGGTTTATTATGGATCCCCATTAGCCAAGGCATCAGCTACTCTTCCTGGGGTTTATTATGGATCCCCATTAGCCAAGGCATCAGCTACTCTTCCTGGGGTTTATTATGGATCCCCATTAGCCAAGGCATCAGCTACTCTTCCTGGGGTTTATTATGGATCCCCATTAGCCAAGGCATCAGCTACTCTTACTGAGGTTTGTTATGGATCCCCATTAGCCAAGGCATCAGCTACTCTTCCTGGGGTTTATTATGGATCCCCATTAGCCAAGGCATCAGCTACTCTTCCTGGGGTTTATTATGGATCCAAATTAGCCAAGGCATCAGCTACTCTTCCTGAGGTTTATTATGGATCCCCATTAGCCAAGGCATCAGCTACTCTTCCTGAGGTTTATTATGGATCCCCATTAGCCAAGGCATCAGCTACTCTTCCTGAGGTTTATTATGGATCCCCATTAGCCAAGGCATCAGCTACTCTTCCTGAGGTTTATTATGGATCCCCATTAGCCAAGGCATCAGCTACTCTTCCTGGGGTTTATTATGGATCCCCATTAGTTCCTCTCAAGGCAGCAGCTACTCTTCCTGAGGTTTATTAGGGATCCCCATTAGCCAAGGTATCAGCTACTCTTCCTGAGGTTTATTATGGATCCCCATTAGCCAAGGCATCAGCTACTCTTCCTGAGGTTTATTATGGATCCCCATTAGCCAAGGCATCAGCTACTCTTCCTGAGGTTTATTATGGATCCCCATTAGCCAAGGCATCAGCTACTCTTCCTGAGGTTTATTATGGATCCCCATTAGCCAAGGCATCAGCTACTCTTCCTGAGGTTTATTATGGATCCCCATTAGCCAAGGCATCAGCTACTCTTCCTGAGGTTTATTATGGATCCCCATTAGCCAAGGCATCAGCTACTCTTCCTGGGGTTTATTATGGATCCCCATTAGTTCCTGTCAAGGCAGCAGCTACTCTTCCTGAGGTTTATTAGGGATCCCCATTAGCCAAGGCATCAGCTACTCTTCCTGAGGTTTATTATGGATCCCCATTAGCCAAGGCATCAGCTACTCTTCCTGGGGTTTATTATGGATCCCCATTAGTTCCTGTCAAGGCAGCAGCTACTCTTCCTGAGGTTTATTAGGGATCCCCATTAGCCAAGGTATCAGCTACTCTTCCTGAGGTTTATTATGGATCCCCATTAGCCAAGGCATCAGCTACTCTTCCTGAGGTTTATTATGGATCCCCATTAGCCAAGGCATCAGCTACTCTTCCTGAGGTTTATTATGGATCCCCATTAGCCAAGGCATCAGCTGCTCTTCCTGAGGTTTATTATGGATCCCCATTAGCCAAGGCATCAGCTACTCTTCCTGAGGTTTATTATGGATCCCCATTAGCCAAGGCATCAGCTACTCTTCCTGAGGTTTATTATGGATCCCCATTAGCCAAGGCATCAGCTACTCTTCCTGGGGTTTATTATGGATCCCCATTAGTTCCTGTCAAGGCAGCAGCTACTCTTCCTGAGGTTTATTAGGGATCCCCATTAGCCAAGGCATCAGCTACTCTTCCTGAGGTTTATTATGGATCCCCATTAGCCAAGGCATCAGCTACTCTTCCTGGGGTTTTTTATGGATTCCCATTAGTTCCTGTCAAGGCAGCAGCTACTCTTCCTGAGGTTTATTAGGGATCCCCATTAGCCAAGGTATCAGCTACTCTTCCTGAGGTTTATTATGGATCCCCATTAGCCAAGGCATCAGCTACTCTTCCTGAGGTTTATTATGGATTCCCATTAGCCAAGGCATCAGCTACTCTTCCTGGGGTTTATTATGGATCCCCATTAGTTCCTGTCAAGGCAGCAGCTACTCTTCCTGAGGTTTATTAGGGATCCCCATTAGCCAAGGTATCAGCTACTCTTCCTGAGGTTTATTATGGATCCCCATTAGCCAAGGCATCAGCTACTCTTCCTGGGGTTTATTATGGATCCCCATTAGCCAAGGCATCAGCTACTCTTCCTGGGGTTTATTATGGATCCCCATTAGCCAAGGCATCAGCTACTCTTACTGAGGTTTGTTATGGATCCCCATTAGCCAAGGCATCAGCTACTCTTCCTGGGGTTTATTATGGATCCCCATTAGCCAAGGCATCAGCTACTCTTCCTGGGGTTTATTATGGATCCAAATTAGCCAAGGCATCAGCTACTCTTCCTGAGGTTTATTATGGATCCCCATTAGCCAAGGCATCAGCTACTCTTCCTGAGGTTTATTATGGATCCCCATTAGCCAAGGCATCAGCTACTCTTCCTGAGGTTTATTATGGATCCCCATTAGCCAAGGCATCAGCTACTCTTCCTGAGGTTTATTATGGATCCCCATTAGCCAAGGCATCAGCTACTCTTCCTGGGGTTTATTATGGATCCCCATTAGTTCCTCTCAAGGCAGCAGCTACTCTTCCTGAGGTTTATTAGGGATCCCCATTAGCCAAGGTATCAGCTACTCTTCCTGAGGTTTATTATGGATCCCCATTAGCCAAGGCATCAGCTACTCTTCCTGAGGTTTATTATGGATCCCCATTAGCCAAGGCATCAGCTACTCTTCCTGAGGTTTATTATGGATCCCCATTAGCCAAGGCATCAGCTACTCTTCCTGAGGTTTATTATGGATCCCCATTAGCCAAGGCATCAGCTACTCTTCCTGAGGTTTATTATGGATCCCCATTAGCCAAGGCATCAGCTACTCTTCCTGGGGTTTATTATGGATCCCCATTAGTTCCTGTCAAGGCAGCAGCTACTCTTCCTGAGGTTTATTAGGGATCCCCATTAGCCAAGGCATCAGCTACTCTTCCTGAGGTTTATTATGGATCCCCATTAGCCAAGGCATCAGCTACTCTTCCTGAGGTTTATTATGGATCCCCATTAGCCAAGGCATCAGCTACTCTTCCTGGGGTTTATTTTGGATCCCCATTAGCCAAGTTATCAGCTACTCTTCCTGATGTTTATTATGGATCCCCATTAGCCAAGGCATCAGCTACTCTTCCTGAGGTTTATTATGGATCACCATTAGCCAAGGCATCAGCTACTCTTCCTGAGGTTTATTATGGATCCCCATTAGCCAAGGCATCAGCTACTCTTCCTGAGGTTTATTATGGATCCCCATTAGCCAAGGCATCAGCTACTCTTCCTGGGGTTTATTAGGGATCCCCATTAGCCAAGGCATCAGCTACTCTTCCTGAGGTTTATTATGGATCCCCATTAGCCAAGGCATCAGCTACTCTTCCTGGGGTTTATTATGGATCCCCATTAGCCAAGGCATCAGCTACTCTTCCTGGGGTTTATTATGGATCCCCATTAGCCAAGGCATCAGCTACTCTTCCTGAGGTTTATTATGGATCCCCATTAGCCAAGGCATCAGCTACTCTTCCTGGGGTTTATTAGGGATCCCCATTAGCCAAGGCATCAGCTACTCTTCCTGGGGTTTATTAGGGATCCCCATTAGCCAAGGCATCAGCTACTCTTCCTGGGGTTTATTATGGATCCCCATTAGCCAAGGCAGCAGCTACTCTTCCTGTGGGTTATTATGGATCCCCACTAGCCAAGGCATCAGCTACTCTTCCTGGGGTTTATTATGGATCCCCATTAGCCAAGGCATCAGCTACTCTTCCTGGGGTTTATTATGGATCCCCATTAGCCAAGGCATCAGCTACTCTTCCTGGGGTTTATTATGGATCCCCATTAGCCAAGGCAGCAGCTACTCTTCCTGGGGGTTATTATGGATCCCCACTAGCCAAGGCATCAGCTACTCTTCCTGGGGTTTATTATGGATCCCCATTAGCCAAGGCATCAGCTACTCTTCCTGGGGTTTATTAGGGATCCCCATTAGCAAAGGCATCAGCTACTCTTCCTGGGGTTTATTATGGATTCCCATTAGTCAAGGCATCAGCTCCATACAGGGAGGAGGTGGGGCCCTCAGAGTGTGTTGTCAGCAAAGTGTGTTGTCTCACTCAAAGTCAACAAAACAAAGGAACTGATCGTGGACTTCAGGGAACAGCAGAGGGAGCAGCCCCCTATCCACTTCGACGGGAGAGTAGTGGAGAGGGTGAAAAGTAAAAGTTAAGTGTTGTCTGGCATTTTCTTTTTTTGAGAGCAGAGGCTTCTTCCTTCCTGACCTCCTATGTAGGCCAGGTTTGGGTCTTCTTCCTTCCTGACCTCCTATGTAGGCCAGGTTTGGGTGTTCTTCCTTCCTGACCTCCTATGTAGGCCAGGTTTGGGTGTTCTTCCTTCCTGACCTCCTATGTAGGCCAGGTTTTTCCTCTTTCTGGCAGTTGACTCATGAACGTCGACATTGATTGTGGCAAGAGAGGCCTGTAGATCCCTTGATGTAACCCTGGGGTTCTCACAGACTGCTATGAGCATCTTTAGGGCAACTCTTTGGCTGAATTTGGTGGGACGATTGCCAGTGGTCTGGAATTTTCTCCATTTGTAGTTGAGCCATCTTTGTGGAGGGCTGCACCCTCCCAAGGTACTCTCTAATGATTTTCTAATCATTTTCACCTGTTTTGTTGCATCTGATTCTAATTTTAGCTATTTTATATCATAGTACACCCCTACTTTTACTAACTTTTTTTCCGCGTAATTGCTTAACATTTTCAAAGTTTATTTATTTTGTATGATTTGTTAAATTGGGTTACCTTTTTATCAATGAATGTGGTGGGAATTTAGCTCAAATATAGGTGTCCAAATATGTAATAAACAACATGACCACTTTCCAGAGGGTGTACTTACTTTTTCACATGACTGTACATGGCAGTACTGGCCACTTTAATAATGCTTACATACTGCTTACTCATTTCATATATACAGTTGAAGTTGGAAGTTTACATACACTTAGGGTGGAGTCATTAAAACTCATTTTTCAACCACACATTTCTTTTTAATAAACTATAGTTTTGGCAAGTCGGTTAGGACATCTACTTTGTGCATGGCACAAGTAATTTTTCCAGCAATTGTTTACAGACAGATTATTTCACTGTATCACAATTCCAGTGGGTCAGAAGTTTACATACACTAAGTTGACTGAGCCTTTAAACAGCTTAGAAAATTCCCGAAAATTATGTCATGGCTTTAGAAGCTTCTGATAGGCTAATTGACATAATTTGAGTCAATTGGAGGTGTACCTGTGGAAGTATTTCAAGGCCTACCTTCAAACTCAGTGCCTCTTAGCTTGACATCATGGGGAGATCTATAGAAATCAGCCAAGACCTCGACAAGTCTGTTTCATCCTTGGGAGCAATTTCCAAACGCCTGAAGGTACCACATTCATCTGTACAAACAATAGTACGCAGGTATAAACACCACGGAGCCGTCATACTGCCCAGGAAGGAGATATGTTCTGTCTCCTAGAGATGAACATACTTTGGTGCGAAAAGTGTAAATCAATACCAGAACAACAGCAAAGGACCTTATGAAGATGCTGGAGGAAACAGGTACAAAAGTATCTATATCCACAGTAAAACGAGTCCTATATTGACATAATCTGAAAGGCCGCTCAGCAAGGAAGAAGAGACTGCTCCAAAACTTCCATAAAAAAGCCAGACTACGGTTTGCAACTGCACATGGGGACAAAGATTGTACTTTTTGGCAAAATGTCTTCTGGTCTGATGAAACAAATATAGAACTGTTTGTCCATAATGACCATCGTTATGTTTGGAGGAAAAAGGGGGAGGCTTACAAGCCGAAGAACACCATCCCAACCGTGAAGCACGGGGGTGGCAGCATCATGTTGTGGGGGTGCTTTGCTGCAGGAGGGACTAGTGCACTTCACAAAATAGATGGCATCATGAGGTAGGAAATTTATGTGGATATATTGAAGCAACATCTCAAGACATCAGTCAGGAAGTTAAAGCTTGGTCGCAAATGGGTCATCCAATTGGACAATGTCCCCAAGCATACTTTCAAAGTTGTGGCAAAATGGCTTAAGGACAACAAAGTCAAGGTATGGTAGTGGCCATCACAAAGCCCTGACCTCAGTCCCATAGAAAATGTGTGGGCAGAACTGAAAAAGCGTGTGCGAGCAAGGAGGTCCTACAAATCTGACTCAGTTACTCCACCTCTGTCAGGAGGGGCCAAAATGGGCCAAAATTCACCCAAATTATTGTGGGAAGCTTGTGGAAGGCTACCCGAAACGTTTGACCCAAGTTAAACAATTGAAAGGCAATGCTACCAAATACTAATTGAGTGTATGTAAACTTCTGACTCTCTCTCCGGGAATGTGATGAAAGAAATAGAAGCTGAAAGAATTCATTCTCTCTACTATTATTCTGACATTTCACATTCTTAAAATAAAGTGGTGATCCTAACTGACCTAAAACAGGGAATGTTTACTAGGATTAAATGTCAGGAATTGTGAGAAACTGACTTCAAGTGTATTTGGCTGAGGTGTATGTAAACTTCCCACTTCATCTGTAGATACTGTATTCCATTCTACTGTATTTTAGTCAATGCCATGCCGACATTGCACAATCTAATAAATATATATATCTTAATTCCATTCTTTTACTTTTAGATTTGTGTGTACAATTGTGAATCTTTTTTTAGATACTACTGCGCTGTTAGGTACTACTGCACTGTTGGAGCTAGGAAAACCAGCATTTAGTTAGATACTACTACACTGTTGGAGCTAGGAACACAAGCATTTAGTTAGATATTACTGCACTTATACCATTTAATGCAGGGGGGGGGGGGGGGGGGCAAACAAATGTTTAAACCCGTCTTTCTCCATTGTTAATATAAGACATGTTCTATCCCCACTGCATGTATGTCCAGTGTAATAGGACTTTTATCCAGGGTAATGTCTAGGATTCTGCACATTATTGATAGTGTTCCATTCTTCATACTCATTTATAATTGGCTATCAAAGGCGGAACACATTTGTTTACATTCTGGAAATGTCCATTGTTTACACCCAATTGTCAGTTCAAGAGGCCAGCAGAAGCACCGTTTTTGGGGGGGGATTTCTAAATGGAAGAGTATAGCCAGCCCTCCGTCCTGTTTTGGCAGGTATTCAGGAGCTTGCTGCACCCCCCTGACTACCAGTCTCGCTTAGAAATAGTGCGTGCTAATTCCAAAACATCACTCAATCTGACTGCGTCTACCCTGAGTAAAACGGGGACCTTACAGGTAAGATACTGGTGCCCAAAACCAACTTACTCTCTTCAGGTTCTGAACCTTTGACCTTTGTCTTCTTCTGTGGCCAGACATCTACTGTTGGTGCCCGATAACTGTGGTGTAATTCAACCACTTGTTTTGATTGATGGGAGTGTTAATGGGGTAATCTTGATGCTTCCAACATGGTTTTTGCTCCTCGTAGAAAAGCAGAATGTTCTATGGCCCTTGTTAATATCCCTTACTGTACCTTTATCAGTCAGGTTGTATCTGAGCTGTGTACAGCAACATCATCCTTATCATCACAACCTAACTAACCTCTTCACAGGAACACCTAGAGGTAGCCTGTAATCTGATATCAAACTGCTTTATTTAACAGGAACACCTAGAGGTAGCCTGTAATCTGATATCAAACTACTTTATTTAACAGGAACACCTAGAGGTAGCCTGTAATCTGATATCAAACTGCTTTATTTAACAGGAACACCTAGAGGTAGCCTGTAATCTGATATCAAACTGCTTTATTTAACAGGAAGACTGAGAGAGGTAGCCTGCTTTTTTTCCATCTCCTCTGTCTTTGAGGATGCTGAGCCTGGTCTCAGACGCTAGCCTAGCCCTGGTCTAGGACTCTAGCCTAGCCCTGGTCTCGGACGCTAGCCTAGCCCTGGTCTCGGACGCTAGCCTAGCCCTGGTCTCGGACGCTAGCCTAGCCCTGGTCTTGGACGCTAGCCTAGCCCTGGTCTCGGACGCTAGCCTAGCCCTGGTCTCGGACGCTAGCCTAGCCCTGGTCTCGGACGCTAGCCTAGCCCTGGTCTCGGACGCTAGCCTAGCCCTGGTCTCGGACACTAGCCTAGCCCTGGTCTCAGATACTGGTTGTATGCTTGCCAACTCCAAATATGGCTTGGCAATGAGTAACAAGGAGTTGGCATGATAGCAGAAACAGACTCATACAAAGTTGCATTGTATTGAATAATGTACTTTACAGCACAGACACAGAATACATGGTTTTAGAATGGTAACAAGTTGTAGTGATCATCTTTTTAGTCAGTCTATTTACTGAATGACTGCCTGTTTTCTATAGCAATCACTGACCCCGAGCAGACAGAGGCGAGAGGAGGAGGAGGGAGATGACGAAGATGTGGATGATGAAGAGGAAGATGATGATCTTGAAGAAGTCACAGATGATGAATGAATTGGAAATCTGTTTTGATTAGTATCTTTTCATTTGTGATGGGAGGACGTTTTCTAGAAAATATTGTGTTCTTTATGGCCATGAAATGATGTCCTAAACAAGGGCCATAAGGGGCCCATAGGGCTCTGGTCAAAAGTAAGTGCACTATATAGGGAATAGGGTGCCACTTGTGGACACAGAAATAATATTCACGTAAAGTGTTTTTAACCCAGCAGTTGTACATGGTCGTTATAATTTCCAATTCTGGAGCTGAAATAATTGCTATGTTATTTGTTTAACTATTTCATTGACCAAAGGGATGGTGGGATATCAATGTCTTTGTCATGTGGCAGTATTAATGTCTACTTGTATTTGTACATAGCAAAGTGCCAAATCTGTATTTGTTTTGTGTGGCAATGTTGCCTTTATTGTATAAACTTTCCAGAATAGAAAAACTGTTGTTTTTATGGAATAAACTCTTGCCAGTGGACTCAACAATGGAATTTATGAATTGTTCAGAATCTTCAATGTCTTGTTTTTGCCATGTAGACTTTTTGGCACCATGTGTTGAATGATACACAGGAGGGTTTAGTTGAAACTGCCTCACACTGGTCATAATGATGATGGTGGATTAGAAAGGACCCATCCACTCCCTGGTCATGCAGTGATATTAAATAACCCTCTACATACTGTTCAGTTGTTTTACTGTGTTTAGTAAGCACTAAACTAGCCTGGTCCCAGGTCTGTTTGTGCTGTCTGTTTAGTAAGCACTAAACTAGCCTGGTCCCAGGTCTGTGTGTGCTGTCTGTTTAGTAAGCACTAAACTAGCCTGGTCCCAGGTCTGTGTGTGCTGTCTGTTTAGTAACCACTAAACTAGCCTGGTCCCAGGTCTGTTTGTGCTGTCTGTTTAGTAAGCACTAAACTAGCCTGGTCCCAGGTCTGTTTGTGCTGTCTGTTTAGTAAGCACTAAACTAGCCTGGTCCCAGGTCTGTGTGTGCTGTCTGTTTAGTAAGCACTAAACTAGCCTGGTCCCAGGTCTGTGTGTGCTGTCTGTTTAGTAACCACTAAACTAGCCTGGTCCCAGGTCTGTTTGTGCTGTCTGTTTAGTAAGCACTAAACTAGCCTGGTCCCAGGTCTGTTTTACTGTGTTTAGTAAGCACTAAACTAGCCTGGTCCCAGGTCTGTTTGTGCTGTCTGTTTAGTAAGCACTAAACTAGCCTGGTCCCAGGTCTGTGTGTGCTGTCTGTTTAGTAACCACTAAACTAGCCTGGTCCCAGGTCTGTTTGTGCTGTCTGTTTAGTAAGCACTAAACTAGCCTGGTCCCAGGTCTGTGTGTGCTGTCTGTTTAGTAAGCACTAAACTAGCCTGGTCCCAGGTCTGTGTGTGCTGTCTGTTTAGTAACCACTAAACTAGCCTGGTCCCAGATCTGTTTGTGTTTTCTGGAGTATTCTCCACTCCTAGGGTGTCATGGATACCAGTGTGCTGCAATGAACTACATGACAAAATGAGTAGTGGATATGATCCAATGACATCCTCCGGTGGTGAAGGACAACCCAGGGGTGGGGGGGTGAGTCAGAAGCAGGGATAAGGGGCCCTCACTGACCCCTCGGACAGCGAGGTCTGTCTATTTGTATTTTTTAGGGATCCCCATTAGCTGTTGCCAAGCGACTCTTGCTGGGGTCAAAACACACCAAAGCAACCATATTACATATGAAACAAGAGATGAACTGTGTTTTAACTGAATGACCTAAAGATAAAACAGTACATCATATAACATCTCTACACCACCACACATCCACAACATGTTCAATATCACCATGTGTGTGTGTCTCTTCACAGAACCCGTTGTTCCATAGGAGTATTTTTATCTGTTTTTTAAATCTGATTCTCCTGCTGCATCAGTTACCTGATGTGGAATAGAGTTCCATGTAGTCATGGCTCTATGTAGTACTGTGGAATAGAGTTCCATGTAGTCATGGCTCTATGTAGTACTGTGGAATAGAGTTCCATGTAGTCATGGCTCTATGCAGTACTGTGGAATAGAGTTCCATGTAGTCATGGCTCTATGTAGTACTGTGGAATAGAGTTCCATGTAGTCATGTCTCTATGTAGTAGTGTGGAATAGAGTTCCATGTAGTCATGGCTCTATGTAGTACTGTGGAATAGAGTTCCATGTAGGCATGGCCCTATGTAGTACTGTGGAATAGAGTTACATGTAGTCATGGCTCTATGTAGTACTGTGGAATAGAGTTTCATGTAGTCATGTCTCTATGTAGTAGTGTGGAATAGAGTTCCATGTAGGCATGGCTCTATGTAGTACTGTGGAATAGAGTTCCATGTAGTCATGGCTCTATGTATTACTGTGAACCTCCCATAGTCTGTTCTGGCATTGGGGACTGTGAAGAGACCTCTGGTAGCTCTTTGTGTACTTATAAAGGTCAGCCGTGCTGCCCGGTTCTGAGACAACTGCAATTTTCCCAAGTCCGTCTTTGTGGCAACTTTCCACACAACTGAACAGTAGTCCAGGTAAGACAAAACCAGGGCCTGTAGAACCTGTTCAGAAGGCAGAGCAGCGCTTTATGTCTATCACAGTATTGCATCCAAGATAGTGTACTATGTAGGGAATAGGGTGCTATCTTTGACCAGGACCCAATGGGCTCTATGGAGGGAATAGGGTGTCATTTGGGACTCATTACCTACCTGGCTGTTCTTCTAGCTGGTCCTCTTCTCACCACTCCTCTGCTAGCTGGTCCTCTCCTCTACTAGCTGGTCCTCTCCTCACCATTCCTCTGCTAGCTGGTCCTCTCCTCTACTAGCTGGTCCTCTCCTCACCACTCCTCTGCTAGCTGGTCCTCTCCTCTACTAGCTGGTCCTCACCTCACCACTCCTCTGCTAGCTGGTCCTCTCCTCTACTAGCTGGTCCTCTCCTCACCTCTCCTCTGCTAGCTGGTCGTCTCCTCACCACTCCTCTGCTAGCTGGTCCTCACCTCTCTTCTGCTAGCTGGTCCTCTGCTAGCTGGTCCTCTCCTCACCACTCCTCTGCTAGCTGGTCCTCTCCTCTGCTAGCTGGTCCTCTCCTCACCACCCCTCTGCTAGCTGGTCCTCTCCTCACCACTCCTCTGCTAGCTGGTCCTCTCCTCTGCTAGCTGATCCTATCCTCACCACTCCTCTGCTAGCTGGTCCTCTCCTCTGCTAGCTGGTCCTCTCCTCACCACCCCTCTGCTAGCTGGTCCTCTCCTCACCACTCCTCTGCTAGCTGGTCCTCTCCTCTGCGAGCTGGTCCTCTCCTCACCACCCCTCTGCTAGCTGGTCCTCTCCTCTGCGAGCTGGGCCTCTCCTCACCACCCCTCTGCTAGCTGGTCCTCTCCTCTGCGAGCTGGTCCTCTCCTCACCACTTCTCTGCTAGCTGGTCCTCTCCTCTGCTATCTGGTCCTCTCCTCACCACTCCTCTGCTAGCTGGTCCTCTCCTCTACTAGCTGGTCCTCTCCTCACCACTCCTCTGCTAGCTGGTCCTCTCCTCTACTAGCTGGTCCTCACCTCACCACTCCTCTGCTAGCTGGTCCTCTCCTCTACTAGCTGGTCCTCTCCTCACCTCTCCTCTGCTAGCTGGTCCTCTCCTCACCACTCCTCTGCTAGCCGGTCCTGTCCTCACCACTCCTCTGCTAGCTGGTCCTCACCTCTCTTCTGCTAGCTGGTCCTCTGCTAGCTGGTCCTCTCCTCACCACTCCTCTGCTAGCTGGTCCTCTCCTCTGCTATCTGGTCCTCTCCTCACCACTCCTCTGCTAGCTGGTCCTCTCCTCTACTAGCTGGTCCTCTCCTCACCACTCCTCTGCTAGCTGGTCCTCTCCTCTACTAGCTGGTCCTCACCTCACCACTCCTCTGCTAGCTGGTCCTCTCCTCTATTAGCTGGTCCTCTCCTCACCTCTCCTCTGCTAGCTGGTCCTCTCCTCACCACTCCTCTGCTAGCCGGTCCTGTCCTCACCACTCCTCTGCTAGCTGGTCCTCACCTCTCTTCTGCTAGCTGGTCCTCTGCTAGCTGGTCCTCTCCTCACCACTCCTCTGCTAGCTGGTCCTCTCCTCTGCTAGCTGGTCCTCTCCTCACCACCCCTCTGCTAGCTGGTCCTCTCCTCACCACTCCTCTGCTAGCTGGTCCTCTCCTCTGCTAGCTGATCCTATCCTCACCACTCCTCTGCTAGCTGGTCCTCTCCTCTGCTAGCTGGTCCTCTCCTCACCACCCCTCTGCTAGCTGGTCCTCTCCTCACCACTCCTCTGCTAGCTGGTCCTCTCCTCTGCGAGCTGGTCCTCTCCTCACCACCCCTCTGCTAGCTGGTCCTCTCCTCTGCGAGCTGGTCCTCTCCTCACCACCCCTCTGCTAGCTGGTCCTCTCCTCTGCGAGCTGGTCCTCTCCTCACCACTCCTCTGCTAGCTGGTCCTCTCCTCTACTAGCTGGTCCTCTCCTCACCACTCCTCTGCTAGCTGGTCCTCTCCTCTACTAGCTGGTCCTCTCCTCACCACTCCTCTGCTAGCTGATCCTCTCCTCTACTAGCTGGTCCTCTCTTCTCCTCTCCTCTGCTAGCTGGTCCTCTCCTCACCACTCCTCTGCTAGCTGGTCCTGTCCTCACCACTCCTCTGCTAGCTGGTCCTCACCTCTCTTCTGCTAGCTGGTCCTCTGCTAGCTGGTCCTCTCCTCACCACTCCTCTGCTAGCTGGTCCTCTCCTCTGCTAGCTGATCCTCTCCTCACCACCCCTCTGCTAGCTGGTCCTCTCCTCACCACTCCTCTGCTAGCTGGTCCTCTCCTCTGCTAGCTGATCCTCTCCTCACCACCCCTCTGCTAGCTGGTCCTCTCCTCACCACTCCTCTGCTAGCTGGTTCCTCTCCTCTGCGAGCTGGTCCTCTCCTCACCACTCCTCTGCTAGCTGGTCCTCTCCTCACCTATCCTCTGCTAGCTGGTCCTCTCCTCACCACTTCTCTACTAGATGGTCCTCTCCTCTGCTAGCTGGTCCTCTCCTCAACACTCCTCTACTAGCTGGTCCTCTCCTCTGCTAGCTGGTCAACTCCTCTGCGAGCTTGTCCTCTCCTCTGCTAACTGGTCCTCTCCTCACCACCCCTCTGCTAGCTGGTCCTTTCCTCACCACTCCTCTGCAAGCTGGTCCTCTCCTCACCACTCCTCTGCTAGCTGGTCCTCTCCTCTGCGAGCTGGTCCTCTCCTCACCACCCCTCTGCTAGCTGGTCCTCTCCTCTGCGAGCTAGTCCTCTCCTCACCACCCCTCTGCTAGCTGGTCCTCTCCTCACCACTTCTCTGCTAGCTGGTCCTCTCCTCTGCTATCTGGTCCTCTCCTCACCACTCCTCTGCTAGCTGGTCCTCTCCTCTACTAGCTGGTCCTCTCCTCACCACTCCTCTGCTAGCTGGTCCTCTCCTCTACTAGCTGGTCCTCTCCTCACCACTCCTCTGCTAGCTGATCCTCTCCTCTACTAGCTGGTCCTCTCTTCTCCTCTCCTCTGCTAGCTGGTCCTCTCCTCACCACTCCTCTGCTAGCTGGTCCTGTCCTCACCACTCCTCTGCTAGCTGGTCCTCACCTCTCTTCTGCTAGCTGGTCCTCTGCTAGCTGGTCCTCTCCTCACCACTCCTCTGCTAGCTGGTCCTCTCCTCTGCTAGCTGGTCCTCTCCTCACCACCCCTCTGCTAGCTGGTCCTCTCCTCACCACTCCTCTGCTAGCTGGTCCTCTCCTCTGCTAGCTGATCCTCTCCTCACCACCCCTCTGCTAGCTGGTCCTCTCCTCACCACTCCTCTGCTAGCTGGTCCTCTCCTCTGCGAGCTGGTCCTCTCCTCACCACTCCTCTGCTAGCTGGTCCTCTCCTCACCTCTCCTCTGCTAGCTGGTCCTCTCCTCACCACTTCTCTACTAGATGGTCCTCTCCTCTGCTAGCTGGTCCTCTCCTCAACACTCCTCTACTAGCTGGTCCTCTCCTCTGCTAGCTGGTCAACTCCTCTGCGAGCTGGTCCTCTCCTCTGCTAACTGGTCCTCTCCTCACCACCCCTCTGCTAGCTGGTCCTTTCCTCACCACTCCTCTGCTAGCTGGTCCTCTCCTCACCACTCCTCTGCTAGCTGGTCCTCTCCTCACCACTCCTCTGCTAGCTGGTCCTCTCCTCACCTCTCCTCTGCTAACTGGTCCTCTCCTCACCACTCCTCTGCTAGCTGGTCCTCTCCTCACCTCTCCTCTGCTATCTGGTCCTCTCCTCACCACTCCTCTGCTAGTTGGTCCTCTCCTCTGCTAACTGGTCCTCTCCTCACCACTCCTCTGCTAGCTGGTCCTCTCCTCACCACTCCTCTGGTAGCTGGACCTCTCCTCACCACTCCTCTGCTAGCTGGTCCTCTCCTCACCACTCCTCTGCTTGCTGGTCCTCTCCTCACCACCCCTCTGCTAGCTGGTTCTCTCCTCTCCTCACCACCCCTCTGCTAGCTGGGCCTCTCCTCACCACTCCTCTGCTAGCTGGTCCTCACCACTCCTCTGCTAGCTGGTTCTCTCCTCTGATAGCTGGTCCTCTCCTCACCACTCCTCTACTAGCTGGTCCTCTCCTCACCACTCCTCTGCTAGCTGGTCCTCTCATCACCACACCTCTACTAGCTGGTCCTCTCCTCACCTCTCCTCTACTAGCTGGTCCTCTCCTCTGCTAGCTGGTCCTCTCCTCTGCTAACTGGTCCTCTCCTCACCACCCCTCTGCTAGCTAGTCCTCTCCTCACCACTCCTCTGCTAGCTGGTCCTCTCCTCACCACTCCTCTGATAGCTTGTATTCTCCTCACCACTCCTCTGCTAGCTGGTCCTCTCCTCACCTCTCCTCTGCTAGCTGGTCCTCTCCTCACCACTCCTCTGCTAGCTGGTCCTCTCCTCTGCTAGCTGGTCCTCTCATCACCACTCCTCTGCTAGCTGGTCCTCTCCTCACCACTCCTCTGCTAGCTGGTCCTCTCCTCACCACTCCTCTGCTAGCTGGTCCTCTCCTCACCTCTCCTCTGCTAGCTGGTCCTCTCCTCTGCTAGCTGGTCCTCTCCTCACCACTCCTCTTCTAGCTGGTCCTCTCCTCACCACTCCTCTGCTAGCTGGTTCTCTCCTCACCACTCTTTTGCTAGCAGGTCCTCTCCTCTGCTAGCTGGTCCTCTCATCACCTCTCCTCTGCTAGCTGGTCCTCTCCTCACCACCCCTCTGCTAGCTGGTCATCTCCTCACCACCCATCTGCTAGCTGGTCATCTCCTCACCACCCCTCTGTGTTTATGGAGGAGGAGGAGTGAGACCTGTATCTCTTCCTCCATACCTCCTCCTCCATATCTCCTCCTCCATATCTTCTCGTCCATACCTTTTCCTCCATATCTCCTCCGTACCTCCTCCTCCATATCTCCTCCTCCATATCTTATCCTCCATATCTCCTTCTTAACTCCTCGTCCATATCTCCTCCTACTTACAGTGTGGCAAAAAAGTTTTTAGTCAGCCACCAATTGTGCAAGTTCTCCCACTTAAAAATATGAGTGGCCTGTAATTTTCATCATAGGTACACTTCAACTATGACAGACAAAATGAGAAAAATCACATTGTAGGATTTTTTATGAATTTATTTGCAAATTATGGTGGAAAATAAGTATTTTGTGTGTGTGTGTGTGTGTGTGTGAGAGAGAGAGAGAGATATGGAGGAAGAGATATGGAGCAAATATGGAGGAGGTATGGAGGAGGAGGAATGAAGGAGAGGATATGGAGGAGGAGGTATGGAGATGATATGGAGGAGGAGATATGGAGGAGGAGTTATTGAGGAGGTACATTTCTCCTCCATTTCTCCTCTGTACCTCCTCCTCCATACGTCCTCGTCCATATCTCCTCCTCCATTTCTCCATAACTCCTCCTCCATTTATCCTCTGTATCTCCTCCTCTGTACCACCTCCTCCGTACCTCCCCCTCTGTACCTATTCCATATTTCCTCCGTACCTTCTCCTCCATACCTCTTCCATATCTCCTCCTGCATTTCTCCTCCTCCATATCTTCTCCATACCTCCTCCTCCATATCTTCTCCATACCTCCTCCTCCATATCTTCTCCATACCTCCTCCTCCATTTCTCCTCCTCCATATCTCCTCCTCCATATCTTCTCCATACCTCCTTCCTCCATATCTCCTCCGTACCACCTCCTCCATGTCTCCTCCTCCATACCTCCTCCTCCATATCTCCTCCATATCTCCTCCTCCATACCTCCTCCTCCATATCTCCTCCTCCATATCTTCTCCTCCCTATCTTCTCCATATCTCCTCCTTATCTCCTCCGTATCTCCTCCTCCATAACTCCTCCTCCATATCTTATCCATATCTTCTCCTCCATATCTCCTTCTCCATATCTTCTCCATACCTCCTCCTCCGTACCTCCTCCTCCATATCTCCTCCTCCATATCTCCTCCTCCATTTCTCCTCTGTACCTCTTCCTCCATATATCCACCTCCATATCTCCTCCTCCATATCTCCTCCTCCATTTATCCTCTGTACCTCCTCCATAACTCCTCCTCCATTTATCCTCTGTACCTCCCCCATATCTCCTCCGTACCTCCTCCTCCATACCTCCTCCATACCTCATCCTCCATATCTCCTCCTCCATATCTCCTCCTCCATACCTCCTCCTCCATACCTCCTCCTCCAGATCTCCTCCTCCATATCTTCTCCATATCTCCTCCTCCTCCGTATCTCCTCCTCCGTTTCTCCTCTTCCGTACCCTATCCATATCTTCTCCTCCATATCTTTTTCCTCCATATCTCCTCCTCCATTTCTTCTCCATACCTCCTCCTCCGTATCTCCTCCTCCATATATTCTCCATACCTCCTCCTCCATATCTCCCCCTCCATATCTTCTCTTCCATATCTTCTCCATATCTCCTCCTCCATATCTCCTCCGCCATTTCTCCTCTGTACCTCCTCCTCCATATCTCCTCCTCATCTCCTCCATATCTGCTCCTCCATATCTCCTCCATACCTCCTCCTCCATATCTCCTCCTCCATACCTCCTCCTCCATATCTCCTCCTCATCTCCTCCATACCTGCTCCTCCATATCTCCTCCATACCTCCTCCTCCATATCTCCTCCGTACCTCCTCCTCCATATCTCCTCCTCCATATCTTATCCATATCTCCTCCTCCATATCTTATCCATATCTCCTCCATATCTCCTCCTCCATATCTTATCCATACCTCCTCCTCCATATCTCCTCCGTACCTCCTCCTCCATATCTCCTCCTCCATATCTTATCCATACCTCCTCCTCCATATCTCCTCCGTACCTCCTCCTCCGTACCTCCTCCTCCATAACTTCTCCATACCTCCTCCTCCGTACCTCCTCCTCCATATCTCTTCCTCCATATATTCTCCATACCTCCTCCTCCATATCTTCTCCTCCATATCTCCTCCTCCATATCTCTTCCTACATATATTCTCCATACCTCCTCCTCCATATCTTCTCCTCCATACCTCCTCCTCCATATCTCCTCCTCCATATCTCCTCCGTACCTCCTCCTCCGTATCTCCTCTTCTGTATCTCTTCTTCCATATCCCCTCCATATATCCTCCTCCATACCTCCTCCTCCGTATCTCCTCCTCCATATCTCCCCCTCCTTTTCTCCTCCTTCATATCTCCTCCTCCATATCTCCTCCTCCATACCTCCTCCTCCGTACCTCCTCCTCCATATCTCCTCCGTACCTCCTTCTCCGTATCTCCTCCTCCATACCTCCTCCTCCATACCTCCTCCTCCGTACCTCCTCCTCCATATCTCCTCCGTACCTCCTTCTCCATATCTCCTCCTCCATATCTTATCCATATCTCCTCCTCCATAACTTCGCCTCCATATCTCGTCCTCCATATCTCGTCCTCCAAATCTCCTCCTCCATATCCCCTCCTCCATACCTCCTCCTCCATATCTTCTCCTCCATATCTCCTCCTCCATACCTCCTCCTCCATATCTCCTCCGTACCTCCTCCTCCATATCGTCTCCATATCCCCTCCTCCTCCATATCTCCTCCATATATTCCCCATACCTCCTCCTCCATATCTCCTCCTCCATATCACCTCCATACCTCTTCCCCCATATCTCCTCTTCCATACCTCCTCCATTTCTCGTCCTCCATATCTCCTCCATACCTCCTCCTCCGTATCTCCTCCTCCATACCTCCTCCTCCGTACCTCCTCCATATCTTCTCCTCCATATCTCCTCCTCCATACCTCCTCCTCCATATCTCCTCCGTACCTCCTCCTCCATATCTTCTCCATATCTCCTCCTCCATATCTCCTCCTCCGTACCTCCTCCATATCTCCTCCTCCATACCTCCTGCATATCTCCTCCATATCTCCTCCTCCATATCTCCTCCTCCTTATCTCCTTATCTCCTCCATACCTCCTCCCCCATATCTCCTCCTCCATACCTCCTCCTCCATATCTCCTCCTCCATATCTTCTCTTCCATATCTTCTCCTCCATATCTCCTCCGCCATTTCTCCTCTGTACCTCCTCCTCCATATCTCCTCCTCCATACCTCCTCCTCCGTGGATACCAGTGTGCTGCAATGAACTACATGACAAAATGAGTAGTGGATATGATCCAATGACATCCTCCGGTGGTGAAGGACAACCCAGGGGTGGGGGGGTGAGTCAGAAGCAGGGATAAGGGGCCCTCACTGACCCCTCGGACAGCGAGGTCTGTCTATTTGTATTTTTTAGGGATCCCCATTAGCTGTTGCCAAGCGACTCTTGCTGGGGTCAAAACACACCAAAGCAACCATATTACATATGAAACAAGAGATGAACTGTGTTTTAACTGAATGACCTAAAGATAAAACAGTACATCATATAACATCTCTACACCAACATCTCCTCTCCTCTACTAGCTGGTCCTCTCCTCACCACTCCTCTGCTAGCTGGTCCTCTCCTCTACTAGCTGGTCCTCTCCTCACCACTCCTCTGCTAGCTGGTCCTCTCCTCTACTAGCTGGTCCTCACCTCACCACTCCTCTGCTAGCTGGTCCTCTCCTTTTCTAGCTGGTCCTCTCCTCACCACCCCTCTGCTAGCTGGTCCTCTCCTCACCACTCCTCTGCTAGCTGGTCCTCTCCTCTGCTAGCTGATCCTATCCTCACCACTCCTCTGCTAGCTGGTCCTCTCCTCTGCTAGCTGGTCCTCTCCTCACCACCCCTCTGCTAGCTGGTCCTCTCCTCACCACTCCTCTGCTAGCTGGTCCTCTCCTCTGCGAGCTGGTCCTCTCCTCACCACCCCTCTGCTAGCTGGTCCTCTCCTCTGCGAGCTGGTCCTCTCCTCACCACCCCTCTGCTAGCTGGTCCTCTCCTCACCACTTCTCTGCTAGCTGGTCCTCTCCTCTGCTATCTGGTCCTCTCCTCACCACTCCTCTGCTAGCTGGTCCTCTCCTCTACTAGCTGGTCCTCTCCTCACCACTCCTCTGCTAGCTGGTCCTCTCCTCTACTAGCTGGTCCTCTCCTCACCACTCCTCTGCTAGCTGGTCCTCTCCTCTACTAGCTGGTCCTCTCTTCTCCTCTCCTCTGCTAGCTGGTCCTCTCCTCACCACTCCTCTGCTAGCTGGTCCTGTCCTCACCACTCCTCTGCTAGCTGGTCTTCACCTCTCTTCTGCTAGCTGGTCCTCTGCTAGCTGGTCCTCTCCTCACCACTCCTCTGCTAGCTGGTCCTCTCCTCTGCTAGCTGGTCCTCTCCTCACCACCCCTCTGCTAGATGGTCCTCTCCTCACCACTCCTCTGCTAGCTGGTCCTCTCCTCTGCTAGCTGATCCTCTCCTCACCACCCCTCTGCTAGCTGGTCCTCTCCTCACCACTCCTCTGCTAGCTGGTCCTCTCCTCTGCGAGCTGGTCCTCTCCTCACCACTCCTCTGCTAGCTGGTTCTCTCCTCACCACTCTTTTGCTAGCAGGTCCTCTCCTCTGCTAGCTGGTCCTCTCATCACCTCTTCTCTGCTAGCTGGTCCTCTCCTCACCACTCTTCTGCTAGCTTGTCTTCTCCTCACCACCCCTCTGCTAGCTGATCATCTCCTCACCACCCATCTGCTAGCTGGTCATCTCCTCACCACCCCTCTGTGTTTATGGAGGAGGAGGAGTGAGACCTGTATCTCTTCCTCCATACCTCCTCCTCCATATCTCCTCCTCCATATCTTCTCGTCCATACCTTTTCCTCCATATCTCCTCCATATCTCCTCCGTACCTCCTCCTCCATATCTCCTCCTCCATATCTTATCCTCCATATCTCCTTCTTAACTCCTCGTCCATATCTCCTCCTACTTACAGTGGGGCAAAAAAGTTTTTAGTCTGCCACCAATTGTGCAAGTTCTCCCACTTAAAAAGATGAGTGGCCTGTAATTTTCATCATAGGTACACTTCAACTATGACAGACAAAATGAGAAAAATCACATTGTAGGATTTTTTATGAATTTATTTGCAAATTATGGTGGAAAATAAGTATTTTGTGTGTGTGTGTGTGTGTGTGTGTGTGTGAGAGAGAGAGAGATATGGAGGAAGAGATATGGAGCAAATATGGAGGAGGTATGGAGGAGGAGGAATGGAGGAGAGGATGTGGAGGAGGAGGAATGGAGATGATATGGAGGAGGAGATATGGAGGAGGAGGTATGGAGGAGGTACATTTCTCCTCCATTTCTCCTCTGTACCTCCTCCTCCATACCTCCTCGTCCATATCTCCTCCTCCATTTCTCCATAACTCCTCCTCCATTTATCCTCTGTATCTCCTCCTCTGTACCACCTCCTCCGTACCTCCCCCTCCGTACCTATTCCATATTTCCTCCGTACCTTCTCCTCCATACCTCTTCCATATCTCCTCCTGCATATCTCCTCCTCCATATCTTCTCCATACCTCCTCCTCCATATCTTCTCCATACCTCCTCCTCCATATCTTCTCCACACCTCCTCCTCCATTTCTCCTCCTCCATATCTCCTCCTCCATATCTTCTCCATACCTCCTTCCTCCATATCTCCTCCGTACCACCTCCTCCATGTCTCCTCCTCCATACCTCCTCCTCCATATCTCCTCCATATCTCCTCCTCCATACCTCCTCCTCCATATCTCCTCCTCCATATCTTCTCCTCCCTATCTTCTCCATATCTCCTCCTTATCTCCTCCGTATCTCCTCCTCCATAACTCCTCCTCCATATCTTATCCATATCTTCTCCTCCATATCTCCTCCTCCATATCTTCTCCATACCTCCTCCTCCGTACCTCCTCCTCCATATCTCCTCCTCCATATCTCCTCCTCCATTTCTCCTCTGTACCTCTTTCTCCATATATCCACCTCCATATCTCCTCCTCCATATCTCCTCCTCCATTTCTCCTCTGTACCTCCTCCATAACTCCTCCTCCATTTATCCTCTGTACCTCCTCCATAACTCCTCCTCCATTTATCCTCTGTACCTCCCCCTCCGTACCTCCTCCATATCTCCTCCGTACCTCCTCCTCCATACCTCCTCCATACCTCATCCTCCATATCTCCTCCTCCATATCTCCTCCTCCATACCTCCTCCTCCATACCTCCTCCTCCAGATCTCCTCCTCCATATCTTCTCCATATCTCCTCCTCCTCCGTATCTCTTCCTCCGTTTCTCCTCTTCCATACCCTATCCATATCTTCTCCTCCATATCTTTTTCCTCCATATCTCCTCCTCCATATCTTCTCCATACCTCCTCCTCCGTATCTCCTCCTCCATATATTCTCCATACCTCCTCCTCCATATCTCCCCCTCCATATCTTCTCTTCCATATCTCCTCCTCCATATCTCCTCCGCCATTTCTCCTCTGTACCTCCTCCTCCATATCTCCTCCTCATCTCCTCCATACCTGCTCCTCCATATCTCCTCCATACCTCCTCCTCCATATCTCCTCCTCCATACCTCCTCCTCCATATCTCCTCCTCATCTCCTCCATACATGCTCCTCCATATCTCCTCTATACCTCCTCCTCCATATCTCCTCCGTACCTCCTCCTCCATATCTCCTCCTCCATACCTCCTCCTCCATATCTCCTCCGTACCTCCTCCTCCATACCTCCTCCTCCATATCTCCTCCTCCATATCTTATCCATGTCTCCTCCTCCATATCTTATCCATATCTTCTCCTCCATATCTTATCCATATCTCCTCCTCCATATCTTCTCCATACCTCCTCCTCCGTACCTCCTCCTCCATATCTTCTCCATACCTCCTCCTCCGTACCTCCTCCTCCATATCTCTTCCTCCATATATTCTCCATACCTCCTCCTCCATATCTTCTCCTTCATATCTCCACCTCCATATCTCTTCCTACATATATTCTCCATACCTCCTCCTCCATATCTTCTCCTCCATACCTCCTCCTCCATATCTCCTCCTCCATATCTCCTCCGTACCTCCTCCTCCGTATCTCCTCTTCTGTATCTCTTCTTCCATATCCCCTCCATATATCCTCCTCCGTATCTCCTCCTTCATATCTCCTCCTCCATATCTCCTCCGTACCTCCTCCTCCATATCTCCTCTTCTGTATCTCTTCTTCCATATCCCCTCCATATATCCTCCTCCGTACCTCCTCCTTCATATCTCCTCCTCCATATCTCCCCCTCCTTATCTTCTCCTCCATATCTCCTCCGCCATTTCTCCTCTGTGCCTCCTCCTCCATATCTCCTCCTCCATACCTCCTCCTCTGTACCTCCTCCTCCATATCTCCTCCGTACCTCCTTCTTCATATCTCCTCCTCCATATCTTATCCATATCTCCTCCTCCATATCTTATCCATATCTCCTCCTCCATAACTTCGCCTCCATATCTCGTCCTCCATATCTCGTCCTCCAAATCTCCTCCTCCATATCCCCTCCTCCATACCTCCTCCTCCATATATTCTCCTCCATATCTCCTCCTCCATACCTCCTCCTCCATATCTCCTCCTCATCTCCTCCATACCTCCTCCTCCATATCTCCTCCTCCATATCTTCTCCTCCCTATCTTCTCCATATCTCCTCCTTATCTCCTCCGTATCTCCTCCTCCATAACTCCTCCTCCATATCTTATCCATATCTTCTCCTCCATATCTCCTCCTCCATATCTTCTCCATACCTCCTCCTCCGTATCTCCTCCTCCATATCTCCTCCTCCATATCTCCTCCTCCATTTCTCCTCTGTACCTCTTCCTCCATATATCCACCTCCATATCTCCTCCTCCATTTCTCCTCTGTACCTCCTCCATAACTCCTCCTCCATTTATCCTCTGTACCTCCTCCATAACTCCTCCTCCATTTATCCTCTGTACCTCCCCCTCCGTACCTCCTCCATATCTCCTCCGTACCTCCTCCTCCATACCTCCTCCATACCTCATCCTCCATATCTCCTCCTCCATATCTCCTCCTCCATACCTCCTCCTCCATACCTCCTCCTCCAGATCTCCTCCTCCATATCTTCTCCATATCTCCTCCTCTTCCGTATCTCCTCCTCCGTTTCTCCTCTTCCATTCCCTATCCATATCTTCTCCTCCATATCTTTTTCCTCCATATCTCCTCCTCCATATCTTCTCCATACCTCCTCCTCCGTATCTCCTCCATATATTCTCCATACCTCCTCCTCCATATCTCCCCCTCCATATCTTCTCTTCCATATCTCCTCCTCCATATCTCCTCCGCCATTTCTCCTCTGTACCTCCTCCTCCATATCTCCTCCTCATCTCCTCCATTCCTGCTCCTCCATATCTCCTCCATACCTCCTCCTCCATATCTCCTCCTCCATACCTCCTCCTCCATATCTCCTCCTCATCTCCTCCATACCTGCTCCTCCATATCTCCTCTATACCTCCTCCTCCATATCTCCTCCGTACCTCCTCCTCCATATCTCCTCCTCCATACCTCCTCCTCCATATCTCCTCCATACCTGCTCCTCCATATCTCCTCCATACCTCCTCCTCCATATCTCCTCCGTACCTCCTCCTCCATACCTCCTCCTCCATATCTCCTCCTCCATATCTTATCCATGTCTCCTCCTCCATATCTTATCCATATCTCCTCCTCCATATCTTATCCATATCTCCTCCTCCATATCTTCTCCATACCTCCTCCTCCGTACCTCCTCCTCCATATCTTCTCCATACCTCCTCCTCCGTACCTCCTCCTCCATATCTCTTCCTCCATATATTCTCCATACCTCCTCCTCCATATCTTCTCCTTCATATCTCCTCCTCCATATCTCTTCCTACATATATTCTCCATACCTCCTCCTCCATATCTTCTCCTCCATACCTCCTCCTCCATATCTCCTCCTCCATATCTCCTCCGTACCTCCTCCTCCGTATCTCCTCTTCTGTATCTCTTCTTCCATATCCCCTCCATATATCCTCCTCCGTACCTCCTCCTTCATATCTCCTCCTCCATATCTCCTCCGTACCTCCTCCTCCGTATCTCCTCTTCTGTATCTCTTCTTCCATATCCCCTCCATATATCCTCCTCCTTACCTCCTCCTTCATATCTCCTCCTCCATATCTCCCCCTCCTTATCTTCTCCTCCATATCTCCTCCGCCATTTCTCCTCTGTACCTCCTCCTCCATATCTCCTCCTCCATACCTCCTCCTCCGTACCTCCTCCTCCATATCTCCTCCGTACCTCCTTCTCCATATCTCCTCCACCATATCTTATCCATATCTCCTCCTCCATATCTTATCCATATCTCCTCCTCCATAACTTCGCCTCCATATCTCGTCCTCCATATCTCGTCCTCCAAATCTCCTCCTCCATATCCCCTCCTCCATACCTCCTCCTCCATATCTTCTCCTCCATATCTCCTCCTCCATACCTCCTCCTCCATATCTCCTCCGTACCTCCTCCTCCATATCGTCTCCATATCCCCTCCTCCTCCATATCTCCTCCATATATTCCCCATATCTCCTCCTCCATATCTCCTCCTCCATATCACCTCCATACCTCTTCCCCCATATCTCCTCTTCCATACCTCCTCCATATCTCGTCCTCCATATCTCCTCCATACCTCCTCCTCCGTACCTCCTCCATATCTTCTCCTCCATATCTCCTCCATATCTTCTCCTCCTCCATACCTCCTCCTCCATATCTCCTCCGTACCTCCTCCTCCATACCTCCTCCATATCTCCTCCATATCTCCTCCTCCATATCTCCTCCTCCTTATCTCCTTATCTCCTCCATACCTCCTCCCCCATATCTCCTCCTCCATACCTCCTCCTCCATATCTCCTCCTCCATATCTTCTCCGTACCTCCTCCTCCGTATCTCCTCTTCTGTATCTCTTCTTCCATATCCCCTCCATATATCCTCCTTCATATCTCCTCCTCCATATATTCTCCATACCTCCTCCTCCGTATCTCCTCCTCCATATCTCCCCCTCCATATCTTCTCTTCCATATATTCTCCTCCATATCTCCTCCGCCATTTCTCCTCTGTACCTCCTCCTCCATATCTCCTCCTCCATACCTCCTCCTCCGTACCTCCTCCTCCATATCTTATCCATATTTCCTCCTCCATATCTTCTCCTCCATATCTCCTCCTCCATACCTCCTCCTCCATATCTCATCCTCCATATCTCCTCCGTACCTCCTCCTCCATATCTCCTCCTCCATATCTCTTCCTCCATATATTCTCCATACCTCCTCCTCCATATCTTCTCCTCCATATCTCCTCTTCCATTTCTCCTCTGTACCTGCTCCTCCATATCCCCTCCTCCTCCATATCTCCTCCTCCATAACTTCGCCTCCATATCTCGTCCTCCATATCTCGTCCTCCAAATCTCCTCCTCCATATCCCCTCCTCCATACCTCCTCCTCCATATCTTCTCCTCCATATCTCCTCCTCCATACCTCCTCCTCCATATCTCCTCCGTACCTCCTCCTACATATCGTCTCCATATCCCCTCCTCCTCCATATCTCCTCCATATATTCCCCATACCTCCTCCTCCATATCTCCTCCTCCATATCACCTCCATACCTCTTCCCCCATATCTCCTCTTCCATACCTCCTCCATATCTCGTCCTCCATATCTCCTCCATACCTCCTCCTCCATATCTCCTCCTCCATACCTCCTCCTCCGTACCTCCTCCATATCTTCTCCTCCATATCTCCTCCATATCTTCTCCTCCTCCATACCTCCTCCTCCATATCTCCTCCGTACCTCCTCCTCCATATCTTCTCCATATCTCCTCCTCCATATCTCCTCCTCCGTACCTCCTCCATATCTCCTCCTCCATACCTCCTCCATATCTCCTCCATATCTCCTCCTCCATATCTCCTCCTCCTTATCTCCTTATCTCCTCCATACCTCCTCCCCCATATCTCCTCCTCCATACCTCCTCCTCCATATCTCCTCCTCCATATCTTCTCCGTACCTCCTCCTCCGTATCTCCTCTTCTGTATCTCTTCTTCCATATCCCCTCCATATATCCTCCTTCATATCTCCTCCTCCATATATTCTCCATACCTCCTCCTCCGTATCTCCTCCTCCATATCTCCCCCTCCATATCTTCTCTTCCATATCTTCTCCTCCATATCTCCTCCGCCATTTCTCCTCTGTACCTCCTCCTCCATATCTCCTCCTCCATACCTCCTCCTCCGTACCTCCTCCTCCATATCTTATCCATATCTCCTCCTCCATATCTTATCCATATCTCCTCCTCCATATCTTCTCCTCCATATCTCCTCCTCCATACCTCCTCCTCCATATCTCATCCTCCATATCTCCTCCGTACCTCCTCTTCCATATCTCCTCCTCCATATCTCCTCCATATCTCCTCCTCCATATCTCTTCCTCCATATATTCTCCATACCTCCTCCTCCATATCTTCTCCTCCATATCTCCTCTTCCATTTCTCCTCTGTACCTGCTCCTCCATATCCCCTCCTCCTCCATATCTCCTCCTCCATATATTCCCCATATCTCCTCTTCCATACCTCCTCCATATCTCGTCCTCCATATCTCGTCCTCCATATCTCCTCCTCCATATCTCCTCTTCCATACCTCCTCCATATCTCGTCCTCCATATCTCGTCCTCCATATCTCCTCCTCCATATCTCCTCCTCCATACCTCCTCCTCCGTACCTCCTCCATATCTCCTCCATATCTTCTCCTCCATATCTCCTCCTCCATACCTCCTCCTCCGTACCTCCTCCTCCATATCTTCTCTTCCATATCTCCTCCTCCATATCTCCTCCGCCATTTCTCCTCTGTACCTCCTCCTCCATATCTCCTCCATTCCTGCTCCTCCATATCTCCTCCATACCTCCTCCTCCATATCTCCTCCTCCATACCTCCTCCTCCATATCTCCTCCTCATCTCCTCCATACCTGCTCCTCCATATCTCCTCTATACCTCCTCCTCCATATCTCCTCCGTACCTCCTCCTCCATATCTCCTCCTCCATACCTCCTCCTCCATATCTCCTCCATACCTGCTCCTCCATATCTCCTCCATACCTCCTCCTCCATATCTCCTCCGTACCTCCTCCTCCATACCTCCTCCTCCATATCTCCTCCTCCATATCTTATCCATGTCTCCTCCTCCATATCTTATCCATATCTCCTCCTCCATATCTTATCCATATCTCCTCCTCCATATCTTCTCCATACCTCCTCCGTACCTCCTCCTCCATATCTTCTCCATACCTCCTCCTCTGTACCTCCTCCTCCATATCTCTTCCTCCATATATTCTCCATACCTCCTCCTCCATATCTTCTCCTTCATATCTCCTCCTCCATATCTCTTCCTACATATATTCTCCATACCTCCTCCTCCATATCTTCTCCTCCATACCTCCTCCTCCATATCTCCTCCTCCATATCTCCTCCGTACCTCCTCCTCCGTATCTCCTCTTCTGTATCTCTTCTTCCATATCCCCTCCATATATCCTCCTCCGTACCTCCTCCTTCATATCTCCTCCTCCATATCTCCTCCGTACCTCCTCCGTATCTCCTCTTCTGTATCTCTTCTTCCATATCCCCTCCATATATCCTCCTCCTTACCTCCTCCTTCATATCTCCTCCTCCATATCTCCCCCTCCTTATCTTCTCCTCCATATCTCCTCCGCCATTTCTCCTCTGTACCTCCTCCTCCATATCTCCTCCTCCATACCTCCTCCTCCGTACCTCCTCCTCCATATCTCCTCCGTACCTCCTTCTCCATATCTCCTCCACCATATCTTATCCATATCTCCTCCTCCATATCTTATCCATATCTCCTCCTCCATAACTTCGCCTCCATATCTCGTCCTCCATATCTCGTCCTCCAAATCTCCTCCTCCATATCCCCTCCTCCATACCTCCTCCTCCATATCTTCTCCTCCATATCTCCTCCTCCATACCTCCTCCTCCATATCTCCTCCGTACCTCCTCCTCCATATCGTCTCCATATCCCCTCCTCCTCCATATCTCCTCCATATATTCCCCATATCTCCTCCTCCATATCTCCTCCTCCATATCACCTCCATACCTCTTCCCCCATATCTCCTCTTCCATACCTCCTCCATATCTCGTCCTCCATATCTCCTCCATACCTCCTCCTCCATATCTCCTCCTCCATACCTCCTCCTCCGTACCTCCTCCATATCTTCTCCTCCATATCTCCTCCATATCTTCTCCTCCTCCATACCTCCTCCTCCATATCTCCTCCGTACCTCCTCCTCCATATCTTCTCCATATCTCCTCCTCCGTACCTCCTCCATATCTCCTCCTCCATACCTCCTCCATATCTCCTCCATATCTCTTCCTCCATATCTCCTCCTCCTTATCTCCTTATCTCCTCCATACCTCCTCCCCCATATCTCCTCCTCCATACCTCCTCCTCCATATCTCCTCCTCCATATCTTCTCCGTACCTCCTCCTCCGTATCTCCTCTTCTGTATCTCTTCTTCCATATCCCCTCCATATATCCTCCTTCATATCTCCTCCTCCATATATTCTCCTTACCTCCTCCTCCGTATCTCCTCCTCCATATCTCCCCCTCCATATCTTCTCTTCCATATATTCTCCTCCATATCTCCTCCGCCATTTCTCCTCTGTACCTCCTCCTCCATATCTCCTCCTCCATACCTCCTCCTCCGTACCTCCTCCTCCATATCTTATCCATTTTTCCTCCTCCATATCTTCTCCTCCATATCTCCTCCTCCATACCTCCTCCTCCATATCTCATCCTCCATATCTCCTCCGTACCTCCTCCTCCATATCTCCTCCTCCATATCTCCTCCATATCTCCTCCTCCATATCTCTTCCTCCATATATTCTCCATACCTCCTCCTCCATATCTTCTCCTCCATATCTCCTCTTCCATTTCTCCTCTGTACCTGCTCCTCCATATCCCCTCCTCCTCCATATCTCCTCCTCCATAACTTCGCCTCCATATCTCGTCCTCCATATCTCGTCCTCCAAATCTCCTCCTCCATATCCCCTCCTCCATACCTCCTCCTCCATATCTTCTCCTCCATATCTCCTCCTCCATACCTCCTCCTCCATATCTCCTCCGTACCTCCTCCTCCATATCGTCTCCATATCCCCTCCTCCTCCATATCTCCTCCATATATTCCCCATACCTCCTCCTCCATATCTCCTCCTCCATATCACCTCCATACCTCTTCCCCCATATCTCCTCTTCCATACCTCCTCCATATCTCGTCCTCCATATCTCCTCCATACCTCCTCCTCCATATCTCCTCCTCCATACCTCCTCCTCCGTACCTCCTCCATATCTTCTCCTCCTCCATACCTCCTCCTCCATATCTCCTCCGTACCTCCTCCTCCATATCTTCTCCATATCTCCTCCTCCATATCTCCTCCTCCGTACCTCCTCCATATCTCCTCCTCCATACCTCCTCCATATCTCCTCCATATCTCCTCCTCCATATCTCCTCCTCCTTATCTCCTTATCTCCTCCATACCTCCTCCCCCATATCTCCTCCTCCATACCTCCTCCTCCATATCTCCTCCTCCATATCTTCTCCGTACCTCCTCCTCCGTATCTCCTCTTCTGTATCTCTTCTTCCATATCCCCTCCATATATCCTCCTTCATATCTCCTCCTCCATATATTCTCCATACCTCCTCCTCCGTATCTCCTCCTCCATATCTCCCCCTCCATATCTTCTCTTCCATATCTTCTCCTCCATATCTCCTCCGCCATTTCTCCTCTGTACCTCCTCCTCCATATCTCCTCCTCCATACCTCCTCCTCCGTACCTCCTCCTCCATATCTTATCCATATCTCCTCCTCCATATCTTATCCATATCTCCTCCTCCATATCTTCTCCTCCATATCTCCTCCTCCATACCTCCTCCTCCATATCTCATCCTCCATATCTCCTCCGTACCTCCTCCTCCATATCTCCTCCTCCATATCTCCTCCATATCTCCTCCTCCATATCTCTTCCTCCATATATTCTCCATACCTCCTCCTCCATATCTTCTCCTCCATATCTCCTCTTCCATTTCTCCTCTGTACCTGCTCCTCCATATCCCCTCCTCCTCCATATCTCCTCCTCCATATATTCCCCATATCTCCTCTTCCATACCTCCTCCATATCTCGTCCTCCATATCTCGTCCTCCATATCTCCTCCTCCATATCTCCTCTTCCATACCTCCTCCATATCTCGTCCTCCATATCTCGTCCTCCATATCTCCTCCTCCATATCTCCTCCTCCATACCTCCTCCTCCGTACCTCCTCCATATCTCCTCCATATCTTCTCCTCCATATCTCCTCCTCCATACCTCCTCCTCCGTACCTCCTCCTCCATATCTTCTCCATATCTCTTCCTCCATACCTCCTCCTCCATATCTCCTCCGTACCTCCTCCTCCATATATTCTCCATACCTCCTCCTCCATATCTCCTCCTCCATATCTCCCCCTCCATATCTTCTCTTCCATATCTTCTCCTCCATATCTCCTCCGCCATTTCTCCTCTGTACCTCCTCCTCCATATCTCCTCCTCCATACCTCCTCCTCCGTACCTCCTCCTCCATATCTCCTCCTCCATATCTTATCCATATCTCCTCCTCCATATCTTATCCATATCTCCTCCTCCATATCTTCATCCATATCTCCTCCTCCATATCTTCTCCATTTCTCATCCTCCATATCTCCTCCGTACCTCCTCCTCCATATCTCCTCCTCCGTATCTCCTCCATATCTCCTCCTCCATATCTCTTCCTCCATATATTCTCCATACCTCCTCCTCCATATCTTCTCCTCCATATCTCCTCTTCCATTTCTCCTCTGTACCTGCTCCTCCTCCATATCTCCTCCTCCATTTATTCCCCATATCTCCTCTTCCATACCTCCTCCATATCTCATCCTCCATATCTCCTCCATATCTCCTCCTCCATATCTCCTCTTCCATACCTCGTCCTCCATATCGCCTCCTCCATATCTCCTCCTCCATATCTCCTCCTCCATACCTCCTCCTCCGTACCTCCTCCATATCTCCTCCATATCTTCTCCATATCTCCTCCTCCATACCTCCTCCTCCATATCTCCTCCGTACCTCCTCCTCCATATCTCCTCCTCCATACCTCCTCCTCCATATCTCCTCCGTACCTCCTCCATATCTCCTCCTCCATACCTCCTCCTCCATATCTCCTCCGTACCTCCTCCTCCATATCTCCTCCTCCATACCTCCTCCTCCATATCTCCTCCGTACCTCCTCCATATCTTCTCCTCCATATCTCCTCCTCCATACCTCCTCCTCCATATCTCCTCCGTACCTCCTCCTCCATATCTCCTCCATATCTTCTCCATACCTTCTCCTCCATATCTCCTCCGTACCTCTTCCTCCGTACCTCCTCCATATCTTCTCTTCCATATCTTCTCCTTCATATCTCCTCCTCCGTACCTCCTCCTCCATATCTCCTCCATATCTTCTCCTCCATATCTTCTCCTCGTACCTCCTCCTCTGTACTTCCTCCATATCTCAGTCAGCCATGTTTCATCTCGCTCTCCCTGTGTGTGTGTGTGTGTGTGACCGGAGTCATCATTACATAGGCAGCTCTGGAATGATCCATGTGTTGTCTGACTCATGGATAGATGTAGACACCGTGAGACTTTAACATGGTGAAGAGGAGATATCTGTGTTCATTAAGTATCTCAGAGTGCTGATCATGTCCCCCCTGTCCACTCATTACAATCTAAACTGATCCTAGATCAGCAGTCTTACTCTGAGGATCTATATTGATACAGTATGTTTGTCCTGGTTTATCAACTTCTATTGAAATCTAAACTGATCCTAGATCAGCAATCTTACTCTGAGGATCTGTATTCATACAGTATGCTTAACTCCTATTAAAATCGAAACTGTCACAAGAGGGCTCTTGATGAGAGACCGTACCCATACCCTTACCTCATCGCTGCTGTATGGTCAATGGGAGGCTGAAACATTTTGTTCTTCTGGCTGCAGAGTCAGACGGTAATCTGTTGTCAATTACATCCCTTGAGAGAGAGGGAGGAGGGAGGGAGGAAGAGAAAGAGGGAGAGAGAGAGAGGGGGAAGGGAGAGAGAATGAAAGAAAGTGAGGGAGAGAGAGGAAGGGAGAAAGATGGAGAGAGAGAGGGAGGGAACGGAAGGGAAAGAGGAAGGGAGAGAGAGAGAATGAATGCAGCCAGGGAAGGTAGACCCATAGCCCCTCCGTCTGTCCATCCGTCTCTCTGTCTGAGTAAAGGCCTATGGAGGGCAGTACAGTACAGCCTGTGGTTGTCAGTATAAAATCCAGTCTAGGCTTCTATCCAGTGATTCGCCAGATGGGTGAGAGTCTGAAGCAGTGTAAATTACCACCAGTCAGTCATAGAGGGAAACTGCAGACAGACTCCCTAGTCCGTATTTTGTTGATTTGGGAATGTGCAATACTTTCCGAGTTTGCCAAAATGTTTGAAATACCCCATACTTTGTAAATCTGAGAAGACCTACCGTAGTTATTGTAATATCCCTGATTGAACCAGTTTAGTTGTGAGGCCTACCATAGTTCTTATAATACTCTACCGTAGTTATTGTAATATCCCTGATTGAACCAGTTTAGTTGTGAGGCCTACCGTAGTTCTTATAATACTCTACCGTAGTTATTGTAATTCTCCTGATTGAACCAGTTTAGTTGTGAGGCCTACCGTAGTTCTTATAATACTCTACCGTAGTTATTGTAATGTCCCTGATTGAACCAGTTTAGTTGTGAGGCCTACCGTAGTTATTGTAATATCCCTGATTGAACCAGTTTAGTTGTGAGGCCTACCGTAGTTCTTATGATACTCTACCGTAGTTATTGTAATATCCCTGATTGAACCAGTTTAGTTGTGAGGCCTACCGTAGTTCTTATAATAATCTACCGTAGTTATTGTAATATCCCTGATTGAACCAGTTTAGTTGTGAGGCCTACCGTAGTTCTTATAATACTCTACCGTAGTTATTGTAATATCCCTGATTGAACCAGTTTAGTTGTGAGGCCTACCGTAGCTCTTATAATACTCTACCGTAGTTATTGTAATATCCCTGATTGAACCAGTTTAGTTGTGAGGCCTACCGTAGTTATTGTAATATCCCTGATTGAACCAGTTTAGTTGTGAGGCCTACCGTAGTTCTTATAATACTCTACCGTAGTTATTGTAATATCCCTGATTGAACCAGTTTAGTTGTGAGGCCTACCGTAGTTCTTATAATACTCTACCGTAGTTATTGTAATATCCCTGATTGAACCAGTTTAGTTGTGAGGCCTACCGTAGTTCTTATAATACTCTACCGTAGTTATTGTAATATCCCTGATTGAACCAGTTTAGTTGTGAGGCCTACCGTAGTTCTTATAATACTCTACCGTAGTTATTGTAATTCTCCTGATTGAACCAGTTTAGTTGTGAGGCCTACCGTAGTTCTTATAATACTCTACCGTAGTTATTGTAATGTCCCTGATTGAACCAGTTTAGTTGTGAGGCCTACCGTAGTTATTGTAATATCCCTGATTGAACCAGTTTAGTTGTGAGGCCTACCGTAGTTCTTATAATACTCTACCGTAGTTATTGTAATATCCCTGATTGAACCAGTTTAGTTGTGAGGCCTACCGTAGTTCTTATAATACTCTACCGTAGTTATTGTAATATCCCTGATTGAACCAGTTTAGTTGTGAGGCCTACCGTAGTTATTGTAATATCCCTGATTGAACCAGTTTAGTTGTGAGGCCTACCGTAGTTCTTATAATACTCTACCGTAGTTATTGTAATATCCCTGATTGAACCAGTTTAGTTGTGAGGCCTACCGTAGTTCTTATAATACTCTACCGTAGTTATTGCAATTCTCCTGATTGAACCAGTTTAGTTGTGAGGCCTACCGTAGTTCTTATAATACTCTACCGTAGTTATTGTAATATCCCTGATTGAACCAGTTTAGTTGTGAGGCCTACCGTAGTTATTGTAATATCCCTGATTGAACCAGTTTAGTTGTGAGGCCTACCGTAGTTCTTATAATACTCTACCGTAGTTATTGTAATTCTCCTGATTGAACCAGTTTAGCTGTGATTGAGGCCTAAGGTACAGTACCAGTCAAAAGTTTGGACACACCTTCTCATTCAAGGGTTTTTCTTTCTTTCTTTTTGACTATTTTCTACATTGTAGAATAATAGTGGATACATCAAAACCACGAAATAACAAATATGGAATGTGTTTATGGAATGTATTGAATGTGTTCTAAATATATTTTAGATTTCAGATTTTTCAAAGTAGCCACCCATTGCCTTGATGACAGCATTGTACACTCTTAGCATTCTCTCAACCAGCTTCACCTGGAATGCTTTTCCAGCAGTCTTGAAGGAGTTCCCACATATGCTGAGCACTTGTTGGATGCTTTTACTTTACTCTGCGGTCCAACTCATCCCAGACCATCTCAATTTGGTTGAGGTCAGGTAATTGTGGAGACCAGGTCATCTGATGCAGCACTCCATCACTCTCCTTCTTATAGTCAAATAGCCCTGACACAGCCTGGAGGTGTGTTGGGTCACCTCCTCCTCCATGCTTTACGGTGGGAACCACACATGCAGAGATCATCCGTTCACCTAATCTTCACCGAGTCTCACGAAGCTACTGTGGTTGGAACCAAAAATCTCAAATTTGAACTCATCAGACCAAAGGACAGATTTTCACTGGTCTAATGTCCACTGCTCGTGTTTCTTGGCTCAAGCAAGTCTCTTCTTATTATTGGTGTCCTTTAGTAGTGGTTTCTTTGCAGCAATTCGACCACGAAGGCCTGATTCACGCAGTCTCCTCTGAACAGTTGATGTTGAGATGTGTCTGTTACTTGAACTCTGTGAAGCATAGATTTGGGCTGCAATTCCTCAGGCTGGTAACTCTAATGAACTTATCCTCTGCAGCAGAGGTAACTCTATGTCTGCCTTCCCTTTTACCGAATAGGGATATCTTCTGTATAACACCTCTACCTTGTCACAACACAACTAATTGGCTCAAACACATTAAGAAGAAAATAAATTCCACAAATACATTTTTAATAACTTCTTATGGCTTGAATCCCGCTGATGAAGGTTAAAGTCTCCATTAAGGACGATCTGCCCATTAGATGTAGGTTAAAGTCTCCATTAAGGACGATCTGCCCATTAGATGAAGGTTAAAGTCTCCATTAAGGACGATCTGCCCATTAGATGAAGGTTAAAGTCTCCATTAAGGACGATCTGCCCATTAGATGTAGGTTAAAGTCTCCATTAAGGACGATCTGCCCATTAGATGAAGGTTAAAGTCTCCATTAAGGACGATCTGCCCATTAGATGAAGGTTAAAGTCTCCATTAAGGACGATCTGCCCATTAGATGTAGGTTAAAGTCTCCATTAAGGACGATCTGCCCATTAGATGAAGGTTAAAGTCTCCATTAAGGACGATCTGCCCATTAGATGTAGGTTAAAGTCTCCATTAAGGACGATCTGCCCATTAGATGAAGGTTAAAGTCTCCATTAAGGACGATCTGCCCATTAGATGTAGGTTAAAGTCTCCATTAAGGACGATCTGCCCATTAGAGTGCGAAACTCATCAGAGTGGTGCTTCAACATTACAAAATTAACTATTTTGTTTTTGAGAATAATCACCCCATTTTGTTTGGAATTAAATGATCTGTGACTATGATGTGTGAAACTACTGCGACCCAGCCTCCTCTAAATGATCTGTGATAAACTACTGCAACCCAGCCTCCTCTAAATGATCTGTGGGAAACTACTGCAACCCAGCCTCCTCTAAATGATCTGTGATAAACTACTGCAACCCAGCCTCCTCTAAATTATCTGATAAACTACTGCAACCCGGCCTCCTCTAAATGATCTGTTATAAACTACTGCAACCCAGCCTCCTCTAAATGACCTGTGGTATACTACTGCAACCCAGCCTCCTCTAAATGATCTGTGGTAAACTACTGCAACCCAGCCTCCTCTAAATGATCTGATAAACTACTGCAACCCAGCCTCCTCTAAATGATCTGTGGTAAACTACTGCAACCCAGCCTCCTCTAAATGATCTGTGGTAAACTACTGCAACCCAGCCTCCTCTAAATGATCTGTGGTAAACTACTGCAACCCAGCCTCCTCTAAATGATCTGATAAACTACTGCAACCCAGCCTCCTCTAAATGATCTCCTCTAGAGCAGTGATGTTGTGGGGCTCTTGCTGGGCAACACAGACTTTCAACTCCCTCCAAAGATTTTCTATGATTTTCTATGGGGTTGAGATCTGGAGAGACTGGCTAGGCCACTCCAGGACCTTGAAATGCTTCTTACGAAGCCACTCCTTCGTTGCCCGGGCGGTGTGTTTGGGATCATTGTCATGCTGAAAGATCCAGCCATGTTTCATCTTCAATGCCCTTGCTGATGGAAGGAGGTTTTCACTCAAAATCTCACGATATATGGCCCCATTCATTCTTTCCTTTACACAGATCAGTCGTCCTGGTCCCTTTGCAGAAAAACAGCCCCAAAACATGTTTCCACCCCCATGCTTCACAGTAGGTATGGTGTTCTTTGGATGCAACTCAGCATTCTTTGTCCTCCAAACACGACGAGTTGAGTTTTTACCAAAAAGTTATATTTTGGTTTCATCTGACCATATGACATTCTCCCAATCTTCTTCTGGATCACCCAAATGCTCTCTAGCAAACTTCAGACGGGCCTGGACATGTACTGGCTTAAGCAGGGGGACACGTCTGGCACTGCAGGATTTGAGTCCCTGGCGGCGTAGTGTGTTACTGATGGTAGGCTTTGTTACTTTGCTCCCAGCTCTCTGCAGGTCATTCACTAGGTCCCCCCGTGTGGTTCTGGGATTTTTGCTCACCGTTCTTGTGATAATTTTGACCCCACGGGGTGCGATCTTGCGTGGAGCCCCAGATCGAGGGAGATTATCAGTGGTCTTGTATGTCTTCCATTTCCTAATAATTGCTCCCACAGTTGATTTCTTCCAACCAAGCTGCTTACCTATTGCAGATTCAGTCTTCCCAGCCTGGTGCAGGTCTACAATTTTGTTCCTGGTGTCCTTTGACAGCTCTTTGGTCTTGGCCATAGTGAAGTTTGGAGTGTGACTGTCTGAGGTTGTGGACAGGTGTCTTTTATACTGATAACAAGTTCAAACAGGTGCCATTAATACAGGTAACGAGTGGAGGACAGAGGAGCCTCTTAAAGAAGAAGTTACAGGTCTATGAGAGCCAGAAATCTTGCTTGCTTGTAGGTTACCAAATACTTATTTTCCACCATAATTTGCAAATAAATAAATAAAAAATCCTATAATGTGTTTTTCTGGATTTTTTTCCTCATTTTGTCTGTCATAGTTGAAGTGTACCTATGATTTAAATTACAGGCCTCTCTCATCTTTTTAAGTGGGAGAACTTGCACAATTGGTGGCTGACTAAATACTTTTTTGCCCCACTGTATATTAAATTATAGCCATGGTATAAAAGGGGATAATCAGCTCAGGGCACTATGCCTTCTCTGGGAAAGGTAACAGTTCTCCGCTAGCTCACCGTGGAACACTTCTTCTACGTTATTTATTATTTTCCATAGAACGTCTAGCCCCTCGTTGATCATCCTTTACCTAATAGTGATGTAAGCCAGGCATGTTCATACGCGTAACACACTGCATTTAATCCCTAATACAAGTCCATAGCCATGTTATTAACCTGGGCCTGTTGCGAAACCAAGCATATTAAAGCTACAATCCATATTTGGTGAACCTGCCCACTATTACAACAGCAAAGTTACTTCAAACAATGAACACAGTGTTTGTTGTTGTTGTTGTTGTAATCATTGCACATGCAACAGAACAACACTCCTCTCCTCCACTTCATCAACAAAATAATAACAAAAGGTGCTGAGGCAAACAGTGGCGTTATTTCACCAAATGCAGATTATAGCTTTAACTTGTAAATACTGATGCAGAAAAACAGTGTGAGGCAGGCAGCATTTTGATAATGTAGTGAAGGTGAAAGGTGAGAAATCGGCCAACGTGTCCTTACTACTGTAGCTGACCCTGTAAAACAACACATTTCACTGCACCTATCGGGTGTATGTCACGATAAAATATCTATAAAGGTGTCTCTGAGGGTCTGTTAAATGGGGGGAGGAAGAAGGGAAAACTTTCACAACGTTGTCTCTTCTTGATTTTCTACTTAATGTTTACTGCTGTTGCGTGAGAGACTGAGCCATTTAAACCGCCATGGTTGAGCTGTTGTGCAATTAGCCCATAATTGGAGGGGGAGCGGAAGAGAGCGAGAAAGGAGGGAGGAGGGAGGGTGCCTTTAGTGGTTTTTGCTTTCCCCCAATGTAATTTGCTTTACCCTACTTGTCTTGCACAATTTGTGATTCGGTGGAATGTGTGATTGAGCAACACATTGCTACCTTGGTAAAAGGTGACAGCTCCAATGGAAGGGAGGGGTGTGTGTGTGTGTGTGTGTGTGTGTGTGTGTGTGTGTGTGTGTGTGTGTGTGTGTGTGTGTGTGTGTGTGTGTGTGTGTGTGTGTGTGTGTGTGCGTGTGCGTGTGTGTGTGTGTGTGTAAACACAGTGTTTAGTTATGAATCATGACCTTTACCTTGGTGATTATCATACCCTCTAAGTCCAATCTTTCATGACTAACCACCAGTAGCTATTCAGCTGTAATAATGTGTCAGGGTTAAGCAGTCTGCACCAACACCTTACTAGATATACTATAGGTATGTATGTGTTGATTTAGCTTGGCTTGTGAGGACCTGTACTGTCCTTAATACATTCCTTCATAACCAGAGGACCAGGCCAGGGTTAGGTAAAGACTCTACAGCGTAATGTAATCAAATTAAATGATGAATAGAGAACCAAACTGCTGATCTCTCCTATGGGAATAGAGAACCAAACTGCTGATTTCTCCTATGGGAATAGAGAACCAACCTGCTGATCTCTCCTATAGGAATAGAGAACCAACCTGCTGATCTCTCCTATGGGAATAGAGAACCAACCTGCTGATCTCTCCTATAGGAATAGAGAACCAACCTGCTGATCTCTCCTATAGGAATAGAGAACCAACCTGCTGATCTCTCCTATGGGAATAGAGAACCAAACTGCTGATCTCTCCTATAGGAATAGAGAACCAACCTGCTGATCTCTCCTATAGGAATAGAGAACCAACCTGCTGATCTCTCCTATGGGAATAGAGAACCAAACTGCTGATCTCTCCTATGGGAATAGAGAACCAAACTGCTGATCTCTCCTATATGAATAGAGAACCAAACTACTGATCTCTCCTATAGGAATAGAGAACCAACCTGCTGATCTCTCCTATATGAATAGAGAACCAAACTGCTGATCTCTCCTATGGGAATAGAGAACCAACCTGCTGATCTCTCCTATGGGAATAGAGAACCAAACTGCTGATCTCTCCTATGGGAATAGAGAACCAACCTGCTGATCTCTCCTATGGGAATAGAGAACCAAACTACTGATCTCTCCTATAGGAATAAAGCACCAAACTGCTAAGCTATCGAAGTTAAACATGTCCAGTGCATTCGGAAAGTATTCAAACCAATTGACTTTTTCAACATTGTGTTACTTTACAGCCTTATTCTAAAAATATATTTTTTTTTAAATATTCCTCTCATGAATTTACACACAATACTCCATATTGAAGAAGCAAAAACAGGTTTTTAGACATTTTTGAAAATGTATTAAAAATTATAAACAGAAATATCAAATTTGCATGAGTATTCAGACCCTTTACTCAGTACTTTGTTGAAGCAACTTGGGCAGCGATTACAGCCTTGAGTCTTCTTGGGTATAATGCTACACGATTGGCACACCTACATTTCTTCTCTGCAGATCCTCTTAAGCTCTGTCAGGTTGGATGGGGAGCTATTTTCAGGTTTCTCCAGAGATATTCGATTGGGTTCAAGTCTGGGCTACTCAAGGACATTCAGAAACTTGTCCCGATGTGCATTGTCTTGGCTGTGTGCTTAGGGTCATTGTCCTGTTGAAAGGTGAACCTTTGCCTGGTCTGAGGGCCTGAGCGTCCTGGAGAAGGTTTTCATCAAGGATCTCTCTGTACTTTGCTCTGTTCATCTTTCCCAGTCCCTGGGGACTGTGGGACCTTATATAGAAAGGTGTGTGCCTTTCCAAATCATTTCAAACCACAGGTGGACTCCAATGTAGTTATAGAAACATCTCAAGGATGATAAATGGAAACAGGATGCTCATCTGAGCTCAAATTGGAGTCTCATAGCAAAGGGTCTGAATACCTACGCATATTAAGTATTTCAGTTTTCTATTTTTATTAAATGTGCAACAACGTACACATTTTTTTTTTCACTTTGTCATTATGGGGTATTGTGTGTAGATTGATGAGGGGGAAAAATTATTTCATCAATCTTAGACTAAGGCTGTAACGTAACAAAATGTGAAAAATGTCAAGGGGTCTGAATACTTTCCAAATGCACTGTATCACTGAGAACCTCATACAGGACCTGGACAACTTGCCTTAATAGAAGGAACCATGAATTGTGCTCCGTGTCAGAGAATTCTACAGGAGAATGTCAGGCCATCCATCTGTGGGCTGAAGCTGAGGCGCAGTTGGGTCATGCAGCACGACAATGATCCAAATCACATAATCAAGTCTACTAGAAAATGTCTAAAAAGCAACACATTTGAAGTTTTGGTCCAGACCTAATCCCAATTGAGATGTTGTGGCAGGACTTGAAACGAGCAGTTCACGCTTAGACCTGAGCAGGACCTGAGCAGTTAATGCTTGGACCTGAGCAGGGCCTGAGTAGTTCATGCTTGGACCTGAGCAGGACCTGAGCAGTTCATGCTTGGACCTGAGCAGGACCTGAGCAGTTCATGCTTGGACCTGAGCAGGGCCTGAGCAGTTCATGCTTGGACCTGAGCAGTTCATGCTTGGACCTGAGCAGGGCCTGAGTAGTTCATGCTTGGACCTGAGCAGTTCATGCTTGGACCTGAGCAGGACCTGAGCAGTTCATGCTTGGACCTGAGCAGGGCCTGAGCAGTTCATGCTTGGACCTGAGCAGTTCATGCTTGGACCTGAGCAGGGCCTGAGTAGTTCATGCTTGGACCTGAGCAGTTCATGCTTGAAAATCCACAAATGTTTCTGAGTTACAGCAGTTCTGCATGGAAGAATGGGACAAAATTCCTCTACTTTGACATGAGAGACTGATCAACAACTACAGGAAGCGTTTGGTAGCAGTCATTGCAGCTACAGTAAATTCATCAACTTTGACGTGAGAGACTGATCAACAACTACAGAAAGCGTTTGGTAGCAGTCATTGCAGCTACAGTAAATTCCTCCACAGAGACGTGAGAGACTGATCAACAACTACAGGAAGCGTTTGGTTGCAGTCATCGCAGCTAAAGGTGGCACAACCAGTTATTGAGTGTAAGAGGGAAATTACTTTTCACAGGGGCATTGGGTTTTTGCATAACTTTGTTTATGGAATAAATGAAACAAGTATGTCATTGTTGTGTTATTTGTTCGCTGAGGTTCCCTTTATCTAATATTAGGTTTTGGTTGAAAATCTGATAATGTAATTTGCAAAAGTGGAGAAAATTAGATAAGGGAAATACTCTTTCACTGCACTGTCATTTCCTGAACTACAAATGTTGCCATTGTGCAAAGAGGAAATGTTGTAGGTTTAAAGCTTAAATAACGTTGAATGTGTTTGGTAACAACTGTCCTACCTAACACACAGAGATAACCTCATGTGGCCTACACTTATACAGTCAAGTCAACACCAGGGTTGGGGTGAATTCCATTTGAATTTCACTCAATTCAGGAAGTACAGTGACATTTCAATTCTCTTCAATGCTTTTTAATGAGAACATTTTTCAATTGGAAATTGGTTTACTTTCTGAATTGACTGGAATTAAAATGGAATTGACCCCAACCCTAGTCAACACAACCAACTAACTCAGTGGCCTTGTGGTTTGATTGTCCGCCCTGAGATTGGAAGGTTGGAAGTTTGATCGCCGGCAGAGTCATACCAAAGACTAAAAAAAATTAAATAGGACCCAATGCTTCTTTGCCTTAAGGAGATAGACTACCGTCCTGTACACGGGTGTGCTTGTACATCAAGCTGCCTCAGACTGGGGGTAGGCCCTGAGATAGACTGGGGGTAAGGCCCTGAGATAGACTGGGGGTAAGGCCCTGAGATAGACTGGGGGTAAGGCCCTGAGATAGACTACCCTCCTGTACAGGGGTGTGCTTGTACATCAAGAAACAGAATGTTCCAAAGCCAATGACTTTTCTATACTCGTTAACACTCGTTATAACTCAGTATAACTGCAGTATATAGCCTGGTATAACTCAGTATAACTGCAGTATATAGCCTGGTATAACTAAGTATATAGCCTGGTATAACTCAGTATATAGCCTGGTATAACTCAGTATAAATACAGTATATAGCCTGGTATAACTCAGTATAACTGCAGTATATAGCCTGGTATAACTCAGTATATAGCCTGGTATAACTCAGTATAACTGCAGTATATAGCCTGGTATAACTCAGTATATAGCCTGGTATAACTCAGTATATAGCCTGGTATAACTCAGTATAACTACAGTAGATAGCCTGGTATAACTCAGTATAACTGCAGTATATAGCCTGGTATAACTCAGTATATAGCCTGGTATAACTCAGTATAACTGCAGTATATAGCCTGGTATAACTCAGTATAACTGCAGTATATAGCCTGGTATAACTCAGTATATAGCCTGGTATAACTCAGTATAACTACAGTAGATAGCCTGGTATAACTCAGTATAACTACAGTATATAGCCTGGTATAACTCAGTATAACTGGATAACTACAGTATATAAGTATATAGCCTGGTATAACTCAGTATAACTACAGTATATAGCCTGGTATAGCTCCAGTTCACATACAGTACATAGGACTTTACATATTTTTGGACTTTTCTGTTGTTGGCAAGAACCAGGCTTGTTCTTTATCAATGTCAGGGTAGGATACATATACTTGTTCTTTATCCAGGTCAGGGTAGGATACATAGACTTGTTCTTTATCAATGTCAGGGTAGGATACATAGACTTGTTCTTTATCAATGACAGGGTAGGATACATAGACTTGTTCTTTATCAAGGTCAGGGTAGGATACATAGACTTGTTCTTTATCAATGACAGGGTAGGATACATATACTTGTTCTTTATCCAGGTCAGGGTAGGATACATAGACTTGTTCTTTATCAATGTCAGGGTAGGCTACATAGCGGGTTCCATAACATGTTCCTTTCCACATCTCTGGCCCTCTACTGTGCTGCACACTCATAATATATATATAACCATCAATGTTATGCAAGCACTCACACAATATGTTGCACAACACAACTCAGGGTTGTGAACTGTTGGGCCGTAACTCAGGGTTGTGAACTGGCTGGCCCTAACTCAGGGTTGTGAACTGGCTGGCCCTAACTCAGGGTTGTGAACTGGCTGGCCCTAACTCAGGGTTGTGAACTGGTTGGCCGTAACCCAGGGTTGTGAACTGCTTGGCCGTAACTCAGGGTTGTGAACTGGTTGGCCGTAACCCAGGGTTGTGAACTGGTTGGCCGTAACCCAGGGTTGTGAACTGTTGGGCCGTAACCCAGGGTTGTGAACTGGTTGGCCGTAACTCAGGGTTGTGAACTGGTTGGCCGTAACTCAGGGTTGTGAACTGCTTGGCCACAACTCAGGGTTGTGAACTGGTTGGCCGTAACTCAGGGTTGTGAACTGGCTGGCCGTAACCCAGGGTTGTGAACTGGTTGGCCGTAACTCAGGGTTGTGAACTGGCAGGCCGTAACCCAGGGTTGTGAACTGCCTGGCCGTAACTCAGGGTTGTGAACTGGTTGGCTGTAACTCAGGGTTGTGAACTGGTTGGCCTTAACTCAGGGTTGTGAACTGGTTGGCCTTAACTCAGGGTTGTGAACTGGTTGGCCGTAACCCAGGGTTGTGAACTGGTTGGCCGTAACCCAGGGTTGTGAACTGGTTGGCCACAACTCAGGGTTGTGAACTGGTTGGCCGTAACTCAGGGTTGTGAACTGGCTGGCCGTAACCCAGGGTTGTGAACTGGTTGGCCGTAACTCAGGGTTGTGAACTGGCAGGCCGTAACCCAGGGTTGTGAACTGCCTGGCCGTAACTCAGGGTTGTGAACTGGTTGGCTGTAACTCAGGGTTGTGAACTGGTTGGCCTTAACTCAGGGTTGTGAACTGGTTGGCCTTAACTCAGGGTTGTGAACTGGTTGGCCGTAACCCAGGGTTGTGAACTGGTTGGCCGTAACCCAGGGTTGTGAACTGGTTGGCTGTAACCCAGGGTTGTGAACTGCTTGGCCATAGCACGTCCACCCTATAGATCTCGCCAGCTTGTAGTCCTAAAACCCGGAAATTAGTTACCTCTGATTTGTTCAGCCATTCCTATGGGGGAAAGGAATGGGGAAAGTATAGTGTTTCTGGGATAAACATAAAGTTTGATGTCATGAGGTCTGAGGTTAACACCGTTTTTGGAGATCTTATATGTTTTGTTCTATGAGAATTATGAATCCTTTATGTGCTTTTTTAAAATGACATAAATGTTCTAATTTCACAAAAAGGGATGTTAGCTGAAGAAGAACAAAACAGATACGATCTCCAAGGCCTGTGTTTACCTCAGACCTTATTTTCAGCTTTTATCCTAAAACCCTACAAACACTCCATTCATTTCGCCATAGCCTTTGTCCAACAAACAATGGCGGATTTAGTGCCTACAAAAAGACGCCATTACTATTGCTCTCTATAATATCACATTCCTTGTAATGACGGGTTTCCATGCAGTGAAGACATTCCTAACACCAATGTGTTATTTGAGTCATCTTGTTGCCATTTAAGCTTTTGTCTGGCAGCCGGTAAACGGCCACACGGCTGTTCCCCACCAACACAACAGAACAGCCTTTGACATTCTGCTAGAAATTTGAAATGTAAAAACATTCTTTTTGTAACAGCTCTCTTTGATTAATGCCTCATTCAGACCACACAGACACTCAGACACACACACACACACACACAGGTTGTGTCTCAAATGGCTTCCTATTCCTAATAGGGCCCTGGTCTATAGTAGTGCACTATATAGGGAATAGGGCTCTGTTCTATAGTAGTACCACTATATAGGGAATAGGGCTCTGTTCTATAGTAGTACCACTATATAGAGAATAGGGCTCTGTTCTATAGCAGTACCACTCTATAGGGAATAGGGCCCTGGTCAATAGTAGTACCACTATATAGGGAATAGGGCGCTGGTCTATAGCAGTACCACTATATAGGGAATAGGGCTCTGGTCTATAGCAGTACCACTATATAGGGAATAGGGCTCTGGTCTATAGCAGTACCACTATATAGGGAATAGGGCTCTGGTCTATAGTAGTACCACTGTATAGGGAATAGAGCGCTGGTCTATAGCAGTACCACTATATAGGGAATAGGGCTCTGGTCTATAGCAGTACCACTATATAGGGAATAGGGCTCTGGTCTATAGCAGTACCACTATATAGGGAATAGGGCTCTGGTCTATAGCAGTACCACTATATAGGGAATAGGGCTTTGATCTAAAGTAGTGTACTATATAGGGAATAGGGCTCTGGTCTATAGCAGTACCACTATATAGGGAATAGGGCTTTGATCTAAAGTAGTGCACTACATAGGGAATAGGGTGCCATTTAGGCCAGATTTTGGGAGGGTGAACAGAACACGGAGCTGCAATCTCAGTTTAATGAGCATTTCGGATTGAAACAGGCCGTATGTCATTCACATTTTTCATGTTTTACCATCTATAAACCCACCATGTTTAACCATCTATAAACCCACCATGTTTAACCGTCTATAAACCCACCATGTTTAACCATCTATAAACCCACCATGTTTTACCATCTATAAACCCACCATGTTTAACCGTCTATAAACCCACCATGTTTTACCATCTATAAACCCACCATGTTTAACCATCTATAAACCCACCATGTTTAACCATCTATAAACCCACCATGTTTAACCATCTATAAACCCACCATGTTTTACCATCTATAAACCCACCATGTTTTACCATCTATAAACCCACCATGTTTAACCATCTATAAACCCACCATGTTTTACCATCTATAAACCCACCATGTTTTACCATCTATAAACCCACCATGTTTAACCATCTATAAACCCACCATGTTTTACCATCTATAAACCCACCATGTTTTACCATCTATAAACCCACCATGTTTAACCATCTATAAACCCACCATGTTTAACCATCTATAAACCCACCATGTTTTACCATCTATAAACCCACCATGTTTTACCATCTATAAACCCACCATGTTTAACCATCTATAAACCCACCATGTTTTACCATCTATAAACCCACCATGTTTTACCATCTATAAACCCACCATGTTTAACCATCTATAAACCCACCATGTTTAACCATCTATAAACCCACCATGTTTTACCATCTATAAACCCACCATGTTTTACCATCTATAAACCCACCATGTTTAACCATCTATAAACCCACCATGTTTTACCATCTATAAACCCACCATGTTTAACCATCTATAAACCCACCATGTTTAACCATCTATAAACCCACCATGTTTAACCATCTATAAACCCACCATGTTTTACCATCTATAAACCCACCATGTTTAACCATCTATAAACCCACCAGAGCCAAATCAACACTCTACATTATGATAACACAACTCTAGCTGCAGTTTCCTCTATAACCCCAAGGCAGACACCTCTGTCTTTACTACATTAAGATAACACCAACTGCTGTTTGTTCTATAGCTCCAAGGCAGATAAGTGTTTTAATCACTGGGTGTGTGTATTTGTGTATTTATACTGTGTGAATTTTCATTGAGGCTTTGATCTGAAAACTCCTGCTTCATTAACTCTATATTCATGTAGTGATGCGCAATGCGTGGATTACCCTCTTATGTCAATATTGTAAGGAATTCTGGGGTTGTTGCCCCGACCAGGACTCAAACCCAAGTCTAGCATCTGTCAACCCAACGCCTTTGCCGTTACGCCAAGAGATCCAAACCTCTTGACAAAGGTCGATAGGTGTTGAGGTCGAACCTCTTGACGAGGTCGCTAGGTGTTGAGGTCAAACCTCTGGACGAGATCGCTAGGTGTTGAGGTCGAACCTCTTGACGAGGTCGCTAGGTGTTGAGGTCGAACCTCGAGGATGTCGCTAGGTGTTGAGGTCGAACTTCTTGAAGAGGTCGCTAGGTGTTGAGGTCGTACCTCTTGACGAGGTCGCCAGGTGTTGAGGTTGAATCTCGAGGAGGTCGCTGGGTGTTGAGGTCGAACCTCGAGGAGGTCGCTAGGTGTTGAGTTAAGGTCTGTACACCATACATACAATAAGATCACCTCGCCATTTACCATGTTGGAGGCGCTGTGAGAATTATTTAAGATACTCTTCAATGAGGTAGGGTTTCAGACATTTTCGAAAGATGGGCAGGGACTCCACTGTCCTGACTCTAGGGGCAAGACTATTCCTGATAAAGAGCATACAGTGGGTCTTCCATGTTTCCTTCCACCCTGCATGTGAGAGGGAGGATTTTTTTAGGCTTGACAGGATATCTGGAGAGATTCAGCTTTGTCTCTCTAAAAACCCCTCATCGATTTTGGGTGATTCTGCGATTGCATTATTTATTTATTTTTTAAATCTACAATATCCAGCATATTTTGCGAGGGCTTGCGGCACTATTACGGCATTAAAACAGTCAGATCACCGCACTATAAAATGAAGGCTCGCAAAATGTCAATGAACTTTTCCCCTCGTCAGAGCATTTTTGTGAGAAATTGGACAAAATCATTGGAAATTGCCATGCAAAATGTTATTTAACTAGTTAACTACCACAAAGACAAATGGTGAAATCCTGGAGGGACTGACTAGAACTATGAGCCAGGTTTTTTGTTGTTGAACCACATAACCTGATCACACCAGGAAAATACCCTGGGGATTGCAGTAGTTCCTCGTCCCATATTCATAAAGAGTTTCAGAGTGCTGATGTAGGATCCGTTTAACCATTTAGAATATAATGAATAAGATTATGTGGACAGGGAGGTATCTTTGCCCATAAATCATCTCAGAAGACTCGGCTAATCTAGGATCACGTCCCCCCCGCTCGCAAATAATCTTATTCATTATGATACAAAACTGATCCTGTATCAGCATTTCCAATGCTGACACTTCATGAATACAGGCCTGTTCATACAGTATAGTAGTACAGTACCAGTCAAAAGTTTGGACATTCCTGCTCATTCAAGAGTTTATTTAATTTTTTACTATTTTATACATTGTAGAAGTGAATACATCAAAACTATGAAATAGCATATGGAATCATGTTGTAACCAAAAAATATATTTGAGATTCTTCAAATAGCTACCCTTTGCCTCGATGACAGCTTGGCACACTCTCGGCATTCTCTCAACCAGCTTCATGAGGATTGCTTTTCCAACAGTCTTGAAGGAGTTCCCACATATGCTGAGCACTTGTTGCCTGATTTTCCTTCACTCTGCGGGGTAACTCATCCCAAACCATCTCAATTGGGTTGAGGTCGGGTAATTGTGGAGGCCAGGTCATCTGATGAAGCACTCCATCACTCTCCTTGGTCAAATAGCCCTTACACAGCCTGGAGGTGTGTTTTGGGTCATTGTCCTGTTGAAAAACAAATGATAGTCCCACTAAGCTCAAACCAGATGCGATGGCGTAACGCTGCAGAATGCTGTGGTAGCCATGCTGGTTAAGTGTGCCTTGAATTCTAAATAAATCACAGACAGTGTAACCAGCTAAGCACCCCCACACCATCACTCTTCTTCCTCCTTGCTTCACGGTGGGAATCACACATGCAGAGATCATCCGTTTACCTACTCTGAGTCTCACAAAGCTACGACGGTTGGAACCAAAAATCTCAAATTTGGACTCATCAGACTAAAGGACAGATGTCCACTGGTCTAATGTCCATTGCTCGTGTTTCTTGGCCCAAGCAAGTCTCTTTTTATTATTGGTGTCCTTTAGTAGTGGTTTCTTTGCAGAGATTCGACCATGAAGGCCTGATTCACAGTCTCCTCTGAACAGTTGATGTTGAGATGTGTCTGTTACTGGAACTCTGTGAAGCATTTATTTGGCCTGCTATTTCTGAGGCTGGGAACTCTAATGAACGTATCCTCTGCAGCAGAGATAATTCTGGGTCTTCCTTGCCTGTGGCGGTCCTCATGAGAGCCAGTTTCCAGTTTCATCATGGCGCTTGATGGTTTTGACGACTGCACTTGAAGAAATTTTCAAAGTTCTTGAAATTTTCAGGATTGACTGACATTCATGTTTTAAAGTAATGATGGACTTTCATTTCTCTTTGCTTATTTGAGCTGTTCGTGCCATAATATGGACTTGGTCTTTTACCAAATAGGGCTATCTTCTGTACCTTGTCACAACCCAACTGATTGGCTCAAAAACATTAACCTGTTGAGTGTAGGGGGCAGTATTTTGATGTTTGGGTGAAAAACGTACCCAAATGAAAATGCCTATTTCTCAGGCCCAGAAACTAGAATATGCATATAATTAGGATAGGATAGAAAACACTCTAAAGTTTCCAAAACTGTCAAAATATTGTCTGTGAGTATAACAGAACTGATATTGCAGACGAAAACCTGAGGAAAATCCAAAGAGGAAGTGCCTTCTATTTTGAAACCTCTCTGTTCCTATGCATGCCTATCCTCCATTTAAAGGGATATCAACCAGATTCCTTTTCCTATGGCTTCCACGTGGTCTGAACAGTCTTTAGACATAGTTTCAGGCTTTTATTCTGAAAAATTAGTGAGAAAGATCACATCGCGTCAGTGGATGGCTGGGTGCCAGCAGAGTTTTGCGCGAGCAGCTTGGAGCATTTTCTCTCTCTCCTATTGAAAAAGCTGTGGTCCGGTTGAAATATTATCGATTATTCATTGTAAAAACAACCTGCGGATTGATTATGAAAAACGTTTGACGTGTTTCTACGAACTTTACGGATACTATGTGGAATTTTCGTCTGCCTCGTCGTGCCCGCTCAACCCTATGGATTACTGAACATAACGCGCCAACCAAATGGAGGTAATTTTGGCTTTAAAATAATCTTTATGGAACAAAATGAACATTTATTGTGTAACTGGGTCTCGTGAGTGAAAACATCCGAAAGATCATCAAAGGTAAGCGATTCATTTGATTGATTTTCTGTTTTTTGTGACCAATCTACTTTGCTGCTAGCTGTTTGTAATGTTTTGTCTGCTGAGAGAGATGTCCTAACAAATGCTTGGATAGCTTTCACCGAAAAGGGTTTTTGAAATCTGACACGCCAGGTGGATTAACAACAAGCTAAACTGTGTTTTGCTATATTGCACTTGTGATTTCATGAAGATTAAATTTTTTTTGTAATTTAATTTGAATTTGGCACTCTGCAATTCAGCGGATGTTGACGAAAATGATCCTGCTAACGGGATGGGTGCGCCAAGAAGTTTTAAGGAGGAAAGGAATTCCACAAAGTAACTTTTAACAAGGCACACCTGTTAATTGAAATGCATTCCAGGTGACTACCTCATGAAGCTGGTTGAGAGAATGCCAAGAGTGTGCAAAGCTGTCACCAAGGCAAAGGGTGGCTACTTTGAAGAATCTCAAATATAAAATATATTTTGTATTTGTTTTACACTTTTTTTGGTTACTACATGATCCCATATGTGTTATTTCATAGTTTGGATGTCTTCACTGTAATTCTACAATTTAGAAAATAGTAAAAAATAAAGATAAACAATTGAGTGAGTAGGTGTGTCCAAAATGTGACTGTTACTGTAACTGTTTAAGTGAATTAAAATTAGTTCATAGGAGCCCTTTCTATTGAAAAACACTCTATGGCTGTTGTCCTCATTCATCTTTACAATGTTCGGTATAATTTAATATGACTCCACATGTTGGTAACGTTACATTGATCGTAAACCAGGGAGCTTAAAGTGTCTACAAGATCAGATAAAACCGTACAGTAGACTTTCTGTTTCACCAGTGAGTGGGTGGGTGATGGAAAAACCCTGCTGGATGAGGCTATGAGGAGCGGTGAGCAGCGAGCACGGTGGTCTGGCCTATCAGCTAGCTTCATTCTTTCAACATGAGTGTTTTATAGCCTTCTTTTTCTTCTCTCCTCACACCCCTCAGAACCCCAGCAGGAGAATGTCTCTTCTCATGGCACCCTATTGCCTACATAGTGCACTACTTTTGACCAGCTCTGGTCTATGTAGGAATTAGTGCCATTTGGGACGCAGCTCATGTCTCTTCTCTCAGCCAGCAGCGGCTGGTTCCAGTTACCTTCAACACTGGAGAAAATATTTACTCCTGAAAATGTAGAGGATAACTTTCCGTCTTTGACCATGTTCCAGAGGCATCTGGCTTGTGTTAGCAGATAAGAGGGCTCTAGTCCCCCCCCCCCCCCCCACTCATACGAGAGAAAGGGAATAAGGAGAGAGGAGATCTCTGAGCTCTGGAGGGAACTGGACTGAAGCTAATCCCACACTGAGGAGCCACAGACTAAAAGTAGGCCTGAAGATCTGAGAAATCCTACCATCTACTACATGCGTCCGTCCGGTGGCTGCACGAATCCATCCAGAAGTCTGTAGCTCAAACACACAATGTTTAAAAGGGGTTAGGAGTCAGAAACACGCCGGGCATGTAACAAGTCTGAGAGGAAAGGCTACAGTCCTAACACCTGAAGATGAGTACGGCGGATGGCTCTGATTTCAGACAGCCTGACAATAATGTAGTCTATGAGGTGCCAATGCTTTGATCGTAGGTTTTTCATTTGGGACATGGTGTTGGTGATGACGCCTTCTTGTTCAGCACAAAGGCTTTAGCAACCTCAATCCATTTGCATTGGCATATGACCAACGCCGTGCTGTTCTGTCACTCCATATCTCACAATCTCTTCATCGTGGGAGTCACCCAATAACAAGATAATGTCCTTTTTGGTTACTCTGTGGAGGGCCTCGTCCAGCATCTTGTAAAAGTGATATTTTGCATCATGTTCTGATGGTGGAGTTGGTGCATAAGAGACTGGCTGCTTGTCAATCAGGGGAATGCCTTTCGCTTAAGCCAGTTGGTGTTTCTGTGAGATTTGTCAGGAGGCATTTCCTTTACGACAATGCCCGCTCCGTGCAGATGTTGCCCTTCTGGGGGGGGTGTCCCTTCCAGAAGAAGGTGAAGCTTCAGCCAGCAGTTTGGTCTTCCTCAGAGCACCAATGTCGATGTTATATCGCTTTAGCGCTGCTGCGATGAGTGCAGTCCTTCGTTCGGGCCGAGAGAGTCCTGATGTCGAAAGGGACATATTTAGTCGTATTTACTTTTCGACCGCTCAAACAGATTGTCATAATAGGTGCGGTAGCCTATTCGGGAGAGTGAGTGGCCTGTGTTTATGCCACCTTTTCTAGGCCTTTCCCCAGCTGGGGTGAGCAGTGTGGTTCCTAAATAGGGCTCCTCAGATGTACAGGGACATCAGCCGAGACAAGCTGCCAATCAAATCCCAGCTGCTGACAACCAATAGGCCTGTGCCGCTACCATGCAGGGGCCTGGCCAGGAGCTTCCAGATCATTCAGTCCTGCCCCCGTTACCATTACCAGGTGCTTCCAGAACATTCAGTCCTGCCCCCATTACCATGACCAGGTGCTTCCAGAACATTCAGTCCTGCCCCCATTACCATGACCAGGTGCTTCCAGAACATTCAGTCCTGACCCTACAGGAAATCTAGTTGAAGAGCAGTAATGGATACCTACAGGAAATCTAGATGAAGAGCAGTAATGGATACCTACAGGAAATCTAGATAAAGAGCAATAATGAATACCTACAGGAAATTTAGATGAAGGGCAATAATGGATACCTACAGGAAATCTAGATGAAGAGCAGTAATGGATAATGGATACCTACAGGAAATCTAGATGAAGAGCAGTAATGGATAATGAATACCTACAGGAAATCTAGATGAAGAACAATAATGGATACCTACAGGAAATCTAGATGAAGAGCAATAATGGATAATGGATACCTACAGAACATCTAGATGAAGAGCAGTAATGGATAATGGATACCTACAGGAAATCTAGATGAAGAGCAATAATGGATACCTACAGGAAATCTAGATGAAGAGCAGTAATGGATAATGGATACCCACAGGAAATATAGATGAAGAGCAGTAATGGATAATGGATACCTACAGGAAATCTAGATGAAGAGCAGTAATGGATAATGGATACCTACAGGAAATCTAGATGAAGAGCAGTAATGGATAATGGATACCTACAGGAAATCTAGATGAAGAGCAATAATGGATACCTACAGGAAATCTAGATGAAGAGCAGTAATGGATACCTACAGGAAATCTAGATGAAGAGCAATAATGAATACCTACAGGAAATCTAGATGAAGAGCAGTAATGGATACCTACAGGAAATCTAGATGAAGAGCAGTAAGGGATGCCTACAGGAAATCTAGATGAAGAGCAGTAATGGATACCTACAGGAAATCTAGATGAAGAGCAGTAATGGTGAGAGCAACAGGTAACAGGTAACTGGCAACAGGTAACAGGCAACAGGTAACTGTTGCCAGTTACACACACACACACACACATACAGTACACACACACACACACACACACACACACATACAGTACACACACACACACACACACACACACACAACACACACAACACACAACACACACACACACACACAGTACACACACACACGTGTCATTAAGCAGACTTATCCAGAGCGACATACTTGAACAATCAGAGTTAAGTTCCTTGCTCAAGGGCACATTGACAGATTTTTCACCTAGTCGGCTCAGGGAGTCGAACCAACAAACTTTTGGTTACATGCCTAGTGGTTAAGACAAGGATAGAGCTGAAACCTACCTGTCCTTGAATATAAACACTCTTGTGTTGTTGTCATGACTCCACTACCCTCTCCTTGAGTGTCTGTGTTCGTGCCTGTCTCCATGCATATATGTGTGTCTGTGTTCGTGTCTGTCTCCATGCGTATATGTGTGTCTGTAATGTCTCCATGCGTATATGTGTGTCTGTGTTCGTGTCTGTCTCCATGCGTATATGTGTGTCTGTGTAATGTCTCCATGCGTATATGTGTGTCTGTGTTCGTGTCTGTCTCCATGCGTATATGTGTGTCTGTCTCCATGTGTATATGTGTGTCTGTGTTCGTGCCTGTCTCCATGCGTATATGTGTGTCTGTGTAATGTCTCCATGCGTATATGTGTCTGTGTAATGTCTCCATGCGTATATGTGTGTCTGTGTTCGTGCCTGTCTCCATGTGTATATGTGTGTCTGTGTTCGTGTCTGTCTCCATGCGTATATGTGTGTCTGTGTAATGTCTCCATGCGTATATGTGTGTCTGTGTTCGTGTCTGTCTCCATGCGTATATATGTGTCTGTGTAATGTCTCCATGCGTATATGTGTGTCTGTGTTCGTGTCTGTCTCCATGCGTATATGTGTGTCTGTGTTCGTGCCTGTCTCCATGCGTATATGTGTGTCTGTGTTCGTGTCTGTCTCCATTCGTATATGTGTGTCTGTGTTCGTGTCTGTCTCCATGCGTATATGTGTGTCTGTGTAATGTCTCCATGCGTATATGTGTGTCTGTGTTCATGTCTGTCTCCATGCGTATATGTGTGTCTGTGTTCGTGTCTGTCTCCATGCGTATATGTGTGTCTGTGTTCGTGTCTGTCTCCATGCGTATATGTGTGTCTGTGTTCGTGTCTGTCTCCATGCGTATATGTGTGTCTGTGTTCGTGTCTGTCTCCATGCGTATATGTGTGTCTGTGTTCGTGTCTGTCTCCATGCGTATATGTGTGTCTTTGTTTGTGTCTGTCTCCATGCGTATATGTGTGTCTGTGTTCGTGTCTGTCTCCATGCGTATATGTGTGTCTGTGTTTGTGTCTGTCTCCATGCGTATATGTGTGTCTGTGTTCGTGTCTGTCTCCATGCGTATATGTGTGTCTGTGTTTGTGTCTGTCTCCATGCGTATATGTGTGTCTGTGTTTGTGTCTGTCTCCATGCGTATATGTGTGTCTGTGTTCGTGCCTGTCTCCATGCGTATATGTGTGTCTGTGTTCGTGTCTGTCTCCATTCGTATATGTGTGTCTGTGTTCGTGTCTGTCTCCATGCGTATATGTGTATCTGTGTAATGTCTCCATGCGTATATGTGTGTCTGTGTTCGTGTCTGTCTCCATGCGTATATGTGTGTCTGTGTTCGTGCCTGTCTCCATGCGTATATGTGTGTCTGTGTTCGTGTCTGTCTCCATGTGTATATGTGTGTCTGTGTTCGTGCCTGTCTCCATGCGTATATGTGTGTCTGTGTTCGTGTCTGTCTCCATGTGTATATGTGTGTCTGTCTCCATGTGTATATGTGTGTCTGTCTCCATGTGTATATGTGTGTCTGTGTTCGTGCCTGTCTCCATGCGTATATGTGTGTCTGTGTTCGTGCCTATCTCCATGCGTATATATGTGTCTGTGTAATGTCTCCATGCGTATATGTGTGTCTATGTTCGTGTCTGTCTCCATGCGTATATGTGTGTCTGTGTTCGTGCCTGTCTCCATGTGTATATGTGTGTCTGTGTTCGTGTCTGTCTCCATGCGTATATGTGTGTCTGTCTCCATGCGTATATGTGTGTCTGTGTTCGTGTCTGTCTCCATGCGTATATGTGTGTCTGTGTTCGTGTCTGTCTCCATGCGTATATGTGTGTCTGTGTTCGTGTCTGTCTCCATGCGTATATGTGTGTCTGTGTTCGTGTCTGTCTCCATGCGTATATGTGTGTCTGTGTTCGTGCCTGTCTCCATGCGTATATGTGTGTCTGTGTTCGTGTCTGTCTCCATGCGTATATGTGTGTCTGTGTAATGTCTCCATGCGTATATGTGTGTCTGTGTTCGTGTCTGTCTCCATGCGTATATGTATGTCTGTGTTCGTGTCTGTCGCCATGCGTATATGTGTGTCTGTGTTCGTGCCTGTCTCCATGCTTATATGTGTGTCTGTGTTCGTGTCTGTCTCCATGCGTATATGTGTGTCTGTGTTCGTGCCTGTCTCCATGCGTATATGTGTGTCTGTGTAATGTCTCCATGCGTATATGTGTCTGTGTAATGTCTCCATGCGTATATGTGTGTCTGTGTTCGTGTCTGTCTCCATGCGTATATGTGTGTCTGTGTTCGTGCCTGTCTCCATGTGTATATGTGTGTCTGTGTTCGTGTCTGTCTCCATGCGTATATGTGTGTCTGTGTAATGTCTCCATGCGTATATGTGTGTCTGTGTTCGTGTCTGTCTCCATGCGTATATATGTGTCTGTGTAATGTCTCCATGCGTATATGTGTGTCTGTGTTCGTGTCTGTCTCCATGCGTATATGTGTGTCTGTCTCCATGCGTATATGTGTGTCTGTGTTCGTGTCTGTCTCCATGCGTATATGTGTGTCTGTGTAATGTCTCCATGCGTATATGTGTGTCTGTGTTCGTGTCTGTCTCCATGCGTATATGTGTGTCTGTGTTCGTGCCTTTCTCCATGCGTATATGTGTGTCTGTGTTTGTGCCTATCTCCATGCGTATATATGTGTCTGTGTAATGTCTCCATGCGTATATGTGTGTCTGTGTTCGTGTCTGTCTCCATGCGTATATGTGTGTCTGTGTTCGTGTCTGTCTCCATGCGTATATGTGTGTCTGTGTTCGTGTCTGTCTCCATGCGTATATGTGTGTCTGTGTTCGTGCCTGTCTCCATGCGTATATGTATGTCTGTGTTCGTGTCTGTCTCCATGCGTATATGTGTGTCTGTGTTCGTGCCTGTCTCCATGCGTATATGTGTGTCTGTGTTCGTGTCTGTCTCCATGCGTATATGTGTGTCTGTGTTTGTGTCTGTCTCCATGCGTATATGTGTGTCTGTGTAATGTCTCCATGCGTATATGTGTGTCTGTGTTCGTGCCTGTCTCCATGCGTATATGTGTGTCTGTGTTCGTGTCTGTCTCCATGCGTATATGTGTGTCTGTGTTCGTGTCTGTCTCCATGCGTATATGTGTGTCTGTGTTCTGTCAAGCTCATACAGAAATACAAGCACACTCCCCAGAGACAGTTGGTATCAGAGCATGACACATCACTGCGTCCTTTATTATAACAGACTATTATGAATAATAATGCAGGTTTCCTGGTGCTTTAATTACAACGACCCACATGACGATACCACACCTTCACATAACGACCCACATGACGATACCACACCTTCACACAACGACCCACATGACGATACCACACCTTCACACAATGACCCACATGACGATACACACCTTCACACAACGACCCACATGACGATACCACACCTTCACACAATGACCCACATGACGATACACACCTTCACACAACGACCCACATCACGATACAACACCTTCACACAACGACCCACATGACGATACAACACCTTCACACAACGACCCACATGACGATACCACACCTTCACACAACGACCCACATGACGATACCACACCTTCACACAACGACCCACATGACGATACCACACCTTCACACAACCACCCACATGACGATACAACACCTTCACACAACGACCCACATCATGATACAACACCTTCACACAACGACCCACATGACGATACAACACCTTCACACAACGACCCACATGACGATACCACACCTTCACACAATGACCCACATGACGATACCACACCTTCACACAATGACCCACATGACGATACCACACCTTCACACAATGACCCACATGACGATACAACACCTTCACACAATGACCCATATGACGATACCACACCTTCACACAATGACCCATATGACGATACCACACCTTCACACAATGACCCACATGACGATACAACACCTTCACACAATGACCCACATCATGATACAACACCTTCACACAACGCACCACATCAGGATACAACACCTTCACACAACGACCCACATCAGGATACAACACCTTCACACAACGACCCACATGACGATACAACACCTTCACACAACGGCCCACATAACGATACAACACCTTCACACAACGACCCACGTGACCATACAAAACCTTCACGCAACGACTACACATGACGATACAACACCTTCACACAATGATACAACACCTTCACACAACGACCCACATGACGTTACAACACCTTCACACAACCACCCACATGACGATACAACACCTTCACACAACGACCCATATGACGATACAACACCTTCACACAACGACCCACATGACAATACCACACCTTCACACAATAACCCACATGACGATACCACACCTTCACACGATGATACAACACCTTCACACAACAACCCACATGACGATACAACACCTTCACACAACCACCCACACGATGATACAATGCCTTCACACAACCACCCACACGATAATACAATGCCTTCACACAACGACCCAACACCTTCACACAATTGCCCACACGACGATACAACACATTCACACAACGACCCACACGGCAATACAACACCTTCACACAACGACCCACACAGCAATACAACATCTTCACACAACCACCCACACGGCAATACAACACCTTCACACAACGACCCACACGGCGATACAACACCTTCACATGACCCCCCACACTACTAATGCCTACTGTCTACTACTGCCTACAGTCTACTACTGTCTACTGTGTACCACTGTCTACTACTATCTACTACTGTCTACTGTCTATCACTGTCTTCGACTGTCTTCGACTGTCTTCGACTGTCTACTGTTGTCTACTACTGTCTACTACTCTCTACTGTCTACTACTGTCTGCTACTGTCTACTACTGTCTGCTACTGTCTACTACTGACTGCTACTGACTACTACTGTCTACTACTGACTGCTACTGTCTGCTACTGTCTGCTACTGACTACTACTGACTGCTACTGTCTGCTACTGTCTACTACTGTCTTCTACTGTCTTCTACTGTCTTCTACTGTCTACTACTGTCTACTACTGACTACTACTGTCTACTACTGACTACTACTGACCACTACTGTCTTCTACTGTCTACTACTGTCTACTATTGACTACTACTGTCTACTACTGTCTACTACTGACTACTACTGTCTGTTGTCTACAAATATCTAGTATGGCTCTGGTCAAAAGTAGTGCGCACACGTCAGTCAGTCCTGTTTAACTTCATGACAAACAGACACAGCAGTCAGTCCTGTTAAACCTCATGACAATCCTAAATGTCAGTTAGTCCTGTTTAACTTCATGACAAACAGAAACGTCAATCAGTCCTGTTACACTAAATGACAAACACACCTCAGTCAGCTGCTTGGTGACTCAACCTTCTGGGGAGACCACTGGACAGAGAATGACTGACCTTCCGGGGAGACCACTGGACAGAGAATGACTCACCTTCTGGGGAGACCACTGGACAGAGAATGACTCACCTTCTGGGGAGACCACTGGACAGAGAATGACTCACCTTCTGGGGAGACCACTGGACAGAGAATGACTCACCTTCTGGGGAGACCACTGGATAGAGAATGACTCACCTTCTGGGGAGACCACTGGACAGAGAATGACTCACCTTCTGGGGAGACCACTGGATAGAGAATGACTCACCTTCTGGGGAGACCACTGGACAGAGAATGACTCACCTTCTGGGGAGACCACTGGATAGAGAATGACTCACCTTCTGGGGAGACCACTGGACAGAGAATGACTGACCTTCTGGGGAGACCACTGGATAGAGAATGACTCACCTTCTGGGGAGACCACTGGATAGAGAATGACTCACCTTCTGGGGAGACCACTGGACAGAGAATGACTGACCTTCTGGGGAGACCACTGGACAGAGAATGACTGACCTTCTGGGGAGACCACTGGACAGAGAAAATGACGCACAGAGTATGCTTAGCTGCTCATATTAACACATAATCCCTATGGATTTTAGACTTCATCCTTGTTTGGACTAGAGCAGAGTAGGCATACAGGGTTTGCATCACAAATGGCGCCCTTTTCCATTTATAGTGCACTACTTTTGACCGGAGCCCTATTGGCCCTTGTCTAAAGTAGTGCAGCACATAGGGAATATTTTATTTTTTAATTTTAACACAAAGTGCAGTTAGTTTGCTGTCATTACACATTGAGTAAAAAGTGATTGTGTTATTTGTTTAGTTGGCTAGCTCCTCTGAATAGTGTCCTGGCGAGAGAGAAAATGTTCTATGTCAGGCAAAATCACGCATCATTAGCTCATTGTTATGGATGTATCCCCAAAAAATCCCTAGAAAACAGCTTAAACAAACAAAAATGCAGCTTCTTTGCTGTTATTCTGGCTGCACTGTTTGACGTGACTGTGTTAGCCGTAGTTGGCTAGCTAGCAAGCAACGGATAAGAACATTGTCAACCATCATGGAATGGAACATTTAGAACGAACGACTGGCTCGCCTCCAAAGGTTTGGAACAAAAAGACTGGGTCGCGTACCAGGCAACCTAACCGATAGAACAAACGACCAGCCGGCTTGGATAGCAATCCTTGATTTCTGTCAGGACTATATCTCATGAAAGGATTAAATGGTATGAATAAATTCATAAAATAACAGTGTGTTGGTTACAAAAGCCTCCCTAACAGGTTCTACCCCCAAGCCAGAAGACTACTGAACAGTTAATCAAATGGCTTTCTAAAATTATTATTATTTCACCTTTATTTAACCAGGTAGGCCAGTTGAGAACAAGTTCTCATTTACAACTGCGACCTGGCCAAGATAAAGCAAAATAAGACTACTGAAGAGCGAATCAAATGGCTACCCTTAAATTAAAAGTGATAATGCCCTCGAAGTCGGTGTTTGGAGGCATGGTTTGCCTGCCAATATATCCTCCAATCACTGACTTCTTTGACATTATGTATTATGTTATGCTATGTTATTTTTATTTATTTTTATTTAACCTTTATTTAACTAGGCAAGTCAATTTAAGAACAAATTCTTATTTACAATGATGGCCTACCAAACGGCAAAAGACCTCCTGCAGGGACGGGGGCCTGGGATTAAATATTTAAAATAAATACAATATAAATATAGGACAAAACACACATCCCAACAAGAGACAACAACATAGCAAGGCAGCAACACATGACAACACAGCAACACAACATAACAACAACATGGTAACAACACAACATGGTAGCAGCACAAAACACTGTACAAACACAGACAACAGCACAAAAGGCAAGAAGGTAGAGACAACAATACATTGCACAATGCAGCCCCAACTGTCAGTAAGAGTGTCCACGATTGAATATTTTAAGGGAGAGATTGAGATAAATGTCCAGTTTGAGTGTTTGATGCAGCTCATTCCAGTCGCTAGCTGCAGCAAACTGAAAAGAGGAACAACCCAGGGATGTTTGTGCTTTGGGGACCATTAACAGAATGTGACTGGCAGAACGGGTGTTGTATGTGGAGGATGAGGGCTGCAGTAGGTATCTCAGATCGGGGGGAGGGAGGCCTAAGAGGGTTTTATAAATTACCATCAACCAGGGGGTCTTGCGACAGGTATACAGAGATGACCAGTTTACAGAGGAGTATAGAGTGCAGTGATGTGTCCTATAAGGAGCATTGGTGGCAAATCTGATGGCCGACTGGTAAAGAACATCTAGCTGCTCGAGAGCATCCTTACCTGACGATCTATAAACAACGTCTCCGTAATCTATCTAATTCGGGTTAGTTTGGCAGCTGGGGTGAAAGAGGAACGATTACGATAGAGGAATCCAAACCTAGATTTAACTTTAGCCTGCAGCTTTGATATGTGCTGAGAGAAGGACAGTGCACAGTCTAGCCATACTCCCAAGTACTTGTATGAGGTGACTACCTCAAACTCTAAACCCTCAGAGGTAGTAATAACACCTGTGGGAAGAGGGGCATTCTTCTTACCAAACCACATGACCTATGTTTTGGAGGTGTTCAGAACAAGGTTAAGGGTAGAGAAAGCTTGTTGGACACTAAGAAAGCTTTGTTGTAGAGCATTTAACACAAAATCCGGGGAAGGGCCAGCAGAGTATAAAACTGTATCATCTGCATATAAATGGATGAGAGAGATTCCTACTGCCTGAGCTGTGTTGTTGACGTAAATTGAGAAGAGCGTGGGGCCTAGGATTGAGCCCTGGGGTACTCCCTTGGTGACAGGCAGTGGCTGAGGCAGCAGATATTCTGACTTTATACACTGCACTCTTTGAGAGAGGTCGTTAGCAAACCAGCCCAAAGACCGCTCAGAGACACCAATACTCTTTAGCCGGCCCACAAGAATGGAATGGTCTACAGTATCAAAAGCTTTGGTCACGTCAATAAAAACAGCAGCACAATATTGCTAAGAATCAAGGGCAAATGGTGACATCATTAAGGACCTTTAAGGTTGCAGTGACACAGCCATAACCTGAGCGGAAACCAGATTGCATACCCGAGAGAATACGATAGACATCAAGAAACCCAGTCAGTTGATTTTTGACAAGGTTTTCCAAAACTTTTGATAAACAGAGCAAAATAGAAATAGGCCTGTAACAATTAGGATCAGCTTGATCTCCCCCTTTAAATAAAGAATAAACTGTGGCTGCCTTCCAAGCAATAGGAACCTCCCCAGGAAGGAGAAACAGATTAAAAAGGTTGGAGATAGGCTTGGTGATGATAGGGGCAGCAACCTTAAAGAAGAAAGGGTCTAAACCATCTGACCCAGATGTTTTTTTGGGGTCAAGTTTCAGGAGCTGCTTTAGCACCTCGGACTCAGTGACTGCCTGCAGGGAGAAACTTTGTAGCTGGGCAGGGGAAAAAGAGGGAGAAGCATCAGGGATAGTCGCATTAGAAGGGGTAGGAGATGAGGAAATGTTGGACGTGCAAGGAGGCATGGCTGAGTCAAATAGGAATCCCGACTTAATGATGTGGTGATTAAAGAACTCAGCCATGCGCTTCTTGTCTATAACAACCACATCATCAACATTAAGGGACATGGGCAATTGTGAGAAGGAGGGTTTATTCTCCAGGTCTTTAACCGTTTTCCAGAACTTCTTGGGGTGAGACCCACAGAGAGAGAACTGCTCCTTAAAGTAACTAACTTTGGCCTTCCAGATAGCCTGAGTGCACTTATTTCTCATTTGCCTGAACGACAGCCAGTCAGTATGTCTGTGCCGAGCCTTTCGCCAAATGGAATTCTTGAGGTGGAGTAACTCTGCCAGGCTGAACCTGTTTTTAATTCTCATTCTCTTTATGGGGGCGTGTTTGTTAACAATACCACTGAAAATATAAAATAAGAAGGTCCAAGCGTCTTCGACAGAGCTGATTCTATACCATGTTACGCTATGTTACATTATGATATGTTATGCAATGCTATGTTATGCTATGTTACATTATGATATGATATGTTATGTTACATTATGCTATGTTATGCTATGTGATATTTTATGTTATGTTACAGTATGCTATGTTATGCTATGTTATGTTGTAATATGTCATATTATGTTATGCTATGCTATGTTACATTATGCTATGTTATGTTGTAATATGTCATATTATGTTATGCTATGTTGTGCTATGTTATGTTATGCTATGTGATGTGTTATATTACATGATGATATGTTATGCTATGTTATGTTGTAATATGTCATATTATGTTATGATATGTTATGCTATGCTATGCTATGTTATGTTACATTATGCTATGTTATGTTACATTATGATATGTTATGTTACATTATGATATGTTATGTTACATTATGCTATGTTATGTTACATTATGATATGTTATGTTACATTATGATATGTTATGTTACATTATGATATGTTATGTTACATTATGATATGTTATGTTACATTATGCTATGTTATGTTACATTATGCTATGTTATGTTACATTATGCTATGTTATATTACATTATGATATGTTATGTTACATTATGATATGTTATGTTACATTATGATATGTTATGTTACATTATGATATGTTATGTTACATTATGATATGTTATGTTACATTATGATATGTTATGTTGTAATATGTCATATTATGTTATGCTATGTTGTGCTATGTTATGTTATGCTATGTGATGTGTTATATTACATTATGATATGTTATGCTATGTTATGTTGTAATATGTCATATTATGTTATGATATGTTATGCTATGCTATGCTATGTTATGTTACATTATGCTATGTTATGTTACATTATGATATGTTATGTTACATTATGATATGTTATGTTACATTATGCTATGTTATGTTACATTATGATATGTTATGTTACATTATGCTATGTTATGTTACATTATGATATGTTATGTTACATTATGATATGTTATGTTACATTATGATATGTTATGTTACATTATGATATGTTATGTTACATTATGATATGTTATGTTACATTATGCTATGTTATGTTACATTATGATGTGTTATGTTACATTATGATATGTTATGTTACATTATGATATGTTATGTTACATTATGATATGTTATGTTACATTATGATATGTTATGTTACATTATGATATGTTATGTTACATTATGATATGTTATGTTACATTATGATATGTTATGTTACATTATGATATATGTTATTTTTTTTTTATTTCACCTTTATTTAACCAGGTAGGCTAGTTGAGAACACCTTTATTTCACCAGGTAGGCTAGTTGAGAACACCTTTATTTAACCAGGTAGGCTAGTTGAGAACAAGTTCTCATTTACAACTGCGACCTGGCCAAGATAAGGCATAGCAGTGTGAACAGACAACACAGAGTTACACATGGAGTAAACAATTAACAAGTCAATAACACAGTAGAAAAAAGGGGAGTCTATATACATTGTGTGCAAAAGGCATGAGAAGGTAAGCGAATAATTACAATTATGCAGATTAACACTGGAGTGATAAATGATCAGATGGTTATGTACAGGTAGAGATATTGGTGTGCAAAAGAGCAGAAAAATAAATAAATAAAAACAGTATGGGGATGAGGTAGGTGAAAATGGGTGGGCTATTTACCAATAGACTATGTACAGCTGCAGCGATCGGTTAGCTGCTCAGATAGCAGATGTTTGAAGTTGGTGAGGGAGACAAAAGTCTCCAACTTCAGCGATTTTTGCAATTCGTTCCAGTCACAGGCAGCAGAGAACTGGAACGAAAGGCGGCCAAATGAGGTGTTGGCTTTAGGGATGATCAGTGAGATACACCTGCTGGAGCGCGTGCTACGGATGGGTGTTGCCATCGTAACCAGTGAACTGAGATAAGGCGGAGCTTTATGTTGTAATATGTAATATTATGTTATGCTATGTGATATGTTATGTTATGTTATGCTATGCTATGTTACTTCATATTATGTTATGCTGTTATGTTATGCTATGTGAAATGTTATGTTACATTATGCTATGTTATGTTGTAATATGTCATATTATGTTATGCTATGTAATATGTTATGTTACATTATGCTATGTTATGCTGTGTTATGTTGTAATATGTCATATTATGTTATGCTATGTAATATGTTATGTTACATTATGCTATGTTATGTTGTAATATGTCATATTATGTTATGCTATGTAATATGTTATGTTACATTATGCTATGTTATGCTGTGTTATGTTGTAATATGTCATATTATGTTATGCTATGTAATATGTTATGTTACATTATGCTATGTTATGCTATGTTATGTTGTAATATGTCATATTATGTTATGCTATGTTGTGCTATGTTATGTTATGCTATGTGATATGTTATGTTACATTATGCTATGTTATGTTGTAATATGTCATATTATGTTATGCTATGTAATATGTTATGTTACATTATGCTATGTTATGCTATGTTATGTTGTAATATGTCATATTATGTTATGCTATGTTGTGCTATGTTATGTTATGCTATGTGATGTGTTATGTTACATTATGATATGTTATGCTATGTTATGTTGTAATATGTCATATTATGTTATGCTATGTTATGTTCAGCACCTCTTTCTGCTATGGTGTGAGGATTGTCCCATCTCTTTTGTCTTCCTCCATTCACAATGACATCAGTGGGCCCTCTACACAGGTCATCAGACAGGAGACAGACAAATAGTCATCATCACTCATACAGGTGGACAATTAGCACCCTGTTCCCCGTATAAAACGTTTTAACAAAAGTAGTGCACTGCATAGGATAGATTGGGTGCCATTTGTGCTACAGCCTCTGACTCTCACTTTAACTTTACAGTCAACAATAAAAAACAAAGTTGCTGACTATTCCCTTTGCTACCTGACTACTTGTGTGAAAATATTTGATGGTGTTGTAGCTATTGTTTTAGCATGATTTGTTCTTTGTGGTTTTGGTTGGCATACACTAACCCCCGGCTGATTTGCAATACCTCTCCCTCTCTGTGATCCAGCTATAGTCTTGTTTACAAGAAGGCCTGCAGTTTATGTGAATGCTTGAGTCAGACTATAGGCCTGCACTACCACCACTCAACCTTTATGGGGGTGAGTCACGAACACAACTAACATGCACGGCAGGGAAAACATGTTCTACTGCTAAATAACAGTCCTTTAGATAATGCTAAGGTACCAACTATGGAACATCCCTGCTAGAGTATTGAGTCTGTTCATAGTAGATAGTACATTTAGATTTTAGTCCTTAAGCACTGCGGTTCCCAACCATTTTCACTCAGGGCTCCCCTTCCAGCATTGGGGAATATCCCGCACAACGTCTATTTGATCTCCCGAGTGGCACACCTGTCTAAGGTACTGCATCTCAGTGCTAGAGGCGTCACTACAGACCCTGGTTCGATTCCAGGCTGTATCCCAACCCGGCCGCAATTGGGAGTCCCGTAGAGCTGCGCACAATTGGCCCAGCGTTGTCCGGGTTAGGTCGTCATTGTAAATAAGAATTTGTTCATAACTGACTTGCCTAGTTAAATAAAGGTAAACAAATATATATACACATATATATTTGAATGGGCACAAGCACTGTTCATGACACAAACTGTTCACACCCTTCTTGTTGGTGGTGAGAAATCTGCAGGTTTAAAGCTTAATTCCTGAAATTCTACATATTTTTCATCTATGGACTAAAAAACACATTTTTCAATCTATGGACTAAAAACGTTAGCTGACATGGGCTAGTTGATATGGATATTTCTGACAAGTTATAAATATCTCTCTAAGGTCTACAATGACTGACATGACAAGAGAAAAACTGATGATTCACTATCCAATTTCGAAATTGCACCTTGAGCTTCTACCATTACAACTTTCAAGAGTAAATTGAAAGCCAGATGGGGGGGGCGACGACGACGTCGACAACACACAATACATCCCACAGTTTGGGAACCCCTGATTTAGCAGACACTCTTAACCAGAGCAATTTATAGGTGCAATTAGGGTTTAGCCCCTTGCTCATGGGCACATCAGCTGAATATTTTAACCTAGTCAGCTCACAGATTCAAACCAGCGACCTATCGGTTACTGGCCCAATGCTCTTAACCTCTAGGCTACCTATCGACAAAAGTAGGAATATTTGGTTCAGATTAACTATTTATTGAGCCCTTGTCGCCTTGTCATAGTAGACCTACTGTAGGCTATATGACCCACATTCATTTATGATGATGGGTTATCGGCCTGTGTAATGCGTGTGTGGTGTGTGTGTGTGCGTGTGTGTGAATTGCTCAATCGTCGCCAGAGGCTGCATGTGTCATTCAAGAGGAGGCTGGACCGGGCGGAGTTCCAGCGGCGCTGTTCGACTGAGCGTGAGTCTTTGGAATCAGCTGTAGCTTTCTCTGCTCTGTGCTACAGCTAGACTTGTCTCTCTCTCCGTACAGCGGGGAGAATTTCACACCAGAAAGTACAACGCGATCTCTCTGGACATCCTCTCTCCAGTCCAGACGGACCTTTGAGAGACCCTTTTTGGGGACTGGACTGGGGCTGTCCCCAAAAAGCGACGACAGGGTTTGACACAGAAACTGTATTTGAAGGATACATTCCACTACCAGATTCTTGATGCAGCATATAAATAGATTTAACCTGAGAAGTAAGAGTTGCAGTTTGGTGAAAAGCGTTGGGACAGCAGCTGCTCCATGCGCATAGGAAGCTACAATAATGAAAAGCACAATTTGCCATTAATCATAAAAGTAATCTGATTTGGATACAATACACGGTTTATTGATTCGCGTTTGCAGAGTGATAATTTGCTCTATTAGAATGATAAACGTTAAGTGGAGCAACCCGATCCCATGCATCCGCACGAGAAGAGTCGGACAGAAACGGGAGGACTCAGAAACGGGTGAAGAACTGGTGTCTAAATGCGCCAGGCTGAGTGAGTCTCCCGGTGACGCGGGGCTCCTCGGTAGCTCGCCAGGGTCACTGCTGTCCCCGGTCCCCTTGAGCGGCCCGACCCATCAAGGTCCGTCCCGGATAGGCCAGTTCCTGCTCCTACATATGGCTGACAGGGACAGGATGCACAGCGCACTCAACATTGACACTGGAGACGCGCTGGTGTGCAAGGTAAGTCCAAAGACCATAACCAGTCATTGTGCAATTTCTTTGAATGAATGACTGTTTCTGAAATGTGGTGTGTTGCTCAACAGCACACAACCTCACATGAAGCCTAGTCTTCATGAACCCTTTGGTGTCATAGCCTATTTAAATCACCTGAAATCATTCATTTATTCATTACGTTATGCATTGATGAGCAGTGGCCAATGATCCAAATACCCCTTGCGCCTTTTTCACATTGAGTAATAATACGGTAAAAGCCTACTAATACGGTAAAAGCCTAATAACACGGTAAAAGCCTAATAACACGGTAAAAGCCTACTAATACGGTAAAAGCCTAATAATACGGTAGAAGCCTACTAACACGGTAAAAGCCTACTAACATGGTAAAAGCCTAATAACACGGTAAAAGCCTACTAATACGGTAAAAGCCTAATAACACGGTAAAAGCCTAATAACACGGTAAAAGCCTAATAACACGGTAAAAGCCTACTAATACGGTAAAAGCCTAATAATACGGTAGAAGCCTAATAACACGGTAAAAGCCTAATAATACCGTAAAAGCCTAATAATACCATAAAAGCCTAATAACACGGTAAAAGCCTACTAATACGGTAAAAGCCTAATAATACGGTAGAAGCCTAATAACACGGTAAAAGCCTAATAATACCGTAAAAGCCTAATAATACCATAAAAGCCTAATAATACATTAATAGCCTACTAATACGGTAAAAGCCTAATAATACCGTGAAAGCCTAATAATACCGTAAAAGCCTAATAATACATTAATAGCCTACTAATATGGTAAAAGCCTAATAATACCGTAAAAGCCTACTTGACCTTGGCCACCTTTCATTAGCATATGTTACGATGATTTCACACATCACGCCCTCTCTGCTGTTTATCAACTCCTCTCATTTGCATATTCACGTCAGTAGAATACACCACACCATGGGTGACATATGATATATAAACACCGGAGTGGAAATGTAGAGTCATCATTCTCCTGTTCCAGGTGCTTAAATAAAGACCAACCTTGATCACAGATGAGATTAAAGCCAGGTGTAGTTTGGGAGACCTGCGTCCCCTAATTTTAACACATTAATAAGTAACATACAAACGTTATTATTGGTGGAAGTCCGCTCTCTCCACCCCTTGGGGGCATAACTCTCATAAATAAGCTCAGTCCACACTGATAGCCTACAAGTTTAAATACTAAACATTTGAAATCAGTTGTTTTCAATGGATTGGATTTGTTAGACGATTATAATATGTATTGACTCACACCAATGAGGCCAAACTCTAAGCTAATACATCTGAATCCACCCTGATAGATCCCCGTCTCCTCTCTCTGTTCTCACAGGTGTTTGACATGGGTCTGTACCAGGAGAAGATCCGGGCCTACCGCATCCTGCCGGTCCACAGGAACATCAGCTGTATCCGAGACATTGTCCTGGGGGAGCGTTGGGCATACGTCTTCCTAGAGAAGGACCACGGGGACATGCACACCTTCGTTAAGAGCTGCAAGCGTTTGGACGAGGAGCGGGCGGCACAGCTCTTTCACCAGGTGGCGTCGGCCGTGTCACACTGTCACCAGCATGGCGTCGTATTAGGAGACCTGAAGCTACGCAAGTTTGTCTTCTCTGACAGGAAAAGGTGAGATGACACGTGTACCGTTTTCATACAATATCCTGTCAACCCAAACCGTACCAAGCTGGGTCAGATATTGCCTTTCTTTTGACCATTCTAGCACTTATGGTGGATATGTAACCGTGCCAGCTCGACTCGGCTCGACTCGATTCGGCTCGACTCGGCTCGGCTCGGCTCGACTCGATTCGGATCTCCTTGGCTCGGCTCGACTCGATTTGGCTCAGCTCGGCTCGACTCGGCTCGGCTCGGCACGGCTCGACTTTACTCGGCTCAGCTTGACTCGATTCGGCTCGGCTTGGCTCAGCTTGGCTGTGTAGTGTGAAAGGGCCTTTGATTGATGTCAATGGTATTATATTAGAGACACGTAGTGCACCCAGCAAGATAGGGTGGGCAGGGGAGGGGATGATAAGGCATTATAAAGGGGTCGTACCTGTTTACGGGAAGTCTTTGGTTTCACAGTGTAATTGGGGTTAATAGCCAAATACAGTGTTTATTGTGTTCCACAGTTACCTGTTCACAATACTGTTGTTTACTACATTCAGAAGTCCTTCATATGAATCTAATCAGAATGTATTGGTCATATGCTGTTCATCACCTCCTCCCCCTCCAGACAGCCTCAGTGTCTTACTGTAGAACACCCCCCCCCCTCCAGACAGCCTCAATGTCTTACTGTAGAACACCCCCCCCCTCCAGACAGCCTCAATGTCCTACTGTAGAACACCCCCTCCCCCTCCAGACAGCCTCAATGTCTTACTGTAGAACACCCCCCCCCCTCCAGACAGCCTCAATGTCTTACTGTAGAACACCCCCTCCCCCTCCTCCCCCTCCAGACAGCCTCAATGTCTTACTGTAGAACACCCCCCCCCCTCCAGACAGCCTCAATGTCTTACTGTAGAACCCCTCCTCCCCCTCAGACAGCCTCAATGTCTTACTGTAGAACACCCCCCCCCTCCAGACAGCCTCAATGTCTTACTGTAGAACACCCCCTCCCCCTCCTCCCCCTCCAGACAGCCTCAGTGTCTTACTGTAGAACACCCCCTCCCCCTCCAGACAGCCTCAATGTTTTACTGTGGAACACCCCCTCCCCCGCCTCCCCCTCCAGACAGCCTCAATGTTTTACTGTGGAACACCCCCTCCCCCTCCTCCCCCTCCAGACAGCCTCAATGTTTTACTGTGGAACACCCCCTCCCCCTCCTCCCCCTCCAGACAGCCTCAATGTTTTACTGTAGAACACCCCCTCCCCCTCCAGACAGCCTCAATGTCTTACTGTAGAACACCCCCTCCCCCTCCAGACAGCCTCAATGTCTTACTGTAGAACACCCCCTCCCCTCCAGACAGCATCAATGTCTTACTATAGAACACCCCCCCCCCCCCCAGACAGCCTCAATGTCTTACTGTAGAACACCCCCCCCCCCAGACAGCCTCAATGTCTTACTGTAGAACACCCCCCCCCCAGACAGCCTCAATGTCCTACTGTAGAACCCCCCCCCCCAGACAGCCTCAATGTCCTACTGTAGAACACCCGCCCCCCCCCAGACAGCCTCAGTGTCTTACTGTAGAACACCCCCTCCCCCTCCAGACAGCCTCAATGTCTTACTGTAGAACCCCTCCTCCCCCTCCAGACAGCCTCAATGTCTTACTGTAGAACACCCCCTCCCCCTCCAGACAGCCTCAATGTCTTACTGTAGAACACCCCCCCCCCCCCTCCTCCCCCCCCAGACAGCATCAATGTCTTACTGTAGAACACCTTTTCCCATAGTCCTCTCCTCTCTTAATAGAAATGAAAACAAATGTTATTTGTCACATACACACGGTCAACAGATGTTATTGTGGGTGTAGTGAAATGCTTGTGTTTCTAGCTTCAACAGTGCAGTAATATCTAACTAAATGCTTGTGTTCCTAGCTCCAACAGTACAGTAATATCTAAGTAAATGCTTGTGTTCCTAGCTCCAACAGTGCAGTAGTATCTAACAGTGCAGTAGTATCTAACTAAATGCTTGTGTTCCTAGCTCCAACAGTACAGTAATATCTAAGTAAATGCGTGTGTTCCTAGCTCCAACAGTGCAGTAGTATCTAACTAAATGCTTGTGTTCCTAGCTCCAACAGTACAGTAATATCTAAGTAAATGCGTGTGTTCCTAGCTCCAACAGTGCAGTAATATCTAAGTAAATGCTTGTGTTCCTAGCTCCAACAGTGCAGTAATATCTAACTAAATGCTTGTGTTCCTAGCTCCAACAGTACAGTAATATCTAAGTAAATGCGTGTGTTCCTAGCTCCAACAGTGCAGTAAAATCTAAGTAAATGCTTGTGTTCCTAGCTCCAACAGTGCAGTAGTATCTAACTAAATGCTTGTGTTTCTAGCTCCAACAGTGCAGTAGTATCTAACTAAATGCTTGTTTTTCTAGCTCCAACAGTACAATAATATCTAAGTAAATGCGTGTGTTCCTAGCTCCAACAGTACAGTAATATCTAAGTAAATGCGTGTGTTCCTAGCTCCAACAGTGCAGTAGTATCCGACAGTGCAGTAGTATCCAACAGTGCAGTCGTATCTAACAGTGCAGTAGTATCTAACTAAATGCTTATGTTCCTAGTTCCAACAGTGCAGTAGTATCTAACTAAATGCTTATGTTCCTAGTTCCAACAGTGCAGTAGTATCTAACAGTGCAGTAGTATCCAACAGTGCAGTAGTATCTCACTAAATGCTTATGTTCCTAGTTCCAACAGTGCAGTAGTATCTAACTAAATGCTTATGTTCCTAGTTCCAACAGTGCAGTAGTATCTAACAGTGCAGTAGTATCCAACAGTGCAGTAGTATCTAACTAAATGCTTATGTTCCTAGCTCCAACAGTGCAGAATATCTAACTAAATGCTCATGTTCCTAGTTCCAACAGTGCAGTCGTATCTAACAGTGCAGTAGTATCTAACTAAATGCTTGTGTTCCTAGCTCCAACAGTGCAGTAGTATCTAACTAAATGCTTGTGTTCCTAGCTCCAACAGTGCAGTAGTATCTAACTAAATGCTTGTGTTCCTAGTTCCAACAGTGCAGTAGTATCTAACTAAATGCTTGTGTTCCTAGCTCCAACAGTGCAGTAGTATCTAACTAAATGCTTGTGTTCCTAACACCATCAGTACAGTAATATCTAACTAAATGCTTGTGTTCCTAACACCATCAGTACAGTAATATCTAACTAAATGCTTGTGTTCATAGTTCCAACAGTGCAGTAATATCTAACAAGTAATACCTAACAAATTACACAATATATACCACAAATCTAAGTAAGGAATGAACTAAGACTATGTACATATGGACAGACGATGTCAGAGCGAAGGACTAAGATACCGTAGGATAGTAGAGAATACAGTACGTAGATATGAGATGAGTAATGCCAGATATATAAACATTATTAAGTGAATGAGATACCATAGAATAGGATATAATTCAGTATATACATATGAGATGATTAATGCCAGATATATAAACATTATTAAGTGACTAAGATACAGTAGAATAGGATAGAATACACTATATACACATGAGATGAGTAATGCCAGAATCCCCACAACATTACCATCTATAACTGGCTGAGGGCTCTGAAGAAGCCCCACAACATTACCATCTACAGTTGAGTCGGAAGTTTACATACAGCTTAGCCAAATACATTTAAACTCAGTTTTTCACAATTCCTGACAATTCCTGACATCCTAATAAAAATTCCCTTTCTTATGTCAGTTAAGATCACCACTTTATTTTAAGAATGTGAAATGTCAGAATAATAGTAGAGAGAATGATTTAATTTCAGCTTTTATTTCTTTCATCACATTCCCAGTGGGTCAGAAGTTCACATACACTCAATTAGTATTTGGCAGCATTGCCTTTAAATTGTTTAACTTGGGTCAAACGTTTCAGGTAGCCTTCCACAAGCTTCCCACAATAAGTTGGGTGAATTTTGGCCGATTCCTCCTGACAAAGCTGGTGTAACTGAGTCAGATTTGTAGGCCTCCTTGCTCGCACACGCTTTTTCAGTTCTGCCCACACATTTTCTATGGGATTGAGGTCAGGGCTTTGTGATGGCCGCTCCAACACCTTGACTTTGTTGTCCTTAAGCCATTTTGCCACAACTTTGAAAGTATGCTTGGGGTCATTGTCCATTTGGAAAACCCATTAGCTTTAACTTCCTGACTGATGTCTTGAGATGTTGCTTCAATATATCCACATCATTTTCCTACCTCATGATGCCATCTATTTTGTGAAGTGCACCAGTCCCTCCTGCAGCAAAGCACCCCCACAACATGATGCTGCCACCCCCACAACATGCTGCTGCCACCCCCACAACATGCTGCTGCCACCCCCACAACATGCTGCTGCCACCCCCACAACATGCTGCTGCCACCCCCACAACATGCTGCTGCCACCCCCGTGCTTCACGGTTACGATGTTGTTCTTCGGCTTGCAACCCTCCCCCTTTTTCCTCCAAACATAACGATGGTCATTATGGCCAAACAGTTCTATTTTTGTTTCATCATAGCAGAGGACATTTCTCCAAAAGTACGATCGTTGTCCCCATGTGCAGTTGCAGACTGTAGTCTGGCTTTTTATGGCGGTTTTGGAGCAGTGGCTTCTTCCTTACTGAGTGGTCTTTCAGGTTATGTCGATATAGGACTCGTTTTACTTTGGCTATAGATACTTTTTGACAGCTGCGTGGTCCCATGGTATTTATACTTGCGTACTATTGTTTGTACAGATGAACGTGGTACCTTCAGGCATTTGGAAATTGCTCCCAAGGAAGAACCAGACTTGTGGAGGTCTATACATTTTTTCTGAGATCTTGGCTGATTTCTTTGGATTTTCCCATGATGTCAAGCTAAGAGGCACTGAGTTTGAAGGTAGGCCTTGAAATACATCCACAGGTACACTTCCAATTGACTCAAATTATGTCAATTAGCCTATCAGAAGCTCCTAAAGCCATGACATTTTCTGGAATTTTCCAAGCTTCCAAACTTCTGACCCACTGGAATTGTGATACAGTGAATTAATTATATGTGAAATAATCTGTCTGTAAACAATTGTTGGGAAAATCACTTGTGTCATGCACAAAGTAGATATCCTAACCGACTTGCCAAAACTATAGTTTGTTAACAATAAATTTGTGGAGTGGTTGAAAAACTAGTTTTAATGACTCCAACCTAAGTGGATGTAAACTAGTTTTAATGACTCCAACCTAAGTATATGTAAACTAGTTTTAATGACTCCAACCTAAGTAAATGTAAACTAGTTTTAATGACTCCAACCTAAGTGGATGTAAACTAGTTTTAATGACTCCAACCTAAGTGTATGTAAACTAGTTTTAATGACTCCAACCTAAGTGGATGTAAACTAGTTTTAATGATTCCAACCTAAGTGGATGTAAACTAGTTTTAATGACTCCAACCTAAGTGGATGTAAACTAGTTTTAATGACTCCAACCTAAGTGGATGTAAACTAGTTTTAATGACTCCAACCTAAGTGGATGTAAACTAGTTTTAATGATTCCAACCTAAGTGGATGTAAACTAGTTTTAATGACTCCAACCTAAGTGGATGTAAACTAGTTTTAATGACTCCAACCTAAGTGGATGTAAACTAGTTTTAATGACTCCAACCTAAGTGGATGTAAACTAGTTTTAATGACTCCAACCTAAGTGGATGTAAACTAGTTTTAATGACTCCAACCTAAGTGGATGTAAACTAGTTTTAATGATTCCAACCTAAGTGGATGTAAACTAGTTTTAATGACTCCAACCTAAGTGGATGTAAACTAGTTTTAATGACTCCAACCTAAGTGGATGTAAACTAGTTTTAATGACTCCAACCTAAGTGTATGTAAACTAGTTTTAATGACTCCAACCTAAGTGGATGTAAACTAGTTTTAATGACTCCAACCTAAGTGGATGTAAACTAGTTTTAATGACTCCAACCTAAGTGTATGTAAACTAGTTTTAATGACTCCAACCTAAGTGGATGTAAACTAGTTAATGACTCCAACCTAAGTGGATGTAAACTAGTTTTAATGACTCCAACCTAAGTGGATGTAAACTAGTTAATGACTCCAACCTAAGTGGATGTAAACTAGTTAATGACTCCAACCTAAGTGGATGTAAACTAGTTAATGACTCCAACCTAAGTGGATGTAAACTAGTTAATGACTCCAACCTAAGTGGATGTAAACTAGTTTTAATGACTCCAACCTAAGTGGATGTAAACTAGTTAATGACTCCAACCTAAGTGGATGTAAACTAGTTAATGACTCCAACCTAAGTGGATGTAAACTAGTTAATGACTCCAACCTAAGTGGATGTAAACTAGTTAATGACTCCAACCTAAGTGTATGTAAACTAGTTTTAAAGACTCCAACCTAAGTGTATGTAAACTAGTTTTAATGACTCCAACCTAAGTGTATGTAAACTAGTTTTAATGACTCCAACCTAAGTGGATGTAAACTAGTTTTAATGACTCCAACCTAAGTGGATGTAAACTAGTTTTAATGACTCCAGCCTAAGTGTATGTAAACTAGTTTTAATGACTCCAACCTAAGTATATGTAAACTAGTTTTAATGACTCCAACCTAAGTGGATGTAAACTAGTTTTAATGACTCCAACCTAAGTGGATGTAAACTAGTTTTAATGACTCCAACCTAAGTGTATGTAAACTAGTTTTAATGACTCCAACCTAAGTGTATGTAAACTAGTTTTAATGACTCCAACCTAAGTGTATGTAAACTAGTTTTAATGACTCCAACCTAAGTGTATGTAAACTAGTTTTAATGACTCCAACCTAAGTGTATGTAAACTAGTTTTAATGACTCCAACCTAAGTGGATGTAAACTAGTTTTAATGACTCCAACCTAAGTGGATGTAAACTAGTTTTAATGACTCCAACCTAAGTGTATGTAAACTAGTTTTAATGACTCCAACCTAAGTGGATGTAAACTAGTTTTAATGACTCCAACCTAAGTGGATGTAAACTAGTTTTAATGACTCCAACCTAAGTGTATGTAAACTAGTTTTAATGACTCCAACCTAAGTGGATGTAAACTAGTTTTAATGACTCCAACCTAAGTGGATGTAAACTAGTTTTAATGACTCCAACCTAAGTGTATGTAAACTAGTTTTAATGACTCCAACCTAAGTGGATGTAAACTAGTTAATGACTCCAACCTAAGTGGATGTAAACTTCAGACTTAGACTGTATTTTATACATGGATCATATTGAAGTACACAGGCAGATCTGAGTTGATGTTTAATCACATGATTGATTACAGTCTTTATTCTGACAGCAGGAATGCCCATCCATCACATAAACCATCATAATATTAAGAGGAGAAGAGAGGAGGGGAGGAAGAGAGGAGGGGAAGAGAGGGGAGGGGAGGAGAGGAGAGGAGGGGAGAAAGAGAGGAAGGGTGGGGAAGGGAGGAGGGGTGGAGAGGATAGGAGAAAAAAGGAAGATAGTGGAGGGGAAGGGGGAAGAGAGGGGAGGGGAAGAGGAGGGGAGGAGAGGATAGGAGAAAACAGGAAGAGAGTGGAGGGGAAGGGGAAGGGGGAAGAGGTGGAGAGAGGAGGGGAGGAGAGTAGGGGAAGAGAGGAGGGGAGGAGAGGAAGAGAGGAGGAGAAGAGAGGAGAGGTAGAGAGATCTCTACCACTCCACCTGGAGATGACTCACCTACTTTCTCTCTGTCGCTATGCACCAGGGCTGTTTGTCTCTCTCAGACAGACCAGTCACTGATGGAAGCCCATACTCTACATGGTCTTTCTTGGGTTACAAGAGAGGCAGATATTGGCTAAGTTCCAAATGGCAATCAGTATACTGTATAGTGCACTACTTTTGACCAGAGGCCCTGTGTAGGCAATAGGGCTCCATTTGGGACACATCCCATCCAGTCTCAGATCATTAGCTTGTCCTCTCCAGACTCTGTTAAGGGACACCCCCTACCTCCCAACCTCATGGATCTAAGCTCTGCTATTAATATGGCACAGCACCGTGTGTGAGTGAATGAGTGTTTGGCTGGATTTGTCTGGGTGTGAAGTGATGTACTGTACCAGTGGTATAAAGTACTTCAGTAAAAATACTTTAATGTACTACTTAAGTAGTTTTGGGGGTATCTGTACTTCCAGAAATTACAGTTTCTTTGGTCTCGTTGTTGCCTCTGATTAATGCCCTCCTCGCCTGGTCTGTGAGTGTTGGTGGGTGGCCCTCTCTTGGCAGGTTTGTTGTGGTGCCATATTCTTTCCATTGTTTAATAATAGATTTAATGGTGCTCCGTGGGATGTTCACAGTTTCTGATATTGTTTTATAACCCAACCCTGATCTGTACTTCTGCACAACTTTGTCCCTGACCTGTTTGGAGAGCTCCTTGGTCTTCATGGTGCCCCTTGCTTAGTGGTGTTGCAGACTCTGGGGCCTTTCAGAACAGGTGTATATATATACTGAGATCATGTGACCGATCATGTGACACTTAAATTGCAGATAGGTGGACTTTATTTAACTATGTGACTTGTGAAGGTAATTGGTTGCACCAGATCTTATTTAGGGGCTTCATAACAAAGGGGGTACTGGGGTACACCACTTTTCTGTTTTTATTCATAAGACATTTTTTTTTCATTTCACCAATTTTGACTATTTTGTGTATGTCCATTACATGAAATACAAAATAAAAATGAATTTAAATTCCAGGTTGTAATGCAACAAAACAGGAGAAACTCCAAGGTGGATGAATACTTTTGCATGGCACTGTATTGCAGAATCCTTGACCTATATCTTTAATTTGACAATTGTTTCTGGTGTTATACCTAAGATGTCCTCCCCCTACAGTAAGGAGCAGGTAACACTTTATTTGGGTAGATATTCTACAGACTATCAGTAATATTCCAACTAACTACACCAAAAGTATGTGGAAACTTGTTTGTCGAATATCTCATTCCAAAATCATGGGCATTAATATGGAGTTGGTCCCGCCTTTGCTGCTATAATAGCCTCCACTCTTTTGAGAAGGACTTTCCACTAGATGTAGGAACATTGCTGCTATAACAGCCTCCACTCTTCTGGGAAGGCTTTCCACTAGATGTAGGAACATTGCTGCTATAATAGCCTCTACTCTTCTGGGAAGGCTTTCCACTAGATGTTGGAACATTGATGCTATAACAGCCTCCACTCTTCTGGGAAGGCTTTCCACTAGATGTTGGAACGTTGCTGCTATAACAGCCTCCACTCTTCTGGGAAGGCTTTCCACTAGATGTTGGAACATTGCTGCTATAACAACCTCCACTCTTTTGGGAAGGCTTTCCACTAGATGTAGGAACATTGCTGCTATAACAGCCTCCACTCTTCTGGGAAGGCTTTCCACTAGATGATGGGACATTGCTGCTATAACAGCCTCCACTCTTCTGGGAAGGCTTTCCACTAGATGTTGGAACACTGCTGCTATAACAGCCTCCACTCTTCTGGGAAGGCTTTCTACTAGATGTTGTAACATTGCTTCCATTAAAACAAAAAAAGCATTAGTGAGGTAGGGCACTGATGTTGGGCGATTAGGCCTGGCTCACGGTCAGCGTTCCAATTCATCCCAAAGTTGTTTGATGGGGTTCAGGTCAGGGCTCTGCGCAGGCCAGTCAAGTTCTTCCACACCGATCTTGACAAACCATTTCTGTATGGAACTCGCTTTGTGCATGAGGGCCATTGTCATGCAGAAACAGGAAAGGGCCTTCCCCAAACTGTTTCCACAAAGTTGGAAGCACAGAATTGTCTAGAATGTCATTGTATGCTGTAGCATTAAGATTTCCCTTCACTTGAGCTAAGGGGCCTAGCCCAAACCTTGAAAAACAGCCCCAGACCATTATTCCTCCTCCACCAAACTTTACAGTTGGCACTATGAATCCGGGCAGGTAGCGTTCTTCTGGCATCCGCCAAACCATGATTTGTCCTTTGGACTGCCAGATGGTGAAGCGTGATTCATCACTCCAGAGAATAGATTTCCACTGCTCCAGAGTCCAATGGCGGCAAACTTTACACCACTGCAGCCGACACTTGGCATTGCGCATGGTGATCTTAGTCTTGTGTGCTGCTCAGCCATGGAAACCCATTTCATGACATCCAGACGAACAGTTATTGTGCTGATGTTGCTTTCAGAGGCAGTTTGGAACTCGTTAGTGAGTATTGCAACCAAGGACAGCTTTTGTAGCCTACCACTTAGCGGCTGAGCTTTTGTTGCTCCTAGATGTTTCCACGTTACAATAACAGCACTTACAGTTGACCGGGGCAGCTCTAAAAGGTAAGATATTTGACAAACTGACTTGTTAGAAAAGTGGCATCCTATGACGGTGTCACGTTGAAAGTCACTGAGCTCTTCAGTAATGTCATTCTACTGCCTATGTTTACTATGGAGATTGCATGGCTGTGTGCTTGATTTTATACACCTGTCAGCAATGGGTTGAAATAGTCAACTCCACTAATTTGAAGGGGTGTCAACATTCTTTTGTATATATAGTATCTAGCTAACCCTAATCTTAACCCTTATCCTAAACTTAACCATTACCCTAGTACTAAACCTAACCATTAGTCTAACCATAATCCTAACATTAGCAAGCAGTTGCTTATCGACAGATAGTATGAAAAAATCCAGACAATCCAAATAA